>NC_090921.1:180115648-180443571 GCF_040938575.1 Ambystoma mexicanum
CCCTGCGCGACCCTATTCTGCCTTTGCAGGAAATGAAGAGTAAGGTTTGTGAGAAGCACTTCCTGTCAGGTTGGAGGACACCTTCCTGTGGAACAAACAACTGGCTATGTCAGCTACAAAACAAGTTCGAGAGAGGGGGGAGATCGGGCTAAAAATAGTGCCCTTTTCACTTTTCATAGGCTGGATATTCCCAGCAACCGGAGGGGAGGGGGGGGGCAGAAGAGGGGGGTGGGGGGTAATGAAATGTAGCCCTTCAGCCTCCGACCTAGATATGCAGTGTCCGGACCAATTACATCATGGTGCCTCTCTCTCTGCACTCATACAGAGACCACAGGTCGAGCATCACCCTACCAGCAGATAAGAATATCTAAGGGCACTGGGGTTACCTCAGGTTATCGGTCAGGGTCTTTACAATACTTATTACCAAGTGACTTTTCATGCGTGACTTTCCAGACTATAAAACAGCAGGTGGTAGATACTGGATTCTTCATTTCACTTGTCCAGTTTGCTCCACTCCTCCCAGCCCCCACATCCCCTAATCTTGGCCAATCCAAACCCACAAACCCCTCATAAGGGGATTTAGAGCATCACCTCAGAACCGCCAGCTATCTCAACTATCAAACCCAAAAGAATGATTAGAATGCAGTACCTTGACTGAACCTTTCTTGCTAGGCATCACAGCAAGCTTGCTGAACACATCGTATGCACACCCAGCACAAGGCCCAAAAAAATAAAAAAATAAAAACAATCGCACTGAAACACATGCCAACACATTTACCAGTTTTCGCAGTCCAAAAGCATTTCCCCATAGAAACAGCTCAACTTGACAGGGCTTTGAGCAATTCTCGTAGGCACAACTACATGTACATTCGATTGTCAGTAGCACTGTTATGGGGAGGGTTCACCGGGTGGGCAGTCACGAAGACAATGTGTGCCGCCCACTTAAAACAGAGGGTTGGGCTGCCAGCATCCCAAGTTCGGGTTGTTTAGACAGCGGATTGGCAGGTAAACTCCACTCATAGGGGGAGTCCGTCTGGGATTTAACGTCTGCGTTTTCACTACTCTGTGAGGGGAAGAACAAGAGGGCGCAGAGAAACGAACTAACATTACCAAGTGCTGGATTCCTAGAACAGCGCCCACGTTTGTGCAGAACCAAATACCAGCGTAAGAGAAAGCTTCCTGGAAACCACGAGGCCTTGGTTTTCCGCGCTAGACGGTCATGATGTACAACCTACGCATAAGACACCAAGTGCCCTCGTTACCAGGTACTGGCAGCAACGCCAACACTACGGAAATCGGGGCACGGCGCCAGGAGCTCGATGAAGTGGAACGTAATTGATTGTAAGATAGCACCATGTCTGTACCACCTCGTCACTCTAAATGTCTACTAGTGAAGATTTTGAAAGCAGCCCAATCAGAGGTCTAGTGTGAGAGGGATAAATGGAATGCTGAAAGACGGCTGGATTTGGGGGGGGGGGGGGGTAGGAGGGGTGAGGCTGCCGTGAAAACGCTCATGTCAGCTGGCCAAGGGCGAGATAGCTGTAGGACTGATCTCGACACACCTGGGTGGGTACCTGCTGACCACCACTCAAACCTCACACTGGAGTACCCTTTGGAGGGAGGTTACATACAGTGGTGCCCGAATGCTGTGGTGTGACAGCACGAGCATGCCGTTTTTATTAGGGTATCTATTGAGTGAGGACCTCGTTGAGGAAAGTCAGGGAGCGTTTTACAGTCATAGGCGGAGTTACACAGAGTGGAGGGGGGCAAAAATCGGAGAAAAAAGGAGCAGGGAGCTTCCAAGTGAGGGTGTACAATTGGCAGCACAGGAAGCAGATCAGTGTCTCAAGTAGGGTCAGGGTGCAGGCTGTGTGGACTAAGGTGTTAAAGAGGAGCCATTCCTTTAAGTGGAAGGTCTTTAGAACTGTAGAAGTGATGGGGCAAGTCTGATACAGATGGGGAGAAGGTTCCAGAGTCTTGGAGCATAGACAGATGGTCACGTGATCAGTAACTTCCATGCAGTTTCACATATGGGATTGTAGGAGCAAGGCATCAAGCACAGCATACATAAACATTGAGGCACAACACAACATATATTCGAGTGCACACATGGAAGCATCATACACATTTTAATAAAATATGCATATAGCCAGTATTATCGGTCCATGCATGTAAATAAAGCATAGAATGGTGCGCCAAAAAGTCGAGTAGGGTAAGGCAGTTTGTGCACATCGAAGCACTTTGTTGCATGTAGCAGAGGTCCCAAGTCGTGATCACATGCGCGTGGAAGGCGCCCGTCCTACACCCTGGATGTAGGGAGGAATACAACAAAATAGCCTGCTTCTTGCAACGTGTTTAGTGTGTAGGGTGCTGAACCCGGGTCGCCAGGATTAGGAGCCAGACACGTCTCCGCAGGACCGCCTCAAGGTCTGCTCATGAGGCCTGTTAAATAGCTCATTAGGATTTTACTCTGCAGGGAATATTTAAATAACGTGTTTTAGGGCTAAAAGGTGCGCACCTTTTTTATTCGACCAGCAACATTATAGGGAAGGCGCCTCATGTCTTTTTTTGTTAGGTGTACACAGTTATTTTAAGAGGCAAATGCTTACCCTTTGTATACCCTCTTTGAGGGAGACCAACAGAATAAAAGGTGTATATTTCATTTGAATGAGTTTACGTCCTGTGAAGTCACGGTCCATTACATACGTTAACGACCCCACCCTTTTTTAAAGGACATGTGCCCCAACATAACTTTATTATGCTAAGTGTGCTCAGAAAGGGCACGGTAGAAAAAGTGAGCTGGATGGTTTGTATACAGAGCATTGCCTCTTGGCCATGAAAAATAATATGCCAAGTGCTCCGATAAACATAGGGGCGTGTACCAATAGGTAGAGCGTGCATATGGGGGTTAAGTATGACAGTAAGGGCCCCAATACATATGGAATGTATGTTGAGAAGCCTGAACCAATGAGACGTGTGGCTGTAGAGGAGGGTAGTTAAAACAACTGCAAAGCAGCCAAGACCTTTAGCAGATTTACTGCATTAGATGGTGTTCAACCCGCAACTGCTTTTGATAATCTCAAATGAGTAAATATGTGGGATGCTCCCTTACATTATGTCAAGTGACTGGTTGTGGGATTCTCTTACATCATATGAAAGATAATGAATGTGGGCTGCACTCTTACATTATGTATACTGGCTTGGGGAGGAAGGATAGCTCAGGAGCAATGAGTTAGTCTTGGAAACAAGACGACGCAGCGCAACACTGGTTCGAATCCCGATACCGTTCTTACAAACCACTCGCTGGTATGAAGCACGTTATAAAAGAACTATTCTAATAATGTGGTGGCACGCTTATATTATGTAACTTGAGCAAATTGTGATGTAAAAATCAAATGGTAGTCTTCTTTCTCTAGCCGAAAGAATAGGCAAGTGTGAGTAGTGAGGGCTATGCTACATGTGGAATGTACGCACACTACGGGCTGCAGTATAGGTAGAATATGTACAGTGTACAAGGTATTGGAGTGTACACATCAAGACGCCTGGCACTTTTGGTGTATACTTGTGCACGGCGGAGGCTCTGCTACACATAGGATGACTACAGCCCATGATACATGTAAGGTAAGACTGTATGCAGTACCCTTCTGATGCACTACAACAACCCTGACCTCCTGGCAATAGGAACCAACCTTTGGTATAGCTGTGTGAGCTGTAGGGGAGTTACAGAGATTCACAGTGACAAGTATTCAAATAAACATTAACACACAAGGTTTCTGGATTAAACAATAATTAAGTTATTGAACAGTCAGTTTGAGCAAGCCTTCTTCATAGGCTGGATATTCCCAGCAACCGGAGGGGAGGAGGGAGGGTGGGGGGGTAATGAAATGTAGCCCTTCAGCCTCCGACCTAGATATGCAGTGTCCGGACCAATTGCATCATGGTGCCTCTCTCTCTGCACTCATACAGAGACCACAGGTCGAGCATCACCCTACCAGCAGATAAGAATATCTAAGGGCACTGGGGTTACCTCAGGTTATCGGTCAGGGTCTTTACAATACTTATTACCTAGTGACTTTTCATGCGTGACTTTCCAGACTATAAAACAGAAGGTGGTAGATACTGGATTCTTCATTTCACTTGTCCAGTTTGCTCCACTCCTCCCAGCCCCCACATCCCCTAATCTTGGCCAATCCAAACCCACAAACCCCTCATAAGGGTAGTATAACAGTAACACACAAATACACTCCAAAATACACTCTAAGATTCTGTAAATCAGCAAATACCCATTTGGGACAACACACAGACACTTCCCAAACCCTCAGTGACTTCAATAGCTAGGATACTGTGGACATTAATATATCACTGTTGCATGTAGGGCAATACTTAGGAGTATGTCAAAGAAACGGAGTATTAGAATAAAACAAGAGATCTCACAAATATTCTGAAGCAGTTAAGTACTTTTGGTGACCCCCCAATGCAAAGTAAGTTAACCCCTTCCTGGAACGAAGACCAAACACAATGTCAGAGGGAAGAAGAGTCATTCAGGGAGGCAGGCCAGACCAAAGTCAATTGGACAAAAGTCAAGGTGAACTGAAGCACTTCTTGCAGGTAGGTAAAAGTCTTACACAATGTTTTACAAGTCTTTGTAGAAAAGAAAAAAATCAAAGTAGGGCCACAAGCTGATTAGGCTTGTGAGGTAAAGAAGCTGTTAGCAACTCTACAGAAGCAACCAAGACAAGTCTCCACCGAGAACATGTGAGGTTACACAACAAGAGACAAGTTCTTAGGCTTTACAGTACCTTTGGTTAGAAGAAAAGGGCTTTGGCTGGCTTCTGTTCTTGTGCAGCTCTGCAGATGCTGTGTTCCTGGGCCTCAGTCGTGGGGACAAGAGGGAGGATGTCTGGAGTACTCCTGCACTGCAACGCGACGGTCAGCGACAGAACAGGACCTTGGCACTTCGCGGTTTCAGCTCCTCACGTCTTGGCAAACAGCAACACTGCGGACTCTTGGCTGTCGAGATGGGCCTTCCTTGCATCAGGGGTCCAGCACTCTGTTGAGGTGGCTTAGGCTGGTCAGTCCTGCTTCCTGGGAGTCCGGAGGATCTTCCTGGGGCTCTTGGCCTGGCTCTACGGTTTCCAGCAACAACTGCAGTAGAAATTCAACCACCTCCGAGAGGATGTCCAGTCGTGCTTACTTTGGAGCCGATTGGTCCCACCAACTCGAGGAGAGAAGTCATCCTTGCAGGGCTTCTCTAGTCGAGGCAAATTCAGAGCTTCAGCACAGCAGCAGGGCTTCACCGGGCAAACCAACAGTCCAGGAGTTGCAGCAGATGTCTCTTCCAAGTTCTTCTTCAGATTCCTTCGTCCAGTGGTCGACTCTGCCTTCCAAGCCAAAAAGCCTAACCTTTTATGCAGGTTTCTCCCATTCATTCAGCCTGTCTGTCACCCAGCAGGGTGGCTGTCCTTGTGCTGGACAGCCAGCTGGCCAATCACCCAAGAGTGCATTTCTGTCTCCTAAAACACTAAGCACAGGGAGTTTCGGCACCTCCCTCGCTTCCTGCCCCCGCCAGACACCCTGGAGCCAGAGGCAGGCTTCACACATGAATCCCGCCAAAGACAGAAGGGACCAAACCTGGTTTGGCGCGCAGAGAAAATCTCAAGGACCTTTCCACAAAGAAATGGCGAAAAATGACAAAAACTGCACCCATGGGTGCTTTACTGCAGCTGCGAATGCAGCCCGCGTTATAAGCACACCACGTTAGTTAAAAGTAAACCACTGCCACTTGCCATTCATCGAGGAAAGGGTACATAAAATTGTTAGAATTAGACAATTCTGTTAAAATTGTTAGAAGCTAGACAAAGGGGATACTAAGTAACCCCTCCAGCACCCTATTATAACATAGTTTGTGCTGGGTCTAGAAAGTTAAAAGTGTAAGTAAAGTCAATTTCACTTCACTGCTCTTGGAAACAGTAGTTTATCCAAGAGAAGGATTTTAAACCTTCGGGAAATCTGAAACGACTTCCCTGTGCCACTGCACTAAAGGTGCTGTGGGGCACAAGTTTATGCCTAGGGAGTTAGTCAAACTCCATAACTAAATGAAACAGTGTTCAAATCACAAACACATGAGTGGGAAAAGGGCTCGCACTCTCTCCATGTTAAAAATTCTAAGTCCTCAAAATCCAGCAAAGTTGCTGGGGGTCTAAGGTAGAGAGGAATTAGCACATTTCTGAGAATTCTCCCTAACAATACATATGGGATGTATAAGAGTAAAGCGAGGCTTAGGCAAATAGATACATAGGAGTGTGATCTAGTGACTGGTTCACCTAAAATTATATATCGTTAAGGACATTTTGACTAAAGATTGTGCGCTGCAGTCATAGCAGGATTCGAAATTGCCAGAAGCTGGGCGCCATTTATCACCTAGTTATAAATAAGGGCAGCCTGGACAGCTTGAAACTGACCGCTACCAGGAGCTATTTTCTGCCGCCAGGGCAAGATGGATAGCTATGCGATATTGGCTGTGTAAGTTTGGAAACGTGCAATGAGAATAAAGAACACACCCAAGGGACATTTAAAGCATATTGGATCATATTGAAGGGACAAATGTTAGAGATTGCATCTTGTGCAAAGTTACATTTGCTGTGCACTATGTACTAGTTCCTGGTTCCTGGTTCCCCAGAGGTAGCTCCTACTTAATGGGTTAAGCCCGATATGATCAACAAATCCCAACTTCAATCCCTGCATTGGGACATATAGCAAGATGAATGAGCGTTTACAAGCAGGACGTGCCCCATATATAATGATGTACATGAAGGCCTACTGAGAGAACGGATAAATATAATGCACAGCAAATGCATGCCCAGCAGGGCCTCGGGCATACTAAATAACGTATAGGAGAGCACGCACAGTAAGGATGGAGTTGCATCGATTAAAGACCCACCTTGAGTGAGGCCCCCCCCCCCACAACACAAAACTCCGGCTACCGTTTGACTCCCCAACCCCGGCCTCACAACGTATGGCTTGAACCAAGCACTTTAATTCCCACAATGCAAGTCACCTACCCACACATTTGGGGAAAGATGGTTAGCGTTTTTCAGAACCAGTACTCTGCAACACCCTCTCTACCTGTTTAACTAAAACTGACGACCAATCCTTTTAACTTACAAAAAAACTCCTAAACTGATGCGATATGCTTACGCTCGCTATTGGCCACTGAACGCTTCACTTACTTGCACTTCATTGTATAATGATTTTCATACCCGACATAGAAAAGTCTTAGAATACTAATAATGTTCCTGTCTTCACAAAACCAGGGGTGGCATCAGGGCCTTCAGCTGTTTCAGCTTAAAGTTGCAGAAATTGCCCCCACGTTGCAAGTCAGCAGTCTTAGAACACAGCAAAATATGACTTTCATTCTGTGGGGTTTATTAAAATGCCCCCAACAAACAGCCAGGTGAAGCAGGTCCGCTCCGGTCAATGCGGAAAAGGGGACAGAGGTGTGGCGCCAGAGGGCAGAGAGCGCATGCTCCCGGGGCCACTCCCCCGGGCTCAATTAAATTTAAAGGGATAAAGACTTTCTGGCAACAAGGGCTCCGTTCCCGTCCCTAGCAAGGGACGCCCATGCATTATGGAGGAAGGGGGACGGGACGTAGGAGTAAGTAGTATTGGAGAGTTTTCACAAAAGTGGCACTAGTACCCATAGCAGGATGTATACATGAGTGGGAGGGAGGGTCTGGTGCACATAGTCTTGAGAGACTGGAAAAAGCAGGGGATTGGAATGTTATTATAGAATGCTGTAGGCGATTATAGGTCGAGCATGAGACAATAGCTGGTGTTAGAACGATGTATAGGAGAGAAGACAAGTGCTCTGGTAAATCTAAAGTGAGCTTTATGATAGCGTTGTCAGCCGGCCCTGGGAAAGGAAGTGAAAAAATAGGAGGTAATGACCACTATACTGGGCGACAGAAAATTAGCCTGGAAAAGGCCAATCACTTACATCAAACCTCTTTTTTTAGGGTCCCTCCAGAGGAAGGTGGTAAGAAACCTTGAAACAAAAGAGCTTCTACTCCACGTTGCAAACACCCCATAATGCCGACTTGAGACCAAGTGTTGCAGAGAAACTCGAGTTAGGGGCCCAGGCATACACAAGGGAGCCAGCTACGGCTGTGCCGGGCTTTGGAGACCTGCCCATACCAGAGGAAGTTTCTCAGAAGTGCAATGTGCGAGTAGTAGAAAAATAAGAAAACAAAAAAGATGACTCATTTTTAGTGATTCCAGTAAGGAGTGGCGAGTGTTTAGAAGTGGTGAGTAGCTTGATGACAGACAGTGAATCAGGGCTGTGCAATCACAGCTGTGGTCAAATACTCTGCTGAGGGCAGAGGCAAGGCAACAATAACTAGAGATGCCAAGTTAAAATTGGCCCCTCCTCCCCCATCACGTTAGCAGGCACCTTTTTACCAACATGTCCCCATCAGTCTCACATCCAGACTGTGTGGCATGGGCTGAACTGCACACTTACTCCTAGAGTAGTTGGCATTCTTTAGGAGGAACAGCCACGGCTAAATCCCCTATTGTGGGGGAGTGAAGTTCGTTTTACCCGCGGTTGCATTTGATCTGTACAATGCTCACTATTCCACCATTCCACATCCTCTGAATGTGATCACACTGGGGCATTTACCAGCCGCCCTTGAGTGTGGAAATCAACCTCCAATCTTCAAGATCATGAGGGCAAAGTGGACGGGGACTAGAGGATAGATGTTCCCTTACTTTTCAGGGCAATTCGTCACCATACCCTTACTTTATGGGATCCGGAGCATTGCTCCAGGATGGCAACTTTTGGTTTTCAGCTTTTCCCCTACTGGGGATTAGAACCTGGGCCATGCCAATTACAAGCCAGTGTAAGATCTCACTGCGCTATCACGCAGGTGCTGCTTTCACGTTCCTTATTTGAATAGACTGCTTGGGATATAAAACCTATTCCCAATCAGTCAAAAAAAATAGCTAGTCATTGCGGGTAATAGTAGGGCTGTGAGTGTCTATAGTCATGGGTATGTCCTGGAATTGTATGTGTGTACCTAATAACTTTCTTATTGACTAGCAGTCAAATAATCACAACTGACTATATATAGGAAAGTTTCTAATACTTAATATCTAAATAAGATCAGCAGCCAAACAATAAAAGCTGTTTAAACACCACTCTGTTTGAGTGTGAATGTGATGCTTTGGTTATTAGTGAGACAAAGAGGTTATTGACTAAGTGAAACATTACAAAAGGAAAACAATTTTGCATGAAATGGTTGGAATGATTTAAATTTGTTGGTAGGACGCCCCCCTTGTTCCTATAGCCCATAGTCCTACCAAGCCCTGGGATTTCCCTCCAGTTACCATTGTTTACATATAGCACCAGCTATAATAGGGACCACACCTTTGTGGCATTTAGCCAGCTTTTCTTGCGACCCATTTAATAGGGCACCTCTGGTTTGTACATCCACTGTTTAAATCCCAGCGCTGACTTTCGAGTGCTTTAACACTACTTCCCTCCCGCTATTCCCCCGCCTCATCCTCTCACCATTTTTCATTTCAAATATGGAACACTCCGTTTTTCTGAAGAACAAATGAATGACATTATTCAAGGTTCAACACTAACATAGAAGGCGCTCAACAACACTTCGCCTCCACAGCTACAGAAGACCTACTCAACCTGAAGAAAAAATACTTCAGAACTGAAGTACACGGACACTTCTTAAGGGAATACCTGAAAGTCAACCTGGTACCCCTCGGTCTTATGGTCCGCAACTAACTAGCTTTATATTTCGACGACAAAGAATATATGCTAGGTTTTAGCAAGATATCTACCAAATGCAGCAGAGACCTGACGGGGTCTCATTCACAAATACTAAAGGACTTGAAAACGGAGGAAGCGAAGTTCCTCAATGACGACACCTTAGATAATGCACGTGACAAACCTAAAAAGAGATTAATAAGGACACTGGACCAATTCATATCAACCACCTTGGAAAATAATTTGGTCAAAGATATTAAAAATTTCAAAATTGAACATGTTTACTCATACCTGGCTGCCAAATAAAAGGACAAGGAAAAAGAGCAGCAAACCAAGCGGGCCCGGAAGAAACAGACGAAAGTGGGTCTCTTTTTCGGACACATCCAGTTCAGATTCCTCTGCAGATGACCAAACTCAATCCAGAGGAAGACCCTCAAACCGCAGGCAATTTCAACCGCCACCCTTGGTGCCTTTTTTTAGGACAAGGGGTCCCAGAGGAGGGTACTGGGGCCCACCACATCCACAACCCATGCCCTTCTACAATTTCTAGCAATGGAGGCAACCGAACCGGACAAGCAGGAACAATTGAAGATATTAGAAGAAATCCCCACCTTCAACCTTTCAGGCACTATAGTGTCCAAAGAAGAAACTTCACTACTAGCCAAGGGACTATCTTTCGTTCCAACCAACCACACGGACTGGTTTAAGCTAGACCTGGAACTTTCTGATTATTTTTTTTTAGGACAATCATAAGAAGAAAAGTTGACTTCAAGGACAAAGAATACCCCACACAGCAAGAAGACTCGGGCCTCAGAACCAAATCCGATTTCAATCCTAGAGACAACGAGATACGCCCATCCATTGTGTCATTTGAGAAATGTATTAAACAGGAGATTAAAAAATTGCAAGAAACTCCTCAACAACTCAAACATAATCTAACCACAGGAGAACAGGATGTCCTTAAGACTCTAGCAGAAAACAAATCCCTGGTAATAAAAGCAGCTAACAAGGCAGGCAGCGCCGTTGTCCAGAGTACCAATACAAAGAAATGCTCATGGCCCTACTCAATGAAGAAGGAAACTACAAAAAACATTTACCCTCCCACCCCACCTGGGTAGACCCATAGTTTTGGCTCCATTTTGGAACCGATTGGGAAGTTTATCGATTACTTTCTCAAGCCACTTAGCCAGCAAACCCCCACCAATCTCAGGGACACCATGGCTACAATTGTAAAATTTGAAAATCAGCCATTCAACCAAGAGGAAGACCAATTGGTCACTATGGACATTAAAAGTCTTTATATGAGCATCTTTATACGCAAGATACAGCAATTGAATGAATTAGAACCCATCACATGACTCAGAAAAGGGGCCCGACCAATTTCATTGTCGAATTATTGGATCTAGCACTGACCAACAACTTTTTCTCATTTGACGAAGTCTTATATGCAAACCTGTGGGACGGCTAAAGGGGCAGCCTTCGCCCCTAGTATGGCTATCATTTTCATGGCTGAATATGAACACAGCCATGTGCTCAATACCTCCAACCCATTCCTCGATAACATCCTGCTATGGCATCGGTACACAGATGACATCTTCATCTGGAAAGGGCAAAGTGACACCCTAGATCCTCTATGTGGAACATGAGGGAGAATCGAGGCCATCAACCCTGTGGTACTTGTACTGCATGCAGACAGACCAAAAAAATGAACTCTTTCCTTTTAGACAGCAAAGAATGGCAACAGACATTTTTCGAATTGTAAATCATCCAATGTCATTTATGTCATCGAATGCCCCTGTGGCCTTCGCTACGTGGGCCACACATTAAGACCCAGCAATAAAAGAATCGAAGAACATAGGTCGAGAATTCGCTCTAAGATACACACAGCACCCTTAGTAACCCATTTCCCTGAATTCCAGCATGGCCCGGACGACTTTATACGGTGGGTAGTGGACAAAGTGCTAAACATGACCAATGCAATCAGTGCTCTTAACTTCAAAGAGTCATGGTGGATTTTGAAGCTCAAATCTACAATCAGGGGATTAAATGAGGCCCAACCTACAGGTCCATATACATGAACCTAGGCAGCTACCCGGTCACGCGGGTCCTCTTCCTCTAGTTCTCTGTCCCTCCTCAGCCAGTTTCCATTTTCCCTGCCTGCCCCTTACCTTCTGAGTAGGGCACCCCCTCCAGATGTCCCGCACTTTGGGTATTCTTCTTAGTACCTGTGGGTGTCTTAGGCTGACTAATTCCCGCACACTGGGCATCATCCTTTGTCCTTGTGGTTGTCCCAGGTTGGTCAACATTCCCCCCCCCCTTCAGTTGTCCACTTCATCACCAGGGGCATTTCCCATCCCTTTACTGGCATCTAGGACTGCCACTCAACATATTGGGGCCGCTGCGGTGGTTCGCCCGGCAACCGCTCCTCTACATTACGAGGTTGCTACTCTCATGAGGCGCTAGCCTGCCCCTTCCCATGACTACAGAACACTGATGGCAGATTGCATGCGCTTCTCAGGTGGCCGCTACACTCCGGTATATGCGCGGCAGTGTCCGTCACACAGCTCCACTTGGATTTGGGCGTTAGTGAGGAGCTGCTGCTTCTCCCGCGGTGGATTCCGTCCTGTGTACCCTGCGCACCCTCCTTTTGCTATAGTTTTCCACATGATTAAAGGTAAGAGATACGGTGCAACTTGCGCTTGCGAGCAGTTTCTGTGGCTACATTTTGGCCCACTGCCCCGCCAGCAATCTACTCACATACTCCTCTGCCTCTGTTTTTAGGAGACTGCTTCATTCTTCCCTTGGCATCTACTAAATCGAACAGATAGATGTGCACGATTTCTCTCTGCAGCAGGTAACCACTGATGGAATGGGCAGCTATTGCTTTGCACAACTTTGTTTCCTGCCTGCCCAGTTTCTCAGCCCCTCCTTTTAACTTAGATACTTTCCCCTTTCGCTTTGCACCACAGCCACCGGCTCCATGTTGGGGCACACCATTTTGTCTACCTACCAGGCTCTGAATCATCTCCCTCCGACCCCAAAGGGCCCAGGCCCAGGGACTAGCATTCAAGGTCAGTAAGCCCCTGCACGTGTACAAACCACACATAATTTTATTATGTTTTATCCTGGTTTAAAATCTTACATGTGACTGCTGTGTACCAGAGCAGGCCACAGTCCATTCCACGAATCACCCCCTCCTTTACATGTCCCTCATTTAGGGAGACCTTTACCTGGCCCTAGAAGGCGGCTTCCATCTCAAGACGAAACGCCACAGGACGCCGCACCTCGGGTGCTCTTACAATTATTTAAAATCTAGACGTCGACCTACCAATGGGTCACCCTTCTGCCTGGCACTGGTAGACCTTTCTCCGCGGTTTCAGGAGTGTGATACCACACACACACCCCCCATTGGACTGAATACGTGTGCAACTGTATGGCACTTATAGGGCTCAGTCTTGCTTCCAAGCCCAGTTTTGTCTCAGATTTTCAAACCCGTTTGCTTTGTCCCACTGGTGTATGTTAAAGAAGAACAAGTTACTTCTTACCTTGTAACGTTCTTTCGACGGGATGTTCCTCCGACGTATTCCTCATCTTAGATATCTCCTTCCCGCTCTGCTGGTCTCGGAAAGTTTTTTCTCTAGAGGGCGCTGCGCGTCGACGTCCTCCGAGTCGATGTCCTTCGACAGCCGCCGTATCGACGTCGACGTCATCCTGCCTATAAAGGCCGTGCGCAGCGTCCGTTGCTCAGTTCCGTTTTGTAGCCCACAATAATACTTTCTGGACTAACTAATCACCCTGAAGGAGCGTAAGCTGCAACAACAAGGGAAGTAGAACTGCGGGGATGGATGGGAGGGTCGATGAGGAATACGTCGGAGGAACATCCCGTCAAAAGAACGTTACAAGGTAAGAAGTAACTTGTTCTTCGAAGGGATTGTGTCCTCCGACGTATTCCTCATCTTAGATAGGCTCCCATAGCAGTATTCTATTATCGGAGGAGGGAGTACCGACTTCACGCTGTCTTCTATTGATGAATAGACTGCAGTACAGCCCTTCCAAACCTAGTCTCTTGACTGGAGGAGGAATCCAGATTGTAAAAACGTTTAAAGGTATGGACAGACGACCATGTAGCGGCCGCACATATGTCTTTAACCGGCACGCCTCTTTTGAGGGCCGATGAAGCTGCAATACCTCTGGTCGAGTGAGCCCTAAGGTTTTGAGGGGGCTCCTTCCCTGCCAGTTTATAACATTCCAGAATGGCTAGAATGATCCATCTGGAAATGGTCTGTTTAGTTATTGGTAACCCCAGCTTGTGACCTGCGTAACCTACAAACAGCTGGTCTGCCTGTCTTATCCTGGCTAGTCTACTAATGTAAAAACTTAAAACCCTCCTAGGGTCTAGCCTGTGTAACCTCTCTTCCTCTTTCCCCGGGTGAGGAGGAGGATAGAAAGATGGTAGGGTAATCTTCTGAGTGATATGGAATTCAGAAACCACCTTTGGGAGGAAATTAGGCTTCACTTGCAGGACAACTTTGTCTTTGTGAAATATAGTATGAGGGGGTTTACAAGAAAGAGCTTGTAATTCGCTCACCCTTCTAGCAGATGTAAGTGCTATTAATAAAACAGTTTTAAAGGTAAGGAATCTTAACGAACAAGAATGGAGAGGTTCGAAAGGTGTACCCATCAGGAAAGTTAGTACTAAGTTTAAATCCCATAGGGGAACTTGGAATGGTCTTGAGGGGTAAACATTGGCTAACCCCTTTAGAAACTGTATTACCAAAGGTAATTTGAAATAGGATGGTTCTTCCGCAGTACGCTTAAAGATGGATAGCGCTGCGAGATAGCCCTTAATGGTGCCAACTTGAAGGCCTGAATTTGCCAAATATAGTAGGGAGGACAAAACCATTGGTGTACCACATGAAAAAGGGTCGATATTCTGTTCTCTACACCAGCTGCAAAATCTGTTCCAACGGCAGCGGTATAAAGACTTTGTTGCTGGCCACCTTGCCGAAAGCAACACCTCCATATCATCATCAGGGAGGTCCCAATCCTTGTACCTCAGCCGTTCAGAAGCCAAGCGTGAAGGTTGAGGGTTTTGATGTCTGGATGGAGAACCTGACCTCCCTTCTGTGAGAGTAGGTTCTCTCTGAGTGGAAGTCGAATTGGAGGGCAGATGGACAAGTCTAGAAGGTCCGGGTACCACGTTCTCCTGGCCCAATCCGGGGCAATTAGGATCATGGTTCGCCGGAATCGTCTCAACCTCCTGATCATTTGAGGAATGACAGGGACCGGTGGGAACGCGTACAGAAGCGGAAACTCCCAGTCCACTATGAAGCGTCTCCCAGAGCTCCTCTCGGGGGAAATTCCCTTGAGCAGAACAGGTCGCATTTCCTGTTTAGGCTGGTGGCGAACAGATCTACCTGAGGGGTTCCCCAAAGGGCGAAGATCTCTTGAAGGACTTCCTGAGCTAGCTCCCACTCGTGGGAGACTGTTCTGCCTGCTCAGAGTGTCCGCTGTCAAGTTCTTCTCTCCGGCTAGGTGAACTGCCGATAGAGAGATTCCTTGGATTGCCCAAAACCAGAGCTGCATCGCCTCTCTGCACAGGGGTAGTGATCCTACGCCTCCTCTTTTGTTGAGGTAATGCATGGCCACCGTGTTGTCCGTCATTATCAGGACGTTCTTCCCTTGTACAGCTGGCAGGAACGCCTTCAGCGCAAGTCTGATGGCTCGCAGCTCTAACAGGTTGATGTGTAGTCTGGACTCCGATGGAGACCAACGACCGCTGATGGTCAAGTCGTTGGCGTGGGCTCCCCACCCCGTGAGTGAGGCATCCGTGACTACTGTTATCTCCGGCCAGGGTTGCCAAAACTGTTCTCCTTTCAGAATGTTCTCCAGACAGGCCCACCACTGAAGGTCTCGAGCCACCCTGCCGGGAACCTGAAGATCTGTCATTTTCCCTGAGAATTGTGACCACCGAGTCCTCAGTGCCCACTGGAGGGATATCATTCTCAGGCGAGCCTCTGGCACTAGGAAAATGCAGGATGCCATGAGGCCTAGCAACCACAAAAAGTCGAAGGCTGGGAGACGTTGGGCATGCTGGAACTTGGTAA
The DNA here is from genome assembly GCF_040938575.1 of Ambystoma mexicanum. Taxonomy (NCBI): domain Eukaryota; kingdom Metazoa; phylum Chordata; class Amphibia; order Caudata; family Ambystomatidae; genus Ambystoma; species Ambystoma mexicanum. The sequence continues at coordinate 180,131,537 of NC_090921.1, forward strand.
CCATCTGTAGAATATCTTGAGCCCTCACCTCTGGTGGCGAGGCTTTTCCCAGGGAAGTATCCAGGATCGCTCCCATGAACTGGAGTCTCTGCGATGGTATCATTTGTGACTTCTTTAAATTGAGGGAGAAGCCCAGTCTGTGAAGGAAGTGGCACACGTGATTTAGCTGGATCTGAGCTTGTTCCGGAGAAACAGCCCTGATCAACCAATCGTCCAGGTAGGGGTAGACGTGAATCCCTTCCCTCCTTAGACTTGCAGCCACTACCGACATTAACTTGGTGAAGACCCTCGGGGCGGAGATCAGCCCAAATGGAAGCACTCGAAATTGATAGTGAGAGTTGCCAATTGCGAACCTCAGGTATTTCCTGTGTTTGAGATGGATAGGCACATGGAAATAAGCGTCCGGAAGGTCCAGAGATACCAACCAGTCCTGGAACTGAAGGGCCTGGAGGATCTGAGAAAGAGTGACCATCTTGAATTTGTCTTTTCTGAGGAATTTGTTCAATTCTCGCAAGTCCAAGATGGGTCTCATTCCTCTGTCTTTCTTTGGAATGAGAAAGTAAGGGGAGTACCAGCCCTTGTTCCTCTCCGCTACAGGCACCGGTTCTATGGCACCTTTCTCTAGCAGGTCCCAAATTACCTGCAAGAGGAGCGGATCTGGATCTTTCTGAGAGCTGATCCCCGGTGGATGACTCTGAGGTATACGTAGGAAAGGCAGGCAGTAACCTTGGGCAACTGTTTCCAATGCCCAAGCATCTGACGTGATAGCCTGCCATACCGTCAGATGTTGAGTCAACCTGCCTCCTACAGGTGTCCTGTGAGGGAAGTCCTCAGAGTGGTTTTGGGGCGGCTGATGCAGATGCCGATGGTAAAGAGGCACCTGCTGTTGCTGCAGCTTTTGAATATCTACCCCGTCAACCTCGGGTAGTTCTTCTTTGCCCCTTTGAGCCAGTCGTCCTCTACCTCTTCCGAATGCGGAGTAGAAGCGAAAGGACTTGCCCCTCGCAGAGGTTCCTGTGGGACGAAAAGGAGTCTGACGGATTGCAGCTCCTAGGGATTTTGCTGCTGCCTTTGAAGTTTGCAGTTTCTCTAAACTGTCATCCGCCTTTTTCCCGAACAAAGAAGAGCCATCAAATGGCATGTTCAAGAGCCTGGCTTGCACATCTGGGGCAAAACCCGACTTTCTCAACCAAGCGAATCTCCTGGTTGATGTACTTGCCGCCATTGCTCTGCTGATACTGTCAGCCGAATCAATGCCCGTCTGGAGGGATTTGCACATAGCGTCTTTACCGTCCTGTATAATATTCAGGAACGCATCCCTTTCTTCTCCCTCCGGGATGCAGTCAGCCGCTGTAGAAGCACACTCCCAAAGTGTATGGCTGAACCTAGCAAGGGTGCAAGTAGCATTAACAGATTTTAACGCCATGCTACATGCTGAAAAGACTTTCTTTGCCATAGCATCATATTTTTTATTGTCCCTGTCCTGTGGGACGGTAGGATAAGCCGTCTTGACATTGGTAGAGGATGCTGCCTGTACCACCAGACTTTCTGGGGATGGGTGTTTAGACAAAAACTCTGGGTCTGTAGAAGATACCCTGTACTTTGTAGACAGTTTTTTATTTACTGCTGGTACTACATCTGGGGTTTCCCAGTTTGTCATGATCTTTCTCTGAAGAGCTTTATGAAAAGGCACCACAGGATCCTCCTGTGGGCCTTTGTCAAGAATATCCGTGAGGTCATCTTGTTGGAAAGATTGTGAAGGTGCAGACCACCCCATGAACTCTGTAATCCTGGCCATTAAGGCTCTGTAGGGGGTTTCAGCATGCTCCCCCGGGTCTGGCTTAGCAAACTCCACCTCAGGGGAAGTGTCTAACCCACTTGCCTCATGTAAAGAATCATGAAGATCCTTTAATCTGTGCTCTTCAGAGGAAAATTCCTCTCTAACTGGGGTTATAGGTCCCTGTAACTCAAATGTGTCTTCCTGTTCAGACAAATCACCCTCTTCTAAAATTGAGGATACAGTTCTCAATTGTTCTGAACTCATAAAGGGAGTAAATCCCATTTCCAAGGCAGAGGGTGCCGAACTTGTCATTATTGGCCTCGAAAACATAGATGTCGTCGACACCGACTTTCGAAGGCTTCGAGCGTGGCGTCGAAAACAGAGGCGGAGGCCTCGAAGACCTCGACAGAATTGGAATTCTACTCGACAATATCGAAGCCATCGACGTCGAGGGCCTGGGGATAGTCACTGGATGTGTGGTAACCGTGACTTTTCTTGGTGTCGACGCCGGTGTCGAAGCCGACGTCGAGTCGACAGACCCGTGTGTCGAAGGTCCCCTCGACAACGGCGTCGAAGACATCGACCTAGACGTCGACGGAACCTTCGTCGACGGTGTCGACGGAACCTTCGAGGAAGGTTTGGAGGTCATAGTCCTGCTCGAGGGTTCGAGACGCGCTCGAGAGGTTTCTTTCGCCGGGTACTGCGACTCGCGGCGTTTTTGACCTTCGGGTCTTTCGACCAGAGCATCGCTCTCGGCAGTCTTCGAGGGGGTCGAGGCCGCTTTCTCGAAGACGCTCATCATATTTTTGCGGAATTCCTCCCATTCAGCCCGGGAACTATGTTTCGTGGGGCCAGGGATTCTATTTGGCGAAACAGAGGAAGAGGAAGACGGAGAAGGGGATCTTCGACGTCTCCTCTTCGAGTGCTTCGATCTCGAGGAGTGATGAGACCCACTCCGAGACCTGGAGCGCGAATGGTGACGAGGAGACGAATGTCTCGACTTCGTCGACGAAGAAGAAGCTTTAAAAGTCTTACCTTTCTCCAGCTTCCCCCTACGCTCCTTCAGGGCCTTAGCTGTCATGGACATACAGTCCTTGCACTCCGAACAATGGTGTTCAGCTCCCAAACACCACAGACAAATTCTGTGAGGATCGGTCAACGACATCTTTTTCCCACAATCTCGACATTTCTTGAAGCCGGATCGAGGAGTTGTCGGTTCCGACGAGGAAGCCATCGAGTACGGATCGAATAACTCGAGGTAAATAGGATTAATCTGACTAAGAACTGAGCAACGGTATTCCGAGGCACTGAGTAAGCGCGTAAAAACGGAACTGTACAACGGACGCTGCGCACGGCCTTTATAGGCAGGATGACGTCGATACGGCGGCTGTCGAAGGACATCGACTCGGAGGACGTCGACGCGCAGCGCCCTCTAGAGAAAAAATTTTCCGAGGCCAGCAGAGCTGGAAGGAGATATCTAAGATGAGGAATACGTCGGAGGACACAATCCCTTCGAAAGAATAATTTGCTACATACAAGTCTTATTCATGTGTTTAGTGTAGGCGCTAATCACCTGTTGAAATACTCCTTCACAGGATTTCACTATTGTATCGTTTGTACATTGTATTTGATTGCCTAAATCACATTACCTGTTTGTGGACCCTAAAATGTCCTTCTCCATTGTATGTGTACCCAATAACTTTCTTATTAACTAGCAGTCAAACAATCACAACTGATTATATATAGGAAAGTTTCTAATACTTAAGATCAGCAGCCAAACAATAAAAGCTGTTTAAACACCTCTCAGTTTGAATGTGATGCTTTGGTTATTAGTGAGACAAAGGGGTTCTTGTCTCAGTGACATATTACAAAGGAAAACAATTTTGCATGAAATGGTTGCAATGATTTAAATGTGTTGGTAGGATACCCCCTTGTTCCCATCTACTTGTAGCCCATAGACCTACCAAACCCTGGGCTGTCCCTTCAGTTACCATTGCAGCTGGGCATTGGCAAAGGAGGGCATTAGGAAAACGCAGAAACCCCCTTCATCTGATAGTGCATCATCCCAATGTATTATGTTAAGGCATGCTTGAAAACAATTAAGCTCCAAAAGTGCAGAATGTGGTGTACCAAGTAAGCAGCACATTCTGCAGAGTATCATTCATTGCCATTTATGCAGCAACCAATTGGTGCCACGGGTTACTTGATCACGTCTCCCCACTCCCTAGACCCAAAAAATCTAGAGTCCTTTGAGGAACTAGAGGGTCCCTACAAACACCCTAACCCTATATCTGACCCAAGCAGAAAGAACTCATACACCTACACACACCCCAAAGCCAGACTGATATAGGATGGGACGGGCCATTAGGTCTCTGAACTCGTTTAAGGACCAATCCTCACAAACCCAACTGCAAGATGAGGAGGAATGGAGACAGATGGTGGGGGCGAGCTGGGGGTGTCATTTGTGTCCGCAGCCATCAGATTTTAGGCAAAAAACGATGGCGTTGTTTTAATCTGGGGCTGCGTCCCACATTTCCCAGGAGGCGCTGGGGGAGAAATCTAGGCCACCGCATCCCCCCCCCCCCCACCTGCCAGGTGCCGATTATTGAAGATCATGGCACGTGCGGAACCAGCGTCCACAGCGGGGAAGGACTCTTCCATGCAGCTTCCCTGACAGCACAACACAGCAAGAATGCGGGCCATGCAGTGTTGAGGCTCCAGTTTCAATGCAGCATCCAGCTTAGTGGGGGGTGCGGAGGCTTTTGCTTCACGGGGCTCCCGGACCCAAGATAAGTGCAAAACCCTGCCGAATATGATAGTCAAATCACACGTGTGGCCATTACCACTACGCAAGTATAATGACGCTCAGTTAGGTTGAATTCTTTAAAACCTTGGTACCACGAACTTGCCTGGGGTAATGTGATGCATGTGGGAGCTACGAACACTGCTCAAGGGAATCGTGTACAATTATGCACGTCTGGCTATTAACCAAACACACGTGTAGGGTGCTCAGTTAGCAACGTTTTGCAGAAACTACTTTGGGACAGCTCGAATTTCTCTGGGGTATGGAATGCATGTTTGCAGCAAGAGAACAGTAGGGAAAACTGGACAGTGGAGAAAACTTGAGTGAGCTATATTTGTTTTGTGTTCCATTTCATGCTTTGCCAAGACAGGCCATGGGTATTGTGAATTCATGTGGGGGAACCACAAATGTGTGTTTACTTGGGCAATCATGTTCTTGTCTGCTTCAAAACTCATTGTTTTATGTTCCACGTGACTCGGTTCTGGAGAGACACTGTATGAATGCCAATTTACTTTGTTAGGGCAAACAGAATATGCTTACTAGGTGTAGCGCTGAAAGGGAGTTGTGTTTATGATTCCTGTTACAGGTTTAAGAGGTTGGGGTGGGTTACAGTATGGCAGGTGTCTGATAGGTGTGGGTCAGGCATCAGGAATATATGTGTCAAGATCTTAAGATGCGTTTTCTTTCCCTAAACTCCCCCACCCTATCCAATCGTGCTACCCAAACCCTCTTCCCCCCCATATCGCCCTTCCTATTCCAACCTCTCCCTAATCCCCAGCCCCCGGAACCCCTCTGGCTGCCTCGTGGTTACCTGCATTACTAAAATCCAGGAACCCGTGCCAACCACGGTGGGAGGGTCAATTGCATTCGGCTTCTGTGGTTCGGGAGAGGGTGTCGTTACCCTTCCCTTTTCTCGTTCTGGCACTAACCCTCTGCCAGAAATTAAAGCTAACACTTTCGGCCCTGGGAACCTTTAGTGATCGAAACAACGTTCAAGTATACAAAATGTGAAAATGGAGACATTTTAAAACAAATTGAAGTAAAATAAAACATGTGCATGACAACATCAATGGATTACATTTATGGAATTAAAACAATCTTTAGAAACAATAATTAAAACCCGATTTGCAGTTGTGGACAGAAAAAAAGCAAGACCATCCTTGTCTGGATATTTCCTTAGTCCTAATGTCATGCCTGCCAACACACCTTTCTGAGCCGACAGAACATCTCATTTCCGAGACGGCAAGCAAACAAACTGGGGGAACCTGATCAACAAAAATCAAGTCCCACTCCTTCATATATACTGCAGCATTAGGCTCGTTAAGGCAAGGGTTCTGAAATGGGCACTAGTTATGTCCACAGGTATGGGTTTACACTCAGGAGAGACATGAAAAGGTACGTGGAAACCCAGTGTGCGAGCAGAGGAAACTCCCCTTTCTTTTGTGTCGAAAAGTCAAGCGAAATACCCAGAAGGGCGATTACCCTAAAAAAAACGGATTAGTCTTAAAAAAATTTTTTTCTAAAAAAAGCGAACAGCCATAAAAGTAATCACATTATTAGGTGAATTCTTAAATTGTACCGAGTCAGGCGGGTTTATCCTAGGCAGTACTGCCTTTCTTTGTTATGCTATGTCAATATGCTGCCCCAAATCACCACCATAATAGCATCAGAACCCCTAAGCTTTTCCACAGTTGGCGTACTATGGCCCTCGCCAGAGCTATCCAGACCTTAGTCTGCTGGAAGATGAAAAACGCGCCAGGGGAAGATTAGGATGGGAAACAGGAAATAGATACTAGATGCTACCAATACAGGGAAAGAGCCAGGGGAAGGTTTTGCGATAGCATGGGTGCATCTGCATCTGCGTACTAGTAGGCGACCATGGTTCTGGGAGATATGGCCTAAAGTTTTTTGATAATTAGGTTGAGTTTCCAAGGCAGATGTGGGAGAGTTGTACGTTCGTGCACAATGTAGTGTTGGATGCATGTGGAGCTTGAGAGCGTACTCGTGCAATCATGGAAGTTTGGTTGCTTATTTACATAGGCATCTCTACAATATGTACTCCAGGTTTGGCAGTATGACTGGCAAGTCTGAGTCAGGCGTGGCAGTGTCAAGAATAAACTGCGTAAAGGTAAATTTGGTGGCAACAGAAGGCAAGGGAATCGAGTTGCTAAACTGGTACAGTAAAATTTAAAAGGGATGACACCTGGATGTCATAAAAGTTACCAAGAGTCTGTTACATGTCACGTCGTGATAGACTTTTCAGTTTACAGTGAGGAAGGAGGGTGCTATCAAAGTACAGAAATACGGCCTGCTATAGAGAGCAAATCTAGACAGAATTCCTTATGCAGGATGTGTTCTTTATACTATTTAACAGGCAGGAGGAGGATGTGCGAACACCATTCTCAGTCATTCTGTTTGCAGCTACCCTTCCCTCGTGTTCGGTTTCCGTTTTCGCGTTATCATGAGGCTATGGCATGCTTTGTACATTGTGCCATAGACCACCTTAAGGGAAGATTTCAGGTCACAAGCCATTGCATTTTTGTACTTTCAGCTTTGCCCTTTAAGTTCTAGCTTCCTGACCACAAGCCCCACAATGCAAAGAAAAAAACAAATAGTTGGCCTACATATGAAAGATATTGGGGGTTTTATAAAGCGCAATATCACCTTGAAGGGTATCCTACTGCTATATGAATCCTGTATAAGCTAAGCAGAAAAGCGAAGTTAAAGTAGGTTGAATAGGTGTTTTCAAGGATTACCTGAATGTTAGTAGATTAGTGTCCATACGGAGCAGGCGGAGAATCTCGTTCCATCGTTTTGCCGCCGTGGCTGTAAAAGTCCAACCTCCAACTTGCCCTCTTCGATATTTGGGGTTAACTACCTGATTTTACAAACTAGATCTTAAGGGTGTATGTAGCCCCCTTTCTAGTAAAGTGAAACTACATACACCCTTAAGATCTAGTCTGGAAAATCAGGTAGTTAACCTCAAATATCGTAGAACGCAAGTTAGAGAGGGTCTTGTTTTCAAAACTCTCCAGCGCTGGAGGGTCTTGAAAACAATACAGACACTTTTAAATTCAATACGTTTATGTATTGGCAGCAAGTGTTAAGAGCAATGCTGGGGAGGTATGCTCGCATGTTCTAATTTTCAAAAGAAAACTATCCAGAATAGAGGCTTTTCGGAAGGCCCAGATAAATGCCATTACCGAACTCAAGCCATGACGTGACCAAAGGATTCATCACCATGATTTGACGGTAGAATGCTAGATAAGAAAATGGAGACCAATATTGTCCTATCGTGAAGAAATAGTTAGAACGCACCTTTGAAATGTGCCTCTCTAATGAGTTTGTTATCAAAGACAATTCCCAAGTCTTTCACCTGTTTTGGATTTGGGCATGTTTCGAAACCGTCCAGCCAACTTGATGGGGACCAGATGTTAGGTTTTTCCTTTATCACTAATATCTCGGATTTACCCAGATTTATCTTTAAAAAATGATCACCCATCCATCGTTTAATTAGGCAGAGGATATTCTGAATCCTACCTGCAGCAGAGTATCGTCCGCGTCATCAAGAAAGGTTATCCCTCACAAATGTAGTTTAGTGTCTCCATCAAAGGGTCATTATACAGATTAAAAAGAAAGGGAGCTATTGATGATCCCTGGTGAAGACCCACATTTCATCTGTCGAGGTGGTCAGAGAAAATATTCTAGTTGTACTCGGATTCGGTTAGTCAGAAAGGAGCTACAATTAAGGGGACAAGAGTTATGTCTCCTCCCACCCTGCCTGCCACCCCCTTATCCAAAAGGACGAGACGCCCATAACCTGAAGGGAATTTATAGGCGACCATTTATCCACCAACCTTGCACCACATGAAGGAGAACTTGATCAGCATCATTATCAGAGCCCCGTGCCAAACCCCCAGATAACACGAAGCTCCCTTGTAGACAGTACAATAGGCAACCTACGGGGGAAACGGGGACTAAGACTTTCAATCGGATCACAGGTCGCCTCAAGTATTGTGGTTGAATCTAATGAATATCGAATTGGCTCCAAACTTCACCGTAAATATAGTACTTAAACAGTGGAAAAGGTGACCCCCCAGTGGCCTGCCACAACCACCACTGACGGGACAAGCAGACCCCCAACTTTCCGTTCAAGACAGGACATTGCTCCCACCAAATGCGAACAAACCTGCCTGGCACCCTACTGCACTCCACATACAGTCACCCCAACATCGACTCGAAACATGAAAAGAAACACTGAAAGCTACTTCCTATCTTGGGGAACTCATTAATGGTAACTCCTAGCATAATGCAAGCTATTTCAGCACTATAGAGCAGCCACATGGCATCAATCAGGGGCTATATAAAATGCATCAATTTTTCAGTCAATGGGTGGTGATAGGCCTGACCACTCTGAGCAATTTCATTCAGTGTGTGTGTAAACCCTCACACATCAAAAATACAGTACATGGATCTAATTAGCCTCTTTCAGTCAGTGAAAGTCTCACTTCAGAATAGGTTCTTCTCATTCACTGGGTGCGTTGCGAGACAGACACCACACCGACTGACGCGGTCTCTGAATGAGTGGTTCCATGTCTCTAACCTCGTGCAGGGTGAGTCTCTTCGACTGGGTTACCCACACACACACACACAACCTGACACCAACCTCCAAAAGGCATGCATGCTCCCACGTATTTTCTCTGAAAACATTAACTTTTGGTGGGTGGCGTCACTAATACATCCCCGGCCCACAACCCATTCAAGCACTTTGAAGGAAGGAAGGGGCCGAGTCGGAGAGTCTGACTGCGGGGCGGGGGGGTAGAGTGTGTAAGCAGTGCCGTAGAGGGAAGCCACACCAATGCAGATCAAAGGCGGCAGACAGAATGAACAGACCTAGCCCCGCCCCCGCTGCGGAGACAGGCCGCCCCTCCCCCTCAACTCAAACACTCATGTCAGCACGATGTAACACCATTTACGAAGCACCCCTCCCCCAGCCCATGGGGGACAAAAGCAGAAAACGACCACCCTCGCCCAGGAGGAAACGTCAAGACACAGTCCCCGCCACGTGAAAAGCACTCGCCAACAACTTTAGAGAGAACGTATTATGCAAGGGGGTAGAAGGACTTTTAGGCTACTTTGAGATGGGCTCCGTGCTCGTCAAGACCACCCCATGTACCTCTGATACGCACAACTGAGTGTGCCGAACTGGCGCGGGTTATGAAGCAGGATGCGTCAGTGCGAGTACGCATGGATAGTCGCTTTTTACATCTAATGTTTCTGGCCAATTTATTCTGCTCAGGATCACAAAGTTTGTCGGCAGTGGGATTACAATTGACCGCTTGATCACCACAGCAGTAAGTGCATCGACTGGATAACAGGGGGCGGGTTATGAGTCGAGCAGGCTCAAGGAACACGTGTGCGACTACATCATCTGCTACACAAGGGACAATTGCTTAATTTTAGGGTACAGACGCCACACTGTCAAAACATTCCACCGGGTGCGCATTAGTCTCTGGTTGACCCTGTGTAACCCTCGAGGTGTGCTCGCATCTCCCCCACAACCCCCGTTTTAAGTAGGGCAATCATTTACATCACGGAGACAGGCCGTCAGATGGGGGACTGCCTTCCCCAATGGAGGCACACCAAGAACTACTAGTAGCGGTGACCCCCATCATGTACGCCAACAGGCGCTGCCACTATAGCCTCAATGTGCACATATTTCAGTCCCACCTCTCTTTTGAAGCATCATGCACATTCCATTGCCTTACTGTTGTGAAATGCCATGCACATGGAAACAGCATGGTCTACTATATGCGATACCCCCTCTAGCAGCAACCCTATTAGGTCTTACTCTTTTTCACTGTTCGCACTATCCGATACAGTTCCTTTGTTTTTGTGATGTCCCGTTTATTTTAACGTTGCTTTGCACGGGCCCTACACAGAGTATCTCGGGGCGCCTGTATAACCTATATATGATGGCGCTTAAACTAGGACATCATTTCTCCGTCCCTATATGCGCCACCCCATATAGCCCTTCGAAGAAACGCGCTATCCGATGGTGTATGCAAGTGCCTCCATGTTCCAAATCCTCTTCGTATGCACTGTCCTATAGCCTGTACCTGTATACGCTGTACCACAACACTTACTTCCCTGTGAAGTCTCCTCCAACAAACCCCCAAATGGTTGTAGAAATTCCCCTAAGACTTGTTAAAGATGTCCACTGACGACCTCCCATCACCGTTTCTTCAACAAATCCTGCTATCCTAGTAACATTCAACCTGTGTAGTTTTCGTCACAATTGGAAACCCCCCCTTCCCTCCCCTCGCTCCCCTCCCCCCTTACAAGTCCACCGTCTCTTGCAATCTTCACGCCCCTCGTCCTCTCCCGTGGACAGCTGTCGTGTCCCCTATAGCCGCCGCGCTCTGACAAGTCAGCACTCACCAGGTTCGGACATGGACCCGGAGGGCCCTGGCGGTGGTGGGATGGGGCTATCCGTCAGGGTCCCCTGTCCCGTGATCAAGGGCTGCTTCTACCGGCGGGACTGGATAAATCGCTCCCCGGGGGTCAAGTCCCTTAAGTGCCCCACGGGCTGGGAGTGGAGCCGAAGCCGGGTGGGACGGGCTGGGCTCCCCGGCGATGGCCTCGGTCCTGGCCCTGCATGCACGCCCAGCTGTAAACAATTCCGCGTAGGGTCCAGTAGATTCCGATAGGTCCCACGTAGTCCTCAGTCCGGTGCTAGGCTGGGGGGTTCACACCTCCAGCCGGCCGGCTTTGTAAGTACAAAGTTCCGAGCTCTGCTTCCTCTTGCGGCTTCCCCTCCTCTCCCACTGGTACTCCTCCCCTGACCCGCCTCCTCCTCTTCCCCCCCTCCCCTTGTCTGGTTCTCACCCTCCGTCTGTATCTCTTAGTCACTCTACTTAGCCCTACCTGTTTGAACTCACTTTTCCCCTGACGCCCCCTTTTTGGTCCGTGCTTATCTCACCCTTGCCTCCCCGGCTCCGGGTTCTCTTTACGAGCCAGTGCCCTTTTTCCCTACCATTCCCCGACTGGCTCTCTTCTGTGTGAATCCGAGTGAAGTTATCCAGTGCCTGTCTTTCCCGTCTGTGTGTGATCGCCTTCTCCCACCACGACCTCATCAAGTCTCCCTGTTAACAGTCTCTTACCCTCTTGTCTCTGCTTTATTGCCCTCACCCCGACTCCAGTAGACTCTTATTAACCACCGTTGTCCCGTGCCTGTCACTTAACCTAGACTCTTCTCTTCCCCGTGTGTGATTGCTCTCTCCAAGCCCCAGCAGGTTCTTATCAAGTGGACTTGTTCTCAGTCCTCCTCCTCCTCCTCATGACTCAGCCCTTCCTCCGCCGCCGCCTCCTCCCGCCTTCACCCCACACACCCTCCCAATGTGCTTCACGTACTGCAAACATCTGAGCAGGCCTGTAAACTCCATTTAAAGGGACATGGGTGAGGTCACCACTCACGGCCCGCCTACCACCGGGATTCCCAGTGCTTAAAGGGCCAGGTACCGCCGACACTGATCATAACACTGGCTTTTCGGCAATGCGCCAAGCCTACTCGTCTACCAGCGAACGAGACACGCCATTTACAAGACAATACAATTTAATACACGAGACACTATTACAATCAGTTTGAATAAACGGCGCCTGCGTGTGTTGTTGTGGAGACTTGCAGCACACTTGCACCCAGAGTGGGTAAGATACAGCCAAACAAATAAAACCCTCTTATCCGGTTAATAGCCACACATAGCATCAGCATCCAATCCTAGCTTTCTAAACAGCACTTTCAATGCCAGGAATGGAAGTCGCACGATTCATGACGCGACAGACAAAGAATACACAATGGAACACGATTCCAATAAGCTGTATACTTTAGACATTTGATGGACGGCGCTGCCATTACAATTGGGAACTTTTATTACCCTTCGTCATTCTGAATTGTCTTTTACAATAATTATTTGGCCATCGTGTTTTAATAAATACACCTTTAATATTATTGGTGGTTTTTAAATCCACGACTCACCCCTTCGACCATTAATTTAAGACTAAGGGTCTGAACCGGTTAGGTTAACGTTTCCCGATGAAGACGTGATAACAGGTCGGTCCTTTCAAGATGCCTGAAAAAGTAAATATGAAAATGACTTTGCTTCCATTTTAGGCCAAATGTGTTATATAATAATGTTATATGTGTTGTCATTGTGCCATGTATTTATTGTATGCTTTTTGTTGTTGAATACAATATGTTGAAGTTTAAGTTTATGTACAGGTGTTGAAGGTATGGATAGGTTTGGCTGCATCGAACTTTTGTCACTATGGTTGTAATAAATGTGTTATTGTCCTGCTCAAATACATTTTTCTGGTTCCTGATTGAATAAAATATTTTGAATACATATTTTGATACTTTTGTAATCAATCCCTCTGGACATTATTTCTGACTTTAGAGCAAACACAACTGAACCCCACCGAAGACTCAACTGCAGAACACACTCCCACAGACAGGAACAACAGAACTAGCGCACAGAGAAGAGAAATCCCTCTACCTAACTCCATACTTCGAAAATTACCAGTCACCAGAACGAGCCAACCCAACATACAAATCAACAGATAAACAACCACGCAGAAGAACGGACACCGCTAGAAATAACAAGAACATAATAGACGCACTAACAACACCTTACATGACCAAAACAAGGACCTTCCACTCGACAACCACTAAATTTAGAAGAGGAACCAGATGCAAGCAAAAACCTAAGACTGAACCTAGAAGAACTTTGACGACACAGACGCAACTATAGCAACACCTGAACAAGAGATCGACCGGAAAGGAAATGGCAACACCAGTCAGAAGACAAAGCCAACATTAAAACAAGCCAAACTACACCTTTAAAATCCACTGCAAACGAATAAACGCAAGATCTGTGTAAAAAAACTCAGATCTTTGATCTTCTCTGCGACAACGGCATTGACATCCTATTCATCACAGAAACATGGCTAGATGACGACTACAAAATCACACTCCAAAGATGCCTCCCCACCAACTTCAAATGCCTTCAGGTAAATAAGAAAAATAAAAAAGGAGGAGGCCTCACAATAGCATTCAAAGGACACCTGAAAGTAAAAACAGACAAACCTCTTATCATTCACTGCGAAACCAAGGTCATACACTTATCGGCAAATCCAAAAACAAACATCACAATCATTCTGGTTTACAGAACACGGACATACGATGCAAACTTCGTCGACAACCTCACAGAAGCCATCACCAACATAGCAACATTTGGTCCGAAGAAAAGCAAGCCAACTCACTAATTGGGCAGCTAACAACCATGAAATTACAACAGTTGGTCAAAAGTGCTACACACTCGGCAGGACACAAGCTTGACGCAATCTTCGCCAAGGAAAAAACTCATCACCATGGCACCACTGAGAGAAATACTGTGGAGTGACCATCTCATCATCCCATTCGTGATCATACTACCAACTCAAGTCCGCATCCAGCCCCCACAAGCTCACAACCATCACAAAAAGAAACTGGAAAACCATCAAAGCAAGCAACCTAATGGAACAACTGGAGATGACCAAACCTTCAACTACAGAACTGGAGCTGGCAGACCTAGACAGGAAAGTGGAGCTACTCCACAAATGGATTGCTGATACAATTACAATCCCCCAGAAAAAAACTTAACTCCTAAAAAAAAAAGACCAATGGCAAAATGGTTCACCCCACTACTAAGCACCATGAAAAAGAACTACAAGAAGCTGGAATTGGAATGGAGGAAAGAATACAACTAAGACAAAAAAAACATTGTTCCAGAAACAAATCAACGCATACAAGAAGGAAATCTAAAGGTGAAGAGAAGGCATTATGATAAAAAACCAATGCCACAAAAAGAAATGTTCATCATCATACAAGAAATGAGAAACCCACCTGGTTGCGACAACACTCCAACCCCCTCAGAGAAACTTTGCAACGACCTGGCAGACCATTTCAAGAACAAAATAAATGACATCTGGCAAATCATACAAAACAGACCAACCAACCATAACACTAAACCAACCAGACCCAACGAAGAGCCACAGCACAAACTCCAAATATTTCCTGAAATATCAGCAGAGGCTTTTGCCAAGCTGGTAAAACAGCAAGAAAGCGGGGTCACCCATGGATCCCTGCCCCCCTGACATCTACAAATCAATCCTCGCACAAGGAACACCATCAGAATACTACAGAAACCTCCTAAATGTTTCACTCACAACAGGAACTGTACCACGATACTTCAAATCAGCATATATCAAACCACTTTTCAAAAACAAGTGGCGACGTGGAAGACCTCTCCAACTACAGACAGATTTCAAACATTCCCTACCCGGCAAAACTCCTAGAAACATACGTATACAAATTAACCCAAGAACATGTAGAAAAACACCACTTACTAGACCAAGCACAAGTTGGTTTCAGACCTGCAAGATTAACATATTCAGCACTACCATCCATCTGTGACGACCTAAAAACAAACGCAGACTCCAACACATCAGCTCTGATTCTGCTCAACCTGTCCACAGCATTCAACACAGTAAGCCATGACACCCTAACCAAAAGATTAGAAGGTATAGGTGCAACAGACATGGCACTACTCTGGATTAAATCATTCCTAGCAGACAGAACAGAAACCGTATGGATGAAACCCTTCAAATCTACTCCATGAGTTAACGACGCGAGTGCCACATGGATCCTCACTATCACCACTATACTTCAACATCTACCAGACTCCAGTAATCAGAATCTTAAAAAAATACAAAATTAAATGCTACAACTACGCAGATACTCAAATAATCTACGAAATCGAAAACAGCCAAGCCGATCACTGAACCCTAATTGAGTGTCTAAAAGAAGTCTTTAACTGGATGAACGCCAACAACTTGAAAATCAACCAAGGAAAGACGGAAATCATGATTATATGCAAACATCAAGAGAATAATACCTACATTCCCTGGCTGACGGAAATGTAAAACATCTTGAGTGCTGATGGACAACACCCTAACGTCTGAACCACAAATAAACACAATAATCAAGAAATGTGTCTTCCTCCTTCACACAACAAGAAGAATTTTACCTTTCCTCTCATTCATCCACAAAACACCCACCATCGTCTCCCTCATGTCAAGAATCAACTATGCAAACAGCCTGTACCTCGGGATGCCAGAAAACCTCCTGAAGAAACTACAACAAATCCAAAATGCAGCAGCCAGACTCCTCTTCAAACTATCCAAAAGAGACCACATCACTTCAGCACTAAAAATACTACATTGGCTCTCAGTCAAACATCGCATCACCTTCAAAACAATGTGCATAACACACAGGGCTATCAGCGACAGGGAGCAGAATTCCTACAAAAGAAAATCATCACAAGCCAACGAGACTCCTCAGATCAAGCAATGAAATCCGCCTCAAACCAAAACCATACGTCAAGAAAAAACTAGGGGGCTCCTCATTCTCGCACCTGGCCGCAAAAACCCGGAATAACATCCCAAAAGAAATAAACACCAAAGACCACCCACAATTCAGAAAACGACTAAAAACCTGGCTCTTCAACACTGCAGAAGCAAATAGAAACTAAACAATGTAACAGGAAACACAAAGAACAGGTTGACAGAATTCAGGACGACGCAGACAACACCCAAAACCAACTAAGGGAAACTCCTACAATAAGATAGACAACGCTAGGTGGAATAGGACACAAGTGACAACCGCGTGAGGACAGAATTAGAATCCCTGGCCAACTCCAGCCAACAACCTCACCCACTCCATGAACGCTACCAAGTGCCTTACTTAGATGGAGTTATGGATGTTAGCTGTTGCTGCATTTGGACGTTACTGTGGTCTTAGGCATGTGCCGGGCCCAGACGGAGTTGTAAATGATTGCAGGTGCCGTGCCTGGACATAGTTGCGAGTGTTGGCATATGCCACGCTTGGATGGCATTGTGAACGGTAGCCTGCGCGAACAACTGGATAGGAGTGCAAATGTGGACCATTGCCACATCTGGATAGAGTAGCGGTTGTTGACCGATGCTGTGTCAGGACAGCGTTGAGAATGCTAGAGGCCAGATTTGGATGAAATCGCCAACACTTGCTTGACTCACATATAGACAGTCTTCAAAGGTGACCAGGGTCAGATTTTGGACACAGTTGTGAATATTGTTAGGAGTCCTATATAGAAGGGATTGTGAATGTCGTTCGGTGCCGGAACTTGATAGAAATGCAGAGCTATTCACGTGCCACACCTCGAAAGAATGTGGCAATTTAGCACATCACTTCTAGACAGCAAAGCCAATAACCAACCCACTAACAATTTCACCCCTCTGCCTACACCACTCAAACTAACCTAACACAACCCTATAGCAAAACAAACCGTACAAATTCGCTACACTGCAACAACAAAACAAACAGCACAGACTTGCACAACAGCACACGACCGGATAATACCCCAAGCCCAGCTAACAGTGTTAACCGGGCTGAGGCTGACAACGGCACATCACTGCTCTCTTGCACTTTTCCCACTCATTCCCACTAACTTACCCCCCTTCCCTTTTCAGAGCAGCTAGAGCACCTTTGCTTATGTCAGTTTCAAAGAACCCTTGTTTTGAAAAGATTCCTGTGTATTAGAAATTGACCTGAGCTATGGAAATGTTCAGAATAAAGATGCGAGGAAAATCGCATTTGTAAATGACCAGGGAAAATTAACCCATGTTGAACTGCTCTGCAAAGAGTGAGTTGATATTGTACACGCTCAATAGAAAAAAATACTGTATCATGCTCTGAAACAAAACTATATGTTTGGAAGAAAAGCTGCCAAAATATAGGTAAATTGTACTCTATGTAGTTTATTTTTAACCACAAAAAGTACTTCAACATCATGGCTAGGCCCAAGAATTGCTGACAAACCAGTCTTTGCAAAGGCAGGCACTTCTAATGTGCCAGCCCCATGGGAAAGGAAGTTCCATTTCCACATGAAAGGCCCAGAGGTGTGGGAAGTGGTGTCTTCGTCAGGCAGAGCAGCATTGCTGCAGCCTGGGACAATGGAACATCCCTGCCACTGAAGTGTGAATTCCTCTGACACCTCTCCTCAGCGTCAACTGCCTAAAATCAAAGGGGAATCATACCAGCCTCTGGGCAAAGCTGACCAGAGCATGACATTTGGTTTGGAGGACTTGAAAGGACTGCCCACTTTTAGGAACAAAGCCGGCCCATATGATTGAAAAGACTTTTCAAATAAAGACATGTATGTCAGTAATCTAAAGAAGCAGTAATGTACAATTGACAGCTACAATGTAAGTTTTGCGCCATGAAAATAAGACTATGTCGATCTTCCTAGCATGTGGTAGACAAACGCCAGTAAAATGACATTTCTGGGAAAATCATAAATGGTACAATTATGAAATGTAAATGCAAATATGTCCGACATTGATAAGCTTCAGTGTACCCATTTGTAGATTTTTAGGGGACATATTTGCCCTAGAAAGTGCAAAAGATTGCCAGAAGGGCTAAACTGCATCGTACAAAATTGGGGTTTGGAATAGTATGCTCCATGTGAAATATGGCATTTGTCTACCTAATTTGTATAAGGGTGACATTTATAAATATGAGGGTTTTGTTTCATAACTAATTTTGGCAAAAGTAACTGTGGTATAACAAAGCATCTCATAAAAACACACCCACTGAAACTGAGTCACTTCCTTCAGTCCAATCTGCTTACTGGGAGGCAGTGACCTCCTTAGGCTGACCTATCCATCTTAGAGTTATGTCCAGCTTAATTAGTAAAAATCCTCTGATGTCTCCCGGCCAATGTAAGGAGGAGACAGTCAAAATTCAGGACATTAAAAAAATCCAGCATTCATAAAATCAACATCCAGAGATCCAGACATTCCACATTCACCCTGCAAGATTTCAGATTCCAGTGCCAGGCTAGGGGTGGCTAATCCTGATCTATGCAGTGCCTCCTACTCAGGCAGATCCACTATCCAGAATTAAAACCCTACAAAAATCCCAATAATCCAGGGGGAAAGGCTGCTGAGCCCTTTTGGGATTATCCAGTGACCAGACCTGCATTGCCCAGCTGATGCACCCCGCTGTCCTCTGGGACCAGACCCTGGTTGCCTCGCCGAGTCCCTAGAGGAAATCCGCCGCTGCACAGTGATCAGACCCCTGTCCCGCTGTCCAAGACCCAGCTGGCTGTCCAATCTATTGCATTCTAGTGCTTGTTGTAAGTGTTACCCTTCCCCAGTAACCAACAAGACGCATCCATTGCTTTGTTACCTTGTATTATGTCCAATCCCATAGAAATCCTATAAATACACTAGTAAATTCTTAAATTGTGAGAATCCTCTGATCAGAATTGTTTCTCCCAGCAGATGTACTAAGAAAACAGGTCTGAATGCATGGATGACGGCTTTCCACTCTAATGACAGTCTGCTTTATGTTATTGGCAAAAGCTATTTGTTTTCCGCTAGCAAAAGATATTTATATAATTACAGAGTTGTGGGTAGAATAATTCTTTCCCAGGTAACGGACACCTTGAACTTATACTATTACTATATTGGCTACTTCAATGATAGCTATGTAAGCAAGGTTGGTGGGGTGGGTGGCCGCCTCATGCATGCATGCCATATGGCTGATCCTTTCCCAGCTCGCCAGGCTCCAGATAGTTAGATCCTTAGTTATTGCACTTGCTATTCGAAGCTGTGTATAGCCTTTGATCTGCAGGTTTCATTTTGGTAGGACAACTTAGTGGGTTCATGCACTTTCAGCAACCATCTGCATGTAAGCTGCTGGCTGCAGGTGCACATCTTAACACTCCCTTAGAGGCTCAGATTATTAAAATGAGTTCCTTGGAGCTTGATAACATGCTAATAATACCACTTGTTAATGACAGCTCTTTGAAGTTGCAAAATCATATATTTCATAATAAATGTGTGTTCACATGTGACGTGAGCATGTGTAATTGTAGGTGTTAACATACACAGGCATGCATGCACACCATCTATAGTAAACACACAGAGGCACAGTCCACTTCCGGCCTGGCGCATGGAAAAGGAGGTTTTCTGTAACAGGTTGATGACGCAGAGGGCCCAGCAGAACTAGAACTGTCCATACGGTGTCACCTTTGACTCACAGAAAAGTGATTGGTCTATTGCGGTTTATTGTTGCTCTTCCCATGCTGAATTTTTTGAAGTCCTGCGGGTCTGAGGTTCACCGTTTAGAGATATATTGGCCACGTGGTTTTAATGACAGCTGTCCAAAAACGCTGAACATTTGAGGTTTGCATCCTCACATTTAGGTCTCACTAATTACAATTTTTGATGATTGGATTGTGTTAGCCAATGAGATTGTAGGTTATGAAACAAGACGTGATATTTCTCTGATAAGCCTTTGAGGCTTGAAGGCACCGTATCTTGCTAATTTTGCTTCACGTCTAATGGAAATTCTGTATTCAGTATCAATAGGGCTATGGGAGTGTGTGGGTTCAATTCACTATATTGGGGGCCCTCGTGTATGGGAGTGAATGGGCAAGGGGGGCTTGATGTTTGTTTGTACTTACATGTGTGCTCCTATGGACTTTGGATCTTAATGGACTCACTTTGGTGAACCGATTTATACATAATGTCATAATCCACTATCTAGTGGATCAGAGCTGAGGCTGAGCTACAAATAATTATTTTGGAATTCTGCTGCCGGGCTGCTATCTTGCTATCTCTCATCTGATTACTACTGATAAGTGCAGATGGTTGGATTGCTTTCTCGTTGTTGCCACCATATTTATGCACTGACAGAATATACATAATCCACCGCATGTTTATAGGGAGAAAGCAGAAGAATCACTATTCGAGGATTCACTTTAATCAATTGTGGTGATGTATCAACTCTACATAGGTTGTGGGAGTATGGTGTATGAAATAACAATGTCTATAGGTTGTGAGACAAGATTAAATTCTACTGTATATTTGTTCACAGTGCGGATGGATTATCTCGAATGGCTAAATTGTAGTGATAGGATATTTAGTATAAATGTTGGGAATTCAACCCATCAGATTTAGTCGGTGATGCTATATGTTTGATATTGGGGTGAGGAGGTTTGGCTACAATATTCATTTTAGTTCTCCACTAATGTCTATAGGGTAATGTTGCTATTTTGCAGTTATTTAGGTTTCAGTTAGGGAAAAGAAAAGTGGTGACGTTAATAGTTATCGGACTGATTTGAGGTTCTCTGTAGAATGATATTAGGGTTGGAGTGGGGATGATTATTATTTTGTATTTACTGGAAAAAGGAATCGGGTGTGGGCTTTGGGGGTAATTGCAGTTCAAGACTTTTTGAAGTCTTGAAAAGTCAAGAGTTTTTGTAAATATTGACACTCAATATCACCTTGCAATGATGCAGGGTGTACTGTTAGGTTTCCAATATATTTGTTTATGGGTTATGTGTACTTGTATTTGTTATATGTCGTCTTGTGACACCTGTACAACTCGCACTAGTGGCACCCCCCCTTTCATCCCTTGAAATGAATAGAATCTGGACTGTGTGGTTAGTTACATATGGGGTACTGACTGCCAATGGTTGAATTGAGAGTATGCTTGTGGAATGTTAAAGGTCTCAACATTCCAAGGAAGGAGATACTGAACAGGCTGAAGAGGGGAAAATATAGATATTGCCCTTGGCCAGGAAACTCATTTGCTGGAAGATTCGAAACATCTTAAGAATAAATGGTATACTAAGACAATCCTGAATTGTCACAGTTCCAAATCGAGGCGAGTAGGTTATACTGTTACGCAAAGGTCTACTTTTACAGATGGAAAGGGTAGTGATGGATGAGGAGGGGAGGATACTTCTAATAGATGTCAAATATGAAGAAAAACTAATTACAATAGTTTGATTTATGGACCATGTACTAGTGGTAGCCCTTTCATTAGGAAACTGTCCTTGCTTTTACGGGAAATGGACGGAGAATACAACATTTTAGGGGGTGACTTTAATTGTGTAATTGATGGAAAAATTGACTGTTCGGCACAATGTAGATGTACTGCTGAGAGCACAAGTAGGGCATTTAATGAGTTTAGAAGGTATACATTTGGTTGATGCTTGGAGGTTTTTCCACCAGAGGGGAAAAATAATTCTCCTTTTATTCGCCGGTTCACGATTCTCACTCAAGGATTGTTTACTTCCTAGTGTGATAGGTTGGCTGACAAGGTCCTTAATGCGACTATTAAAGAAAAAGGAATATCAGACCATTCATTGATGACGATTCAAATGAGTATGGGGCAGAAAAGTTTGGGGCTTTCCAAGTGGCGACTGAAAACCTATGTATTACAAGAACAAGGGGTGATTGACTCTCTGGAGGGATTCACGAAAAAGGTCTTTGAAATAAGTGTAGGCTCAGCTTCAAATATTATAGTCTGCAACAGTTATAAAGCGGCTGTACGGGGGGAACTAATGAATATTACATCCTGTGCAAGGAAAAAGGGTATGGCTGAACTTAAGAAATTGGAGGTAGAGTTGTATGCGGCTCAGAAAAAATATGCAGTATCAAAAAGTAATTGGGACAGGATAGAGGTAGGAAGACTGAAGGAACAACTCAAACAGGAAATGAATGTTCACGGGGCCTCACAGAGTTCGTTTGTTCAAAGATTGGAAGGTGAAAATGGAGAATATAAAACTAAAAAAGGTGAGATATGCCAAGGCTTTAGGAGGTTTTATAATTCTTTATATCACGAAGAACAATTCCCGACATCGGATAGTATGGATTCCTTTTTTGATAAGATTGTTCTGCCAAAATTAAATGAAGACCAGTCAGTGATGGTAGATAGCCCTATTGCAGAGGAGGAATTATTGATAGCAATTAAACAACTTACTAAAGTTAAATCACCAGGCCTGGATGGCCTTCCAGTGGAATTTTACCAGGCATTGAGTGGAGTGTTAGTGTCATTCCTGTGCACTCTGTATAATGGTCTTATGAGGGATGGGGTGATTTGTCCCACAATGAGAGAAGCTTGTGTTGTAGTACTTCCAAAACCGGGGAAAGATTGTAAAGAATGTGAAAATTACAGGCCGGTTTGCTTTTGAATGTAGACCTTAAACTATTTACAAGGATATTGACTAGGACGAGATGTGTGTATTGGTAAGCTAATTAGTAGCTCTCAAGTTGGATTTATGAGAGGTAGATATGGTTATGACCATATTAGGATGCTGATTGACATAGGTCTACCAAAGGCGAAAACCCGGGATACCTTATTTATTTTTATGGATGCAGAGAGGCCTTTGATAGTGTTAATTGGTCTTTTCTGTAGCATACTCTTAAGAGAATGTGATTTGGAGACCCATTCATAAAAACTATTAGAACATTGAACTCCAACATTAATGCGAAGGTATGGGTAAACTGTTTTAGGTCTTCTTCATTTTTGCTGTCTAGGGGGACTAGACAGGGTTTCACATTGTCACCATACCTGTTTAATCTGGCAATGGAACCACTCATTGTGTACCTAAAACAAGAACAGAGTCTTCATGGCCTTCGATTTGGTAATAGAGAAGTAAAAGTTTTGTTGTACTACGCTGATGACAGGACTATTGTTTTGACTAATCCAGCGGAGGGATTTGAAAAACTTAAATGCATGTTTGAAGAGGTAGGTCTGTTATCTCCGTTATCGGGCCACAAGATCCATTGGGGAAAACAGTGGTCTTCCCTCTGGACGTTAGTCTACCACAAAATATTTTGGGTTCCCGGAACTGTCGCTGGGAAGTTGGGGCAATGAAGTAACTGGGTATCTATTTGGTCTGAGATTTGCAAAGAATCAAAACCTTTCAAAACAAAACTTACAAAAAAACACAAGATTTAAATCCACAACAAATAATAAAATACATGACGGTCAGCATATTCAGTTCACGATATAGCAATGATTATGTCATGGATACAAAGCATCATAACATTAAAACAATGAATAAATATTACATACATTACAACAGAATTTCTTGGGATGTTTATCACACCCATTTCTTTGCTAAAAAGAACCCGCACATGGTGCCTTACATCTTATGGAACTTGTACTTTTTTACATCCCCATAATGGAGATTGAAAGAGGGCGTTTTATCAGTCTAATTCTTATTGCATGTATTGCAAAGTACTATATTTAAAAACTGTATGGTTGCTATTCTTAGAGATTTTCGGAGTGGCAAATAGCTCATGCCATAATTCATCATTTGTCCGAATTGTGTAATGGAAGCATGTTAGTTTGTTAATAACAACTTCCCTCTGTTTTTCCAGAGCAACACACTCAATTAACAGATGTCGCAATGTTTCTTTAGTACCTATTATTTTGCAGAATCGGCAATGTGAATTTTCCTCCTGAATAAGCCCTCTTCTCAATAATATTTGATTTGTGGGCCATAGATTTAGGCGAAACCTTAGTATCTGATTTCTTAAATAGTTTGAAGGGCATTTCAGTAAATAATCAGCAGCCTGCCCAATTTTGTGTCCAAAAAGTGCTCTATCAAAGTCTTAATTTTATACAGTTTTGTTGCCTACAATGCCAGTCTGATTGATATGATTTTAAGTTTGGCTTTTGTGGGATTATTGAGCAAGAGATCTAACGAGATACTTGCTTCAATCATATCCGTAAATACAGCAGCTCTCCATTTGACAGGAAATGAGTGATCAGATCACATTAGATAATTTGCCAATACTGTGAGCAAGTTGTTATTAGATAGGCCCAATACGCATTTTTTGAAAAAGACAACATCTCTTCCATGATACTTGTATGTGTAACGATAGGTTTCCCAGCTCAAAGCGAAGATCTATTGGAACTGAGTTGGGAAGATTCATTACTCTTTTCCAGAACTTGGCTTCCATTTTATTCCAGTAGCAAGGTTTTTGAGGAAACCATGCCTCAGCCCCATATGTGATGATGGGAGTAACCTTTTGCTGAAAAAATATTAGAGTATGTGCACATGAACATTTGCCATACTTATACTGAAGAATCTTTGCTTGCGAGATTAATGTAATCAATTTATTTTCCAGTTATGTTGATTTGCTGAGGTTTGTTTATCATGGAATTATTGAATGTCACACCAAGATATTTATATTCATTAACTATCATCAATTTTTGATTTTTCAGAAACCAGTCATAGTGTTTCATTTGCTTCATTTTACTTTTTCCCCAACTGCATAATATGGGTTTTCTCCAGATTTAGGGTTAAATGGTTATCAGCATATTGATCTAATTTACTAAGCAAATTCTGCAGACCACTCGGTGTCTGTGATATAAGCACGAGATCGTCTGCATACAAGAGCCATGCAATGGTCTGATTTCCAGGTTTTGGTGCGTCATGCAATACCTCCATGAATTCGATTCCCATATCAAGTATAAACAAATAGAACAGGGTGGACGCAAGTATGCAACCTTGTTTCAAGCCGCGCTCGGTGTGAATTACTTCAGATAATAGGGCATCTAAATTCAATTTCACCTGCATAGAAGTGTTTGAATGGAGTAAATTTATTATTGCTACAAGAGACATAGGACAGCCAAATTGTATTAGTTTTTGAATGAGTAAGTATCGATCTACAGAGTCAAGTCAATGACTCGAAAATCTACATAAGCTAGGTAGAGAGGTTGTTTTTTTGTCGCATAGAAGTTCTTTGATTGCATTAAGTGTCGTGATGTTAATAGCAGTACCGAGACCTGCAACGAATCCAGTTTGGAAAGGGTCGCGACGATTCTCATTGATTGCCTAAATATTAATCTCTTAGTACAATTCTAGTATAGATCTTCCCGGGCGCGTCAAGGAGAGCTATCCGACGATAACTAGCTGGATTGGTTCGATCTCATTTTTTTATATATTGGTACGGTTATAGCACTGCAACAAGAAGGCAGAATACTTTGCTTTATTTGTATAGCTTGAAAGATCACATACAAAATGGATGCCCACATCACCGGATTCTGTTTTAAAACAAAGTTTGATAGCCCATCAGGGCCAGGAGCTCTAGACGAGCTAGCCTGGTTTATATAACACAACACATCTTCTTGATCAAATTTGATCGAGAAGGTAGTATTAGCCAGATCATGAGATAATTGTACAGAGCTGTTTTGAGGTGGGGCATACATATTAGAAAAATAGCTAACCCCACCTCTTTTCAGATACACCATTAAGCTGCGATAGTAGCTGAGAATGTACTGAGCCCACATTTATCAGTTTCCAAATTTGCACAGAATTTTTACTCTTGATGGCTTGAAGCCACTGTTCGCCATCATTCTGGTACATTTGTGCCTTGTGTGCTCGTATCCAATTTTTGTACTTTGTTTTTAATTTGCGTAAAGACTGCTCTCGGTAATGAACCGGAAGAAGTAAAATCTGTCTTTTTTTGTTTTCGGAATAGCATTTTCCTGCATCTAACAGTTCGATCACATGTATGAGAGCGCGAATTAACAGGCTTATTACTACCATGTAACAAGGAAGTGGCAAATAAATATATTTTATCAGTGTACTCAAGTGGAGTTAAACCTTTCTCCAGAAGATGACAATCTTTTTGTAGGCTTCCAGCAAACGATTCTAACGCAGAACTAGTCCAGTGTAATCTATTCTGTTGGGGATTTATTATTAAATTCTTCAACTTTTTTTGTTGAATCCGATAAGCATGACAAGAATGAATCATACAGTCAGCCATCAACATCAGGTGGTCACTGGAACTAGTCGGTTGTACCGAGAACTTTATGATTTTAGCAAACAGTCCTCTATCCACATACATATAGTAAATCGTAGCCCGTTGTGAACCACTTGACCAAGTATAAGTTGGGGGATTGTCAGTCTCCAGAGCTCCATTTAACATTATTAAATCCCATGTCTTAAACTCAAGCCACTGAATGACCCGTTCCGAATTCTTCTTTTTACCAGATGTTAGAATGTGGATATTCAAATCACCAGCCAAAATCACATGATCAATGTTTGGAGTAGTACACATTTTTTCCATGATTGAGTTCAAGTCTTTTAAAAAAGTTTGTGTTGTAATTGCCATCTGATTCCAGTACATATTAACTATTGCAAATCTTGTTTTTTGGATCATTATTATTGAACACTGTTGAAAGGAATTCGGAGATGGGCAATCTGCTATATTAGTTGTAGTGGCAATATTAGAGATAATTGCCAAGCCAGACATTGGTCTCCCTTTTTGGCCTTTTATCGCAGGGAGAATATGAATATAATGATTGTCCCATGATAATGAGGCACTTAATCACGTTTCCTGTAATAACACTACATCATGTTTTTTATTAAACAGTTGGAATTATTCAGTAAATGTTTGTGTCCTCTGGTATTCCAGCTCACAACAGCTATTTTAATGGAACAGAGGGCAAGCGTCATTAGGTTTTCTTACAGTGACATACTGAGACCGTAGTGTGATCAATTGCCTCTCCCTGCTTTCCAACCTGTTGCACACTCTCATTAGAGGGACTTCCCATTGTTGTTGGAATTAGTACAAATCCTAAATCAAATGGATCAGATTTTGCAGACCAGATTGTATTGTAGATAATGCGAGACTTTATCCACAGACATGATACAGTCAGATCATCATCATCATCAGGGAATTCAACCTGTTGTATGTCTCCTGATGAAACGTCTTGTAAACAGGGAATATCAGAGAATATCTGTAAGACGCTCATTCTGTTCATAATATAAGTGGGAAATGAACCACTACGACAACTTAGAAAGAGTGAGTGCATCTGAGGCAGCTTTACGTTTTTAATGCTCGCCTTCGGACATAGCTCTTTTTTTTAACACATTTACCATCTGTGTACAAACTAGGGCACTTCTCTTCTAGTGGTAGTTTGAATGAGACATTCTTGACACTCCTCCTTCCCTCAGGGGCTGATTTCGACTCAGAGTTATTATTAGTCATGATTTCCATAGAAGATTTGAGTCTTTTGTTCCGCAGTTAGCACTACTAAGCATTCTTTGATTGACCTTAGAGTATCATTTTGCAGATTATGCTGTGTATCAGATTGTCGATTTTTCAGACAATTTTGCATTTCTAGCCTTTACTACAGGCCTAAGAGGCAAGATCGCATTATTTACTTTTGTCTTCTTCTCCATTATTGACTTTTTCTCTATTATAGAGGTCAGGTTAGCTAGCGGATGAGTCACAATCGGGGCTGGATGATGTTGACTCATACTCATCCACTGCTTTTCTCGTCTGTTGAGTGCAAGTTCAGATTTTTCATCACTGCTCCCTGCCTTAGGTTTTTTCATTCTGGCAGGTTGGGATTCTAGCAGCCCACACTCTAGGCTATTTTCCATGCCCTCTGCAACCTGTACCAACTTATCCAATGGGGAGTGCAATAAATCAACTTGAGGTGCATTAGCTTCATTTATTGCATTCCTTTCTATTTCTTGGGACTGGTTTAAATATTTTTTGGTTATAGCATTTTCTGCCACTATAGAGCATTTTGCTGGCTTAGACCGAGATTTAAAAAACTGTCTCGTTTGGCCACTTTCATTCGCACTTTTGATTTTTGTTTTTTTTCAAATTAATCCTGTGTTCAGTTTTCTTCATTAGGGCATTTTTCGTAAAGATCGTATACGCTTCTTTGCTGAAATTGCTGTTTTTTTTCTTTGGGCACAGCAATATCAGTCAGCTTTGCCGCCACGTCTACGGCATTTGTCTGCGAGGAAGGTGGAATTGTCACTGCCACTTCGACAGGCAGCTTACAAATTATCCCTTCAATGCAAGGAACCGCAGACTTTATACAATGTGGGATCTTGTCAGCTGGCTGTATTTCTGGCCGTAGACCTAGTCGTTTGGTTATACTTTCAAGCATTGTGGTAATCTCTATAAACTGCCTTGACACGAATGCCATATTTATTTCATCGGACACTTGTGTCTGAGCCAAAGAATCACCACCATTTTTTTGCCAACCGGCCAAATATTCTAAGTCAGTCTGCAGTGAATTCACTTTTGGATCTAACACTTCAAACAATTTGGCAAGTGACATTAGTGCCTTATTCATGGAATACAATGTCAACAGAGACGGTTCCTTAAATTGGGAGCCCACAGTTATAGCCGAATCATTTTCAGTAAGCCTCCTAGGCGTTGGAAGGATATAAGATATGGATGATTCAGATTCTGATATGTTCCTATCCTGGAACAATACTGGTGATTTAGAAAGATTAGAGTCATCTTCCTTGGCTGAGAAACAAGAGCCCGGCGATTCCAGATCGATAACCGCATCATCTATAGCAATATCCACTTTGGACCTATTGCTGCACTTTGGATCTATTGCAACATTGCTGCAACAATTCCAGATCGAGCATTCTGCAACATCATGGTATCTGACAGTGAAATGTTACATACTTTATTAGCTACCTCCTTTCCAGCATTCACAATCAGTGCAGTCGATGGGCTCAGTAAAGGAGGCTGAGCCACAGGTCCATCTTGATTAGATGAGAAAGGTTGTGCCTCAACGTTTGATACACTTAGATTTATCAATCCTTTCAGTCGTGTCCGGGACCCAGATGAGCGCACTGCCGCGAACCCAAAGTCTCGGAGATCACCAGTTGCAATAAGAGAGCGTATCCGTTTCTTTTGTAAGCGATTGTCCCAGGGAGCGCTCTTCACAGAGGGGCGCACCATTTTCGGGGTAGAGGCAGGACTGTCTTTTGTGGTAGAGTCAAATAGGGCGCGTAATCGCCCAGGACACTGCATATCCGTGCATAGAGTGTACATTGAGATCCTTAAATGTCGCACACTACATTTCAGATAATCTAAAATAGGACCTGGCCTTCTCTGCCCTAATAATTTACATAGATTGTTCACTCAAAGCTGTAAAAATAATTAAATAACCTCCGTCTTGCTGGCTACCCGCGGTGAAGCGGCACTTGACGGGGCTTCACGGGTGCGTGCGCGCGGGGCGCGAATGGCCACGTATTTAAAGCCCTACCCAGAGGGCGTGTAACAAAAGGCCTATATACAAACAGAAAGAGTTATATTAGCATATTTCTATATTTTTAGCCAATATATTAGTCTTCCTTTAACGTATTTTCACCTGATAGGCGTTGTAGTCCACAGTTTTAAAACGCTGATTGCGTGTTAATCCACAGGAGCAGTCACCCGCGGCAAAGGGGAATTGATGGGGCTTCACGGGTGCGCGTGGAGATTATTAAAAGGGACATATTAAAATGGGGACAATTGAAGATGGGTGTATGGGCTAAGGTTAACGCCATAATAATGGTACTCTTGCCAAAGATTATATACATCATACAGTCCATCCCTCTGAAATTCACAAAAAAGGTCATTTGTTCTATTGATAAGGTTTTTCAGGTATTCCTTTGGGGAGAAGGTAATGGGCCAAAAGTGCCTAAATATATTTTGACACGTCCTGTGAAGGATGGAGGATTTGGGTACCCAAACCTGATGAATTACTGCACTGAATTTGTCCTGAAAAAATCTACTACTTACTTCTCTGAAGTTTATGTTCCCAATTGGCATATTATTGAGAATGACCAACTTTCACCTTATGCTCTAAGGGATATGTACTCTGTCAAAAATGCCAAATTCGGAAAAGAAACTACCTACTATGTGCGCTACTAGGGAGGCATTACAGAGCTTTATGAAAAATAATGGGAACAATATCTGGATGCATTATGATGCATCTTTGTGGCATAATAAGGGGCTACAAATGGCGAATAGAACTTTATGCTGGATCAGTAAGGGCATACTTAAAATTTGTGATGTGTGGCAAAATGATCACATGATTCCCTTTGACCAACTGAGAGCATCCTTTGGGATTGGGGGTAGGGAACGGGAATGTTACAGGATTTTGAAAGCTCTTTTGATTGAAAAGACAAGGATGTTTAATGATGTTATGAAAGAGGCCCTCAGTGTGTGAGATTATTCGCTCTACCCCATGTACTGTGTCCACATACATGAAGTTAATGCCTATGGAAAGGTCGGAAGTGGGGGCTTGGGATAAGCTTCGCCAGGCTTGATGGAAGATCTTGATACGGATATTACTGTGAATGAATAGGACTATTTACTTCACATAGGGGTGCAAGTAAAAATGGATTTGGGGCTGCGATATATTAGGCAAAGGATTCTTTACAGATTATATTGGACACCTTCTAAAATGGCAAGATTGGGGCTTTTGGAAACTGATTCTTGTTGGGGTTGTGGTGGAGGAATTTTAATGCATATGCTGTGGGTATGCTCAAGAGTACTTGACTTTCGGTCAAATGTATTGGATAGATTGGACACCCTGGTGGAGGAGCAACTTCCACGTACTTTCTATTCGACAATTTTATTATCCAACAGAGGAAGGGGGGGGGGGAATAAGGCCAGGGTTAAAACTGACTGGATTAATAGGATTTTGGCAGCGGCGGCGAAACAAATATGAGTCTGGAAGTCAAGAAAGAAACCGAATGAGGATGAATGGTTATTGGATGTGCAAACTTTATCTAACTATGAAAAAGTTATGTTAGTAAGAGAAGGAAGAGAGGGTCATTATTCTCGACTTTGGAGACCTTTTAATGAATTATACAGTTAAAAGTCCAGCAACATGTATATGATCGTCTGTTACATTAGTTGGGGGTTAGCTTAATGGATAAATAGAGTTGTCGGTTGTGCATTTTGCTGTTTTGTCTCGTTTGTTGTGCGTTAAAGATCTATTAAATGATCGTAAAATAGTGCTATTTGCTATTAGTTTCTCTGTTTTCATTAATTTAATTATAGTACTGTATGATGCTTGGTAACGTTATGAATTTTGCAATCTGGATGTAATGTTATGATATGGAGATGGTGTTACTGTTCTGTTTTGTATGTTCATTCAAAACACATAAAATGGTTAAAAAAAAGAATCCTCTGTGTATCCTGTCCTTAGGAAAATCCGTGTTAATCTCCATGTGTTAGCGCCATTCTCGCCAAATCATTTCAGTCGGTTATACAAGTCCTTAATACTATTTGGAATAATTCAATTAATTATTTGATCTTTGCATAGAAAACCGGACTCCTTGCTACTTCCCTCCTCCCATACAAAATCTGGTTAACAGGGGAATGAGGGAGTGTTGTAGGGGCAATGCCCAACTGTGGCGCTATTTGAAAATACTACACGAAAAGTAATCTTGCTTTCATTCAATTGTGCATTGTGTATCTAATGTAAGAAGGTTAAACTAAGTGTATCCTATCATTTTCCTGTGCAATTATCACCACACTGGCGATTGCTGCCCTATATTGAATGTGTTTGATTTTTATTCAAAATTAAAATAAAATAAATATTTCCTTATTACACACCGGCCTGGTTCATGGTCCACTGCGACACAGGGTGTACGTTAAGGAGGGCGGGGGGGGATAAGATGGGTTGGCTGCCTTCTCAAAAATTGAATCTGAATATAAAACCTAAAAGCATTTTAATTGTGCTATGCATCCCTGGGCGGTAGAAAGAGTCCTGGTCTGGAGTGTGCCACATCTTTAAAATCCTTAACACAGCTGCCATAAGTGCTTCACAGCAGCATGCGAGTGCTATATAGAAACACAAACCAACTAGTTTCCCTATAGAAACAACTACACTTTTCCTATATTTCGTGGTAGATATCAGCAGGCAGCAGGGATGTGCCACTAGTCTATAAAGGGCAAAGCCGAGAAACTGCAATGCTGTTAAGGATTCTAATCGGGTGACCCACACCAGACCAGGACTCTTGATACTGGCCTAGGCTGCAGCGCACTATTAAAACAGGTTTACTTTATTTAACTAAGGATTCAGATTTAGATGGCACCCAACCCGCCTCACACCCCTTTTACAAATACCCCGGTCCACAATGGACCATGAACCAGGCCGGTGGGTGGTAATACAATATTTTTATTTTGAAAATCCAAATGAAAATCACACAAATTTAATATTGGGCAGCAATCACCAATGGGGTGATAATTACACTGTGGAATGATGGAATACACTTGGTTTGACCTCCTACTATCAGACACAAAGCACAAATGAATAGGAGCAATTTAACTTTTCGGGTAGATAGCATGCCAGTTAAGATTTCCCCCGCAATACTCCCTCAAACCCCTATTAACCGAATTTTGAGTGGATAGAAAGAAGCAGCAAAATACCTTTGCAATTTCACAAAATAGCACTCGGAATTAGTATTTTCTTTTACATGTGTGGTTGAATAAATGAGGTAAATATGAGTATAGCACCATCACAGATGTAAGAACACTAGCAGAATACAAGCTATGTCCTAACAACGGGCATACAATTCAGAAAATCAACTTTAAAGTGAAAAACACAGTGCAGCCAAATCACACGAATAGAAATTGCATTTGCTAATTTACACGTGTTTAAATGTCAAAACGGTTTGAACAAAGGGTGAAATAGACAAAATCGGAATGCAGTTTCTATGCTGAGTGACAGATGAACATCACAGGGATAATATGAACGTGAAAGAGTGACCCTAAATTACTGACAGGATGGGAAAGGAAATTTGTTTTGAAAAATAACAGCAGACGACAAGTGAAAGTTGTCCTTTCTTTTCTAAGAGAAACGCCACCCGTGAATCAGAAGTTTAAGTTGCAGTTGTAACCCCTTCATGCTGTGTGCCTTTTTTTAGGGAGAATTAATTTATTTAATCAAAATAGTACTAAGGACTTACACAAGGACAGAAATGAGTTGATAGAATGGCACTAACACTTGGAGATCAAGGACAGGATGCAGAGGATTCTGACAGTTTTAAGGATTTCTGCTAAGGCAGTTATGGGATTGGACCAAATACAATGTAACAGAGCAAAGGATGCAGTTTGTGGTTGTTGGGGAAGGGAAATCCTCACAACAATGGGGTATTTTGGACAGCGGACCGAGTTTCTGGACAGCAAGGCAATATCTGGTTACTGGTCACAGCGGCTTTCTCTCCTAGAAGAAAACAGCTGGGCAAAGGTCTGATCGCGGCACTGCAGCACCTCAGCTGGATAGAGCGGGTAGCAGGGCAAGCAGGTAGTACTGGATAATCCCAATGAGGATACAGTCACCTTTCCCCTTTCTCCCTGAGTTATTGGGAATGTTTGCATTTTTTTTTCCCTGGATCAGTGGTCCTGCCTGGATAGGGTCAGCTATGCTCTGGCCCGGCAGTGGAATCTGGAATCTTGCATGATGAATATGGAATGGCTGGATACGCAGGAGCTGGAAAATTCAGAAGAGAGTGTTTTGTCTTTGTGAGCCTCTACCTTTCATAAGGCGGGTGACATCACAGGATTTACTATGGAGGCAGACCTAAACTAGACCTACCTCTAAGAATTGTATAGGTCAGCCTATGTATGTCGCCTCCTCCCTAGAAGCAGATTGGACTGAAGGAGGGGACTCAGTTTTATGAGGTACAGAGCCATCCCACAGACCTTTGCCAAAAAAAGTTATGACATAAATTGCACATTTATTTACAGTTATGTCACTTTTAAAATCACATAGGCAGATGCCAGATTTCACACAGAGCATGGCATTCCAATTCCCAGGTTTATACGGTATCATTTAGCCCTTCTAATCTTTCGCAATTTTTGGTGGGAAATATTTCACTTAAAATTCTACAATTTTATATATGTGTACCCATTATCACGGAGCATGTTTGCATTAAATTTCAAAGTTATACCATGTACACTTTTCCCATGAATAAATTTCTTTTGCCGTTTGCGTCCCATACATGCTAGGGAAAGCCACACTATCTTGTTTTAATGCCACATAAATTACCTTCCTGCGTTTCCGGTTGCAGAAATGAAAGTCTTAAGTTTATTAAATAAAAACAGTCTTTTGCCCCAGATGGGCTGGCATGGTCTTAATAAGGGCATTTTCTTTCAATCCAGAGCCAACTGTCAGGCACTAGCCCTGTGTTGCCATGGATTTGTATTTGAAGCTCCTCATTTTGAGTGGAGGGGAGGTGCTACCAAAAGGTCACACCTGTGTGTCCCAGAAATCCATTGTACCAGGCTGGAGCATAAGAGTGTTCGATGTTTCACCCTTGCCTATTCATATGCCCCAGATGCTGGTACACTTGGGGGTGAGGGGTAGATCCTTTAGTCAGTCCTTTGAAGCCAGGGCCTAAAAAATCTGTCCTGCTGGTTTCACAGTAAATTCTTTTTCCCTTTACTGAACCAGAAAGCAAGATTGATGGAATTAATATCCTATATATGTTTTAAAACATGTTTTAAAACAACCCCCCCCCCACCTCATCACATTTCTATGCAAGGACAGGGCCTTAATTCAACATTTTCACTTTCAAACCAACATTGTCTTGTTTGTCAAAAGCACAATTTTATACGTGGTTAATTTTCCTTGAATGTCACTTTACAAAATGCGGTTTTCTCTCGCATCTGTGTTTTGAGCATTTCTATGGCCCTAGTCATTTCTACCACACAGGAGTCTGTCCAAGGCAAGGGTCCAATGAAACAAGCACAGAGAGAGGGCTTCTTGTGAGGGGCTCGTTAGTGATATCTTGTTGTAAAAAGTAAAGCGTTTGTGTACGGCTGAAGTGAAGTTCTTTGTTCTTTCACAGATCTTGCCTGGCACAGCCTGCCACTCAATGAGAAAAGCCCCCTTTTTGCTTGAGCACAACCTGAATCTGGAAGGAAATAGCGGGGTCTCACTGGATCAGAACTGTGTACTGTTAAACAGATGAACGAGCATCAGGGCACAGTCATTTTAAAAAAGGCAGAATATTTTCTTTTTCAGTGAAAAGATTTCAGCTGGCAGCATAGCAACGCTGCCTTTGACTTCTTTTCTCTGGTGCAAATGAAGAAATGACTGGCAGCAATTCCCGGGGTGTTCCATGTTCCATCTTGTCCCATGTGTGGCTGGTAAGACAGCACAGCCATCATTTTGGAGACTGTTAAGCGCAATTTTAATGCCATGGGAGCCAGCGCAGCCATTCTGCTGGCGACTGCTAAGATGTAGTCTGGTGAGGTAGGGGAGTTATGCTGGGCTGGTCAATGTACCCCACAATGCCCTACTCTTTAAACACCACAAGGGGACTACACTGCTACAATAGAAAACACCACCACCGTGTCCATAATAAGTATTTTAAAATGGATTGAAAATGCGGAAACGTGGGTCCATTATATTTCTTTCGAAGCGAACAAAAGATAGCATTGTGTCATATACTAGCAGTATCCCTGTAATTATTGGACCAACGGTTCCCGCATGTCCATGCCATTTTAAAATACTTCTTATAGACATTGTTGGGGATTTTCAAAAATAATGTAACACATGTGTCTAGGTGCCATACAAATGTCCAATAAATAAATGACAACATTCTCGAGCCGATTATGGCTTTTAGCGACTGCAACCAGAGTGCTCTCCTAAATACGGATACAGGAACCTCCAGTGGCAGTGCCAGAGTTCTCCTCCAAATGAGGCCTTCCAAAAAAGACAAATGCTTAAAATTACACTCAGAAATGAATTCAGCACCATACAACAAACAAGGAGTAACCTCGGCTTTATAGAACTTAAGTGTTGGCATAAATAAACCTTTCAAGCATTCTTTTAATCTGTGCCAAATATTGCATCGCTTTTGCCTGAAAGCAGTACATTGCTGCCACTTTCCTTTGAAATATTACAGCCAAGGCACCCAAAAAAGAAAATCAACCCAGGAGGGCACACCTCCTTGGTATATATCACAACCTGAATCTGAGGTAATAAAGCAGGCCACCACAATCCCACAACCACAGCGAGGCACACACCACAGCATATCAACCTACCACTGAGACAAATAAATTGTCCCAGTAGGGCCTTGCAATTCAACACAAACCAAGAACCACAGGGAGGCACCCGCTATTGCATGTAAACCCAAATCAATCTGCCCAGTGTGGCGAGTCGGAAGGAGGAATTGGACACCAAGGGCATTTTAGTCGTTTTTAATTATAGCGAGAACTCCTAACTTTTCCCATCGCTAAAGCATTCACCCTACCTATCTAAAAGAACTAAGGGTGCTAGCAAGTCGTCAGGAAGTCCTAAAATAAATATGTCCATGGTCCAAACCAAACTATCTGACCCTACCACCAAGATAAACAAAAACTCATGCAAGAGAAGATCCTTTTTCTGATTTCTTCAATAGTCTCTGGGTGAAATCTCAGGTTCACCATTTTTTCTTTTTAGAATATTTTATCAATAAAGCCTGGCTATCCCCTCCATGAGCTACTATTCCTGGGAAACACTCCTGGGTGGTGTTCCTTCTTTAAAGATATGTTGTGGCCAATGTGTCTTCACATAATTATGCGCACTCTTTTGTTATTAGTCTCTCAATTCCTCTCCATTAGATTATGTGGGACTTGATCCCATTGTCTAACGTCTCTCTCCTAGGATCTTTCTTTGGTGCTTTCACTACTATTCTCATACTCTTTCTTAAGACAGCTTTGGGCCGTGTTTTCCCAGTCTTCCTCTTGGGCTACGAGACCGTATCCCTTCCGTCCCAGGGTATTTCTCTCCAGTCTCTCTCCATTACCCTTTTGGGTTTCGCTATATAGGCTCTCCACATTGCCAGTTAAACAACTTTAGTCCTTGTGTCTTCTTTGGGACTAGGACGAGGTACACACTTTAGGCATGTTTTTCCCCTCCCAGGGTTGATGGTTACTGACTCTAGACACCCTTCACATTGGTAATCCAACAAATGTGTCGCTCTTGACTAGTCTTTATGACTTGATAAATTGTACACTTAGTGTTCCTTCCCCAGGTGCTTCCCATGTTCCCCAGTACCTTCATGCAAGTAGGGGAACCTTGCAGGGCTTGGCACTTGGCTTCCCCTCAGGCTGCTGCCTTCTTCTGACACCGACTTGCTCGAACCCAGCAGTGATGGTCTCAGTAGTTGGGTAGGCGCTTTGCCCACCATGATTCGCTCATGGTCACACAACCACCAGGTCCTGGACACATCTCTCTTGCGTAGCGGTTTCCCTGGTGCCTTGCTCGCTAGTCTCCCGACGTCTCGCTTTGGCAATCCTCGCCTGTACGAAAGGCAGCACGGGCTCCACAGCTAGTCTCGACTCCGCCACTTCTTGGTGTGATCACATCAGGGGTTTTCCCAGCGTCCAATACTCACGCTTCTCCTTTCAGTTAAGTGCAAAACTCAAAGGGACATCTTTTATGTTCTCTGATGGTTTTGCTTCGGCATGGCCTACAGCCACATAAGGATGTTCCATTCTTCTTCCCAGCAGGCAGTCCCATATATGCGGATAGTGTGGCTAGTCTCCTTGTCTCATAAAAAAGGGGGGTGGGAGTCACCCCCGCTGAGGTCCCACTTAACCAGAACCCTAGGGAGGGTCTTGCAGATCGGGCCCACCTCCCTAGCCTCAATGGGGGTGGCTCCCCCCTTGGGGCGAAGGGACGAATACTGTTGATTCGTCACACCAGCCATACACCATTTTACATCACGACTAATCTATTCAGTTCAAAACCAGCAGATAAAAAAAAAAACAGAGCTGCATAAGCAGGAAACCAAAAACAAGGCAATCGCACAACCAAACTCGCCGTACAGTACCAAACTGGAACAGCCCGACACATCAAGACCAAACATGCCACGTTCCAAGAAGGATAAAGAAACAAGAATGGAAAAGAGAACAAGAAAGAGTATTGAAATCCCACCTCCACTGAATTGAAATCACTTACTAGAATTTGCAACCCCTAAAAATCCCCACCAACCACCACAAAGCGGACTAAAGATAGACTTACGACAACAAAAACAGCATACATCCCCACCTTCAATCCTACCACAATGGAAACCAAACCACCAGCAACTAAGGACCCAAAGAATCCTAGAATAGACCCCACCAGACACAAAACACAGAACCCAGCTACTCCAAAGACATTTTTGGAAAAACTCCAACTAGATTCAGAGCTAAGCTAGAATCCCGAACCATCCACACCCCTTACTTAACCAAATACTGGGAAAAAGGACCACACAAACAACCAAAGACCTGACTAGAATCAGTGCAAAGAAATCCATCACTCAACTTAATAGAACTCCTCAACGAAAGGAGATTTCAGCCCCAACTACACAACCAATAGCCTCACCCACAAGAGAACCGAAAATCCGACAGGCACCACCCCAATTGAGATGCCAGAAATGATGCACAACAAACAAGGAAAACAAGGAGCACACTCTACACTGCACTCTACTCTATGTACGATCCATGGCTAAGCACAAAACAGAAATCTGTGACCTCCTAAGCGAAGGCGGGACCAATGCACTCTTCCTCAGAGAAACATGGCTATTGGACAATTACAAAACAATCGCCACAAAACCATACCCAACAACTTCAAACTAATACACTGACAAAGAAAACCGAAGGAGCAGGTATCACACACAAACTATATCTTCTGCACTTTGCTCCCCTCAACCGACATACAAGACAGAAGATTGCAGATCACACCTAATCAAGCTGAACGACCAATCCAACCTCTCCACTTATGACAACATAGTAGCCTTGGGGGACTTCAACATCTGCTTCCAAAGAGAAAATGAAACCACAGCAAACTCCCTTAGCACCCTACTGGAAACCCTCCATTTCAAATAGTAAACAGTCCAACCCACAGAGCTGGACACAACTTGGACGCAATCTTCGGCAGAGATGGACTCTTGACCGCTGCCCCCCGCTGGTACCAATCACATGGACCGATCACCATATGATCCCTTTTACTGTCAAAATCCCAAGCCGCATGATGCCCACAAATGTAAAAATCTCTGCGACAAATAACAGAAACTTGAAGTGTCTTGACCTGGAAAAGCTAACAGATCTACTGAAATCAAACCAAACACCTCCCAGCTAACTAGAATGACTCGGACTTCAGCTGACACCTTGCTCACAGACGCCATAGACCAAGCAGCACCTTCCAAACTCTTCAAAGGCACCTCAAAGAAAATTGCAGCAAGAAGGTTCTCAGAAGAACTGAGTGAAGTCAAAAAAACAAACCGTAAAAACAAT
Source organism: Ambystoma mexicanum (assembly GCF_040938575.1). Lineage (NCBI taxonomy): Eukaryota > Metazoa > Chordata > Amphibia > Caudata > Ambystomatidae > Ambystoma > Ambystoma mexicanum. The sequence continues at coordinate 180,171,100 of NC_090921.1, forward strand.
GGACAAAACACTGCAACCAATCATCGAAAAACAAATACTGACAAATACGAATTTACAAATCAGCAGTCTTCAAAGCCCCCCCCCAAAATAAAAGCATATTACACCACAAGAATCCAATCAGCAACACATCCACAAACAGAACTGTTCAAATCATCAAGGAAATTAAAAACCCAACCTTGTGCAACAAACGTGTCATACCATCACAAGCCCTGTGACATCACAATCCATCTAAGAGCAACAGAAGCAATACAACAGACCATCGATACAATCAGTCCTACAAAAAACACGCCCACAGAACCGCCAGAAACCAGCACGCTACCAACCATAACACTCAATCGTTTTGAGCCAATAAGCGAAGAAACTTTCCAACAAAAATAAATAAAACATTTTTTTAAAAAGACTTGCCGGATCCCCCAGCGCCCCATGCCCACTGGGCATTTTTAAAAGACCATCAAGAATGCCGGTAGGGGAGGCCTGGCATTGCTGTGCTGCATGTCTGCCCCACAGTCTGAGTAATTCCACTATTTCACTCGAGCACCCCAGGGTCACGCTGCTTTAGTGCACTAATGGCCTTCCACCCTCCAGTGCTCACTTGCTGTACACCCTGCTGGTTTCCATAGCATACACTGAGAGTGGTAATGAACTCAGTTACAGTACCTTGTCTCTTGTTTCTTCTCCTGGAAAGCTGGGCAGAACACAGGGCTGTGCTCTCAGTGTCTCCTTCTCCGAGTGCTTCTGCGCCTCCTCAGAGTGCCTGTCTGCTGCACCGCCAGCTTTCTTTGCGGATCCGCTGCATGAGGGAGTACAGCAGTGTATATGCTGACATTGACAGGCAACCAAAGATGGCCGCAATGTCTGTCAGCGGTGCTAGGTCCTTTCCTCTAGCGATATGGAGCCAGCTCACTGGGTTTTGACGCTCAGGGCTATTCATTTCGGTATGGATTGTAGCCGGCCCCCACCTGAGCGTGCCTGTGCGCCTCCAATGGACGTCCTCCTGTGGACCGTGCACCATGCTAGCCGAGACAGGGATGGCATTCTCTCCCCCCCACCCCCCCAACACCTGCTGTGTATACGTGGGTCGGGGTCTGCCCCACCTATCACTGCATCATCACCAGTGAAATGACTGCGGTGACCAGGTAAGTGGGTATAAGAGGCTTTATTGTGGAAACGAACCACGTGGCCGCACTGCCACAAAGTCCAACCGACTGACACGCAATCTGGAATGCTGGCCGTAGAACACAGGCCTGCGTTTCATTACAACAAGTATCTAGTAATAATTAGCAACCATGAAATATTCAAACTGAAATTAAACTGACAGGTGAGTGAATAAACCACAAGACTGAATTTATTACTGTTCCAACTACACTTTATCAGGTGCTATATTCCAGTATCACGATTATGAACAATATTTAATTATGAAGTTCTCATATCAACTATGCAGAGTTGCTCACAGAGTTTGCAGTCTGCGCAGTCCTCGGTTCTGAAGTCTGTTTTCTCCATCTACTGTGTTCCCGGAAAGGAGGAGACTACAAGTACTCCATTACACAGCAGAGCGGCCGCCAGTTGGTCGCAGAGTTTGCAATCTGTGCAGTCCATGCCCACCAGCCTAGAGAGGTTTTCACCCTGGGTCATCAGGAGTGCTGTTGACTCCGGACTGCTACAGACGACAAGGTGAAACACTACCTGAACTTGCCCCAGAAGTGAGTGGTTGTGCGAGGCGCATTACACCATTGTTTATGCTTACTGGGAACGCTTATATGCCACCCCCCCTTCCTCGGCTGGCATCTATAGTGGGTTTTAAAGTCCTTCTAAACCCCTTGTGGTATAACATAGTGTGCCTTGTATAAATGTGAGTAGAATGTGCAATCTTAGAAGCGGAGTGTACAGGGATAAGGGCCAGTGAGACACTCAGCCTTTTAAGACCAAAATGCCATGCCTAGTCCCTCAGCCCTACAGCCAAGCGTGCAATCTTCATCGGTGACGAAAGGTGTTATAAATAACCTTGCAACTACCACGTCGTCAGGCCACTCTGGGTTCTAAGATGGTAACCCCAGTGTCAAACGATGGATGTCCTATCAGGGACCATATGTTCAAAAACTGTTTGGAGTACACCCTTTCAGCCTCCTCAATGAAAAGAGCTATAGAAGCTTGTTTTCCACCGCCCAAGACATTGGGTCAGTGTGACGGAGGGGGAGTTTGAAGAGGCAACTCGGGCTACTGCGTCTGATAGCCCAGCTTGGTCAGAGATAGCAATGGTCGCACAGGTCTCAACTTAATAAAATGTGGTGGGGTTGTGTGGCCTAAAGGAGGAGAGGTTTTTGGATCACTCTCATGCCAGACCAGGAGTGTTTGGAAGTGGTAGAAGGTCAAGAGCCACGCAACTGGAATCTACCAACATCATGGGCGAAGGAGAGTCTCTCACTTCGGTGATGGACAATATACATCATGTTCTGCCTCTGCTAACAGATGCAGAGGCAGGTTTGCGGTCGGATCCTATGCTAAAGGCCCTTCATTTTGTCTTTAAGTCACTGGTAAAGGTTTTTGCTGATCTTAGGTGGGTGTGGGGGTGCAAGTCCACATAAACTCAGGCTCTCCTCTGGAATTAAGACCCCTGAAGTCTCTGATGCTGCCCTGGTGGGTCTGCGGACCTCCATTAATACGGGGTTAGCGGACAATGTCAGGGATCGAAAACGGCAGTAGCTGCACAAGGAGAGAAGCTGCTAGTTTGGCAGTCCAACATTTCAATCATGAATGACCGTATGTTCTGCCTGGAGGGCAGCATAGAGTCTCTTCTATGTATTATGTTAAATGATATTTATACAGCGCACTGGTCCACTGACGCTGTGGCGGATCTGAAAAAGGAAAGGGGTGGGCGTGAGTTAGTGGGACCGAGAAGGAAAAGTGCAAGAGAGCAGTGATGTGCTGTTCGCAGCTTCAGTTCAGTTAGCACCATTCGCTGAGCTTGGGTGTGGTTTTTCGGTCGTGCAAAACTATGTGCGATTTGATTTGTTGTAGTGAGGTTGGTGCGTTTTGCTGTGCTTTAGGTTATGGTTGTGTTTGTTTAGAGTTTGAGAGGCGTATGCAGAGGAGTGAGATTTTTAGTAGGTTGGTTAATGGACTCGCTATGTAGATCAGATATGTGCGTTAATTTCCAAGTTGTTTCTAGATGAGGCCTCTGAATATCCCACCATTTCTGTCTAAATCCGGCCCTTGCTAACAGTCGTAATCCTGTCTAGAAGCGACACAAACCAATATTCACAATTCTATCTAAATGTGGCCATGGCTGATATTCCCAGTTCCATTTACATGTGCCAACATTCATTATCCTGTCCAGAAGCGAAGCAAGCCAACATTCACAATCCTGTCTAGATGTGACGCAAGCGAATATTCACAATTTTATCAAGTTATACTGGTTAGTTTTAATATCCTGGTCTGCTATATTCTGAGGGTAGGTTGAGTAGCAGGGCCTCCGCTCTATTCTTCATCCAGGCCAGACCTACCTTGATAGTCACTGCTGGTTGACGGCTGGCCACTGGCCTCCCCTGCTGACACCTGCAGACACAGTTGCGAGATGCCACTGTAGGAGCCACCTTTTGCCTGGGGGCCCTTACCCGCAGGGGCTGCCCAGGTCAGGGATAGGATAAGCAGGGGTGGACCAAAAGGGCCTGTGGGAGGTTGCGGGAGGCGGCCTAGGGGAGGCTCCAACGGGTCTTTGGGAGCCGTGAGGATCAGCCCCAAGTTGGTTCAAATGGGGGCACAGGGGCCGCAAGACATGACACTTACCTGTTTGCCAAGATGGAAAGTGGCACAGGAAGCGTATGTGCAGAGGGTTAGCCATTAAAATTACCAATAAGGGCCTGGGGGAGGGTGCGAGAGGCAGGACTGAGGAGAGGAGGCTCGAACGGGTCTTTGGGAGCCACAATGAGGGAAAGCACCCCAAAGGTGGTTAAAATAGGGCAGGGGCACCAAGACACGAACGCTTACCTGTTTGCCAAGATGGAAAGTCTATTATGTTAAAAAATGTTGTGTCTTTCCCAAACACCGGAAACACAGGCCGGAGAGGGCCCCTCTCTATCGGAATCGACAATGGAGGAATTCATAAGGCCTGCGCAACTTCCATTTAACAATACTGCATACAATCCTTGTATGCCCTGTTCTTCAGGGATCAGGGGGCTGGGACCACCAAATGAGAGGGGAGCGGGGGCGGGAGAGGGATAATTACCCACTGCAAACTGACCAGGGCTCAGGGAAAGAAATACAAAGCTCTGAATGCGGGCTGTCGGCTGGGCGAAGGCTAGTGACGATCTCACACCGATTTCCACACTGAGGAAAGTAAAATCGAAAAAGAAAAACAATCGGCCCATTTCTCTGGATAGGAATGTGGCCCCCCCAAGCCAAAACAAACAGTTTAAGAGGGGATTACGAGCGAGCAATTTGGAAAAGACACACTCAGAGCCCAAATGGCCAGACTCTAGAATTGTCACAAGATGTACATGTCCTGTGTGCCCCCTCAGGAGGCAAGGACATTTTTAACTCAGACTGATCCCGGCAACAGTGTTACACCATCTACATCACCAAATATGGGGGCAGTATACGGCCCTGCCGTGTGCCCTATTAAACTGGTCCCAATCTTCACTCAAAGAAAGAAGCTCTGAATATTCCTGAATGAGGTTGTAGTGGGAGTGGCCACTCCTGGCTCAGTGGCTTTGGACAGCGTGGTGGCCAGTGCTGGTGCTCCCCAGTTACCCTTGTGGTCGGGTCTCCAAGTGGGACAAGAGAGCCAATCGGTGATACTGGGGAGGGTGACAGTATGTCTGGCGCGAAGCCCTTTGCTCTGCCTAGAGTGTGGCTGTATCAGCTACTGGGAGGGACGGGTGGGTGTATACTAACAGGACTCGGGTATTGGCAATTACTGGATCCATTCCTGAAATAGCTTATTTTCCACCTTGGATATAAAGTACATATGCTTCCCTTTTGAATCAAGAACAGATGCTGTTGAGATTGGTTACATTTCGCTTGGGACTTGATGTGTTAAGGGCTGCGGGAGAAGAGTTAAATAAAATGGGATACATGCTATCATAGCTCCCAAGTGCAGCCTTGATGGGGGCATTGCTATATCAGGAAGAAACCCTGCAGGTGACTCGTGTCAGGTCAGCTGCCCCGAGGGTATGCAATACTCGGGAGGGTGAGGGGTCATCCAGTAGAGATGCGGGGGGGGGTGGGGGGTGAGGGGGTTAGTGGGGGCGGCGGCGAAAGGATTCACCGACTATGGTAATATCTCTGTTACCGCAGATCTCAGATTTGTTCACAGCTTAGTCAGACAGATGATGCACTTGGGGGGGGGGGGGGGGGAAGAACGGGACGATATCACTGTGTTGGAATACACGGGGTTCAGTAGTTTTGTGTGTTGATATTTTTGGTGCCTTTGATATAGTGCTCCTCCAGGAGACGTGGCTCTTGTGTCCTTTTGTGAGAGAGAGCTTTTGTATAGTGGAGAACCTGGCCTCGCATTCCGACGGTGGCCGCCCCGCAGGAGGCCAGGTCATTGCAATAAGAAATGCCACCTTTCTGGAATTAGTAAAGATTCCAATTGACACCTGGTATTCCAGCAGCGGTGCCCCATTTTCGGAGCAGGGACGCTCCGGTAACGCTCAGATACATAGTATTGATAAATCTGTACTGGAACCCTGCAAGCTCCAATGTCTGCCATTGTTTTGTTCATCATCGCTGTTGTCCAATGTACTATCGTTAGATGAGGGTGCTGGGCCAATTATTGCTGGGGACCTAAATTGCTACTGTTTAATGCCATTAAGCACCAGAGGATTGAAGGGTAACGCTAGATCTAATGGGATGATCTGGGCCGAGTTCTTTCAGGGATGGAATTTGAAAATTTGAAAATGGCCAAATGGTTGTATGTTGGGAGATATCCCGCGGCCAGCTCAGACTAGGAGAGTGGGTTTGCAAATGTCCATCATTGACTATGTTTTTAGGTCAGCTGATATATTTGCCCAATGCAATCATTTTGAAGTTAAATTGACAGCACTCAGTGACCATGAATTGTTGGTTCTTACTTTGAGTGTTGACAGATTGCATTCAGACATGCTTTACCGAGCATTGTTGGCGAACCCGGCAGTGTGCCGGATTTCGAAATTCAAAGGGAATGGGAAAGTTCTGAACAGGAAACTGCACTGTGTTCTGGAGGAAGGAGCGGTAGGAGGGACGGAAGATCTTTATAATCCCAAACGGTTTCAGGAGGTTTTGTGGGCATTGGATGTGCCTGCTCAAGTTACAGCTGCCAGGAGAAGCGCCCATATTCATGATTATGAGGCCACCAGTATGCGGAAAATGGACATAAGGAAGGAGAACAGATCTCTCAAGAGAATCGCTCCCGCCTCCAGGAGCTTCCATCAACAGCGTAAAAACATTATGAACGCATATAAAGGGTCGCAAAGATTTCTACATCTTCTGAGGGATAGCGAGGCCAAATGTCTGAGGTCAATCCTCACGTAACTTCTGGGAAGTGGTAAATCCCAGTCACCAATGTGGCCAACGCTATTCCCGAAGCAGTTTGGCAGCCTCATTTCCTATAATTGTACAGGAAAACTGAAAGTGACCACTTTGATTGGGACAATCTGGTCTTAGGGAATATCTATTTTTCACGGGAAACCATTGATAGGAAGAAATCTTCCTCAAGGAGCAGAGTGGCCTAACGGGTTGACAAATTCCATCACGAGGGCAGACGCCCCGCTGTGGGCTGGATTCCTGTGGGACCTTCATCTTAGAGCGCAGAGAGCTCCCGGATTCGTGGGAAACAGCATTAGTTATCCCCATTTATAAACAAAAAGCGAACCGGACCTCATCACTTAATTACCGGCCTATAGCTCTGTTGGACGCAGACCGCAACATTTTTGCAGGCGCGGTACTCTGGGATCTAGAGGCCTGGGCGGAAGGAAAGGAGATTCTGCATAGACAGCAAATTGGTTTCAGGTGGCGTCTATCCACTTCTTTGAATGGGTTAATTGCGAATATGGCCATCGGGAAATTATGGCTGAAGGGTGGTTCAATTCTTTATGGTGCATGTCTAGATCTTTCCCTCGTCTTTGACACGATAAATCGAGGACGTCTCTGGAGTAAACTGCAGAGCTGGGGTATCCCGCGGGGACTGCTCACTATCTTCATTCATCTCCATGGGAATTCCAAAATCCAGGCACGCCAAGACGGGGAGGGACCTCTTTCACAGCCCATTCTTATGGGTAGGGGAGTTAGACAGGGGTTCAGATTGGCCCCCTGTCTTTTCAACATATGCCTGGCAGATGTTGGTCGGGCTCTATAACCAGGTGCCTTGGCTAGCCCCAAGATTGGGTCCAGAAACATTCTGGCTGGCATACGCCACCAATGCCTTATTTAACTACACGACCGTGGGTTTGCAGCGGCAGCTGGACGCCTTTGCACACTTCGCAGAGGAAAATCAACCAACTAACCATAAACGCCACTAAATCGAATGTAGCTAGATTCCATCAGCCAATGAAGTGTGTCCCTATATTCGTTTGGCACCATAATGGAATATTGGTAGCAATGGTGCCAGAGGTTAATTATTTGAATTTGGACTTGCATCAGAGCTGGTCCGCCACTCATCCCTTTCGTGGAGAGATTGGATGAGTGGCGGACCAGCTCTGTTCCCAAATGAAGAGACAGAGCGCACGGTACTGTAAGTTTTCCATTCTCCTGATGATCCGATTCTACAATAGTTAAGTCATTCCAAAAATCTAATACGGTCCGGAGATGGACCTCCGCTCCTGGTCCATAAATTGGGTGTGGATAGAGAGGCATATTTGGAAAAGAGCTCTGAACATTACACTATTGCGTTCAATGGCAAGTCTGCGGTACGAGTTGGGTTTAACATCCTTGGCGGCCCACTTGGATTGCAGACTTATCTTACAATATAGGCACATATTAGTACTGGAGAAGGAATCTCTGTATGAAGACCTAGCCCTTCATCTACAGCTGGGGGCACCTTCCGTGCTGACCCAATTGAGTGAAACTGAACAGGATTTTAGCCAATATTAATAGCCCAATGTAGAACGTAATGGTAAACCCATCGGGTGTTAAGAAATATTGGACCACAATTGAGCCTGTACTGTAGACACAATGCATTCCTAAGGATACGCCTAGAAGCACCCTCCCGGGTTATCGCTCCCGGACTCCTAACTCCAGATGAGAACAGAATTCCCAAGGTTTAGGATGAAAGTTATAACAACCGGGGAGATGAGGGGGATCCTGGAAAAAACTAAAGAGGTGCAGGGGACCCCCAGATTTAGCCTAAGTAGCTCTCAACAAGTGCAATCCCTGAGGCACATTCTCATTTAAATTAGTGCGATCCAAAACCTTAGAGCAGTGGTCTTCAAACTTTTTTGGCCTGGGCCCCCCCCTGAGCAAAGTTTGAGCAGGCCGGGCCCCTCCCAAAAGTGCCAGATGGACAGTATGTAGAAATCGGTATGAACATCTGCGTGCCGTCACCGCATCCTACTCCCAGTACAGACCCTGGGCTCTCCCCACCCTACTCCCACCACTATCCCAGTGCTGCCGCCCATCCTGCTCCCACCACAGTCCCATAACACAAGCATACACACATCCATACACATTTATATTACAAAAATCACCATAAACGTACCTTCTGCAGGGGCCTGCGCGTGGGTGCTAAAATGCCCCGCTCCAGGTTGCTGTGCCTGTATGTGCGAAAAGGCGCAGGAGCACCCCCTCGCACATACATACATGCAGTGCCCCAGGCAGCATTTCCAATGAGCTATGCAAGTCTGGCGAAGCAAAACACCCCCTGCGTTGCATGGCTCAGTGATCATGTGCGGCTGGGGAAATGAACGGTCTAAAGGCAAACAGTGTTTCCCTTTGACAGTTCAGCCAGCCCAGGAGCACTCCCTGAGCTGGAAAAAGCAGCTGAGGGAGTGCTCAGTGTTTCCCTGGGCTGGCTCCTCGGCTCCTCCATAATGGGTGAGGTGGACAGTGGGTGGACGCCCCCTCACCCATTATGGATGAGCCGGCAGGCTTGGACTGGCCTATAGGGCAATAGGGCGATGACCGTACCAAAAATGCAAAATGCTAGTGTAGGCCAGTCAAAATGGGCCACTTTATCGGCCAATGTGGGCCAGTCTGAGGAGTTACTTCACTATGCAGCTAGTAGTTTTGACCATTGTTGCTGAATAAATATTCTTTAAATATCACAATTTGTTTACATTTGAACAAAAAACAACCCCTTGGGTACTATTCAAGTGACAGTGTATTTTATGTAACACTATGTTGACTGGCCCTGAAGAAGGACAGATTTCCAACACTAGCTGGTTTGTAGCGCTTTGTAAATGCGTCTTCATTTAGCCCGGTTATCAAAAAAACAAATAAAGGAAATCACCAACGACATTGCTCTGTTATTTTCAGGTGAGTTAGGATTGCGGTCTGTGCTGCACTTCCAAAGCGCCCCGAGAACATTAATACAGTGATAAGCTCGGGCCCTTAGAATTTCAAATAATTCTGAAAGCACTTCTGGCTGGCATCAGTCTGGCCTTTTAATGTCATATAGCCCTGGTTATTATCAAATATGACCCGACAACATGCTATGACTACAACAACATTTATTTTATTCAGTTATAAAGCATGCAGCAGCCAGAGGGCATTGTGGTGCTGTTACAGGAACCAGTTACATGTGTTCACAATCAAAAACAGACAATGCAGAGTACAGGTGGACAACTTGTACAATTAGTCTCGGGAGGATAGCTCAGGGGCAACGTGCTCACCTTGGAAGCAAGACTACACAGAGCACCACAGGTTTGATCCCTGGATCCGCGCTTCGAAACCTCTAAGTATTAAGCGTGTTCTAAATAACCCATCATATAATTTGTGATAGGCGGCATTCATGCTTGGGTTATTCAAACAGCCACATTGTGAGGGCCTTGCGGAATGCACTGTAGGATGGTTCGGCTCTCAGCTTCCATTAAGGGAAAAAACACACGGCCCGCTTTGGCACGTCTAACTTTGGCTAATAGTTATCGATGGGCATACGGTGTTCGGGTAGGTCTGGTGGAGCAGGCTCTCAACCTTCGGGGAGAGGTTATAGGTGAAAGGATGGAATACAAAGGATCGAAATGCAATAGTTTCGAGTCAAAAGGACCGGGAAAAAAAAAGGTCGATTTCATTTTTTGGGCCCCACCTCCCCCAAAAACCCGTTTTTGGTGCAAAAACCACTTTTTTTTCCTATACCGAAACCAAAAAAGTATATACTTTTTAAAAAAGGCATTAGACTTTTTTTTCGGTCCTTTTGTATTCGATCCTTTTGTTTTAGATCCTTTGACTGGACACCTCAGAGATAGGGAGGGGCTGTGTTTGAGAGGCACTCTTTTGAATCGAACACATTCCCTAATGGGCAGCCAATGGCCTTTTCTCCTTGCCACAGAGATGTGTTCCCTTTTCGGGATGCGGACAGCTGCTCTGAGCGCACTTTTTTCTTATAGTTTCGCCGATGTGGCGGCGAAGAGCCCATTGTTAGGGAGAATTCTCATTTATGGCTAATTTCCCTTACCTAGTGAGTCCCTCAGCAGCTTTGCTGGATTTCTGGGGTTTATTTATTCCACCTGGTAAGAGTGTCTTTTTCCCACTCTTACATGTGTTTTGCCATGTGTATTTCTACTGTTTGTGTGATCTTGGGCTCTGGAGCTACACCACTCCATGAGCCCCGCTTTTTGTGTGCGTTACACAGCACCTTCCGTGCAGTGACACAGGGTTGTCTTTGAGACTCCCCACTGACATCCTCTTTCTGGGACTGACTACTGTCCCCTAGAAACATGTAAAGTTGCCATTAACTTTATATAGTCACTTTAAACTACAGACCCAGTACACCCCATCTTAAATGGAGTATTGAAGAGGGTTAGTTCATATCCCTTTTTGTCTGTGCCTCTGAGCTTTATTTTGCTCTCTTAACCCTAAGACTTGGCTGGTGGCAGTGTCATCTACCCTATCTTTTCTACCGCAATTATACTATATAAACGTGGTACTGTTTTAGGCTATTATATTAGCCTCGAACTTAAACCCGCTTGACCAAATATTTTATTTTGAATCCGGTCGGGTTTTATCGCCACTTCTTTTTGTTAAAGTCCTTCTTGTGTTTTACTCTGCGCGGAAAACCAGTTTTGCCTTCTTTGTTAGCCAACCTTTGGTGGGTTCTGTCCAGAAGCCCTCCTTTGGCTGAATGTGAGGGAGGGGTTTAGTCATCCCCTGCACAGGGTCTCCTTGGAGACCCAAGTCGCACTTTGTGTCGATTGGCTGAGGTGGACAACCCCCCCCCCCTGCTGAGTGATTGACAGCCAGGCTGTGTGAAGGGGGGATTTTGGTATAAAAAGGCAGGACTCTTGGGCTGGAAGTGAGAGTCACCACTGGAACTGCAATGAACCAAAGAGAAGCGGAGAAGACGGCTGCTGCAACTCCCGAGTCCCGGTGAAGCCCTGCTGCAGTCCTGAGCCATCTACCCTTCAACAACAAGAGAAGATCCCGTCCAGAGTCTTCTTCCCTTGAGCCTACTGGGATCAACCAGCTCACCTTCCACAGCCAGAGGATCCTCTTCTTGGTCGGAATCGCTGCACACCGCTGTAGTGGTCCGGATAGCCATCTGAAGAGCCTCTCCTGTTTTAAAGGAGTGCACCTTTTATTCTCCGTTGCTTCGCTGCTGCTGGCCTCCTCCCTGGGTTGTGCAGATCGCTCCAGACATCGTCCTTGTCCCCACGATTGAAGCTCCAGGAACTGTGAGTCTGCAGGAACTACCAGGAGCAACTTCCGTAGCACCAGCTTTTCTTCAAACGAATAAGGTAATGTGTTCGACTTCGAGGAATTGGGGTGAACCCTTTCTCCTCACCCAAGGCTTGCCCTTGTCTTCCTTCCCTCTTATATCTTTTGCTTCCCTTGTGACAATATCCAAGTACTCCTGGCATCTCGAATCGTGAACTGTTCTAACCTTGTGATCCTCGACAACAGGACCCTGTCCCATTTGACACTGGCGCGGGCCTATTGACTTATCTACGTTTTAGAAAGTGTCCTTGGATTCTAACTGTCTTGACAAAGTATTGCCTATGATTTTTATCCCCTATTCTCTTGTGTTATGTGCTAAGTGTGTTTGACTACAGTAACATTTCTTCTTGTGGGTACGCCTTTCTTTGGTAAGACCGAACTGTCATTACTGACAAAAAGTGGTTGCATATTAACCCACGGTAACGTCTTTGTTTCACAACACTGGTCTGTCAAATCCAAAAGGTACTTACCTTGAATTGTTCTGCACAAGTAGAATTGGTTGTGTTTAGTATATTTGAAGAGTGATTTTAATTTAGAAGAAGTGAAGTGTTTTGTGAACAGATGGTCTAAAAAATAAATGTACTTTTACTTTTTAACCAGAAACCTTGAGTCAGTGTTTGCTTGAGTCACAGTAATTGGAGTCCTTTGTGTAATCTCTACTACTGCTCATTTGCTCGAGATACGTCTGGCTGCTCAGCCATTGCTACCACTTTTTCTGTGTAGTACAGGCTTGTACCAAAGGTGAAATTGTACTACCACGTGTAGTCTTAATCGTGTGTAGTGGTCCCTAAGGGCAATGTACAGGATTCTGCCCAACACCCATTGCAGTAATCAACCTAGAGCCAATGACTGCTATGGCGATGGTGAGGCAGCCGTCGGTGGACAGGAAGCATTTGGCCACATTCAGGAGTTTGTTAGCATAGGCAGCAGAGGATGCTATGGAGTGGACGTGGCTTGTCAGAGTGGCGTCCAGATAAACCCCTAGGGTTTTGACTGAGGGCAAGACGGGAATGAGAATGATCGATGTCAAAGGCAGTGTATTTGGAGATTACATTTGGTTTTAGTACCGCCGGGGGGGCGGGAGGGGTTACAGGGGGAGGAGGGTCTTCCTACCAGCAGGATCTCTGTCATATCCCCATTTAGGCAGAGGCGATTAACCACCATCCAGGCCTGAATGGTGGAGTAAGCCATATTGAGGGCCTTGGAGTTTTCTTCATAGTTGCCCATCGCAGTGAGAAGGACTTGGGTATCATTGGCATAGTGGCTGTAATACATGTCTATGGAGTCCAAGCTGTCAAACCGCTGGCTTGTGAATATATTGCAAAGGGTTTAGATGAGATACTGGAGCCCTGTGGGACCCCGCAGGGAATGGGGGCTGCACTTCTGTTCTCTGCAAACACTCATAACTCTACCCTTAAGGAATGCAGCACAGGCCGCAATCCTAACTCACCTGAAAGGCACAGAGCAATGTCGTTGGTGATTTCCTTTATTTGGTTTTTTGATAACAGGGCTAAATGAAGACGCATACCTAATCATTTCACAAAGCGCTACAAACCAGCTAGTGTTGGAAATGAGGAATGAGGCGATCCATGAGGTTGCTGCCTGAGAGAAGTGGGTGATCCAGTAGGACGAAATCAGCTGATAGTTCCAGAAGGAGGAGCAGGGCAGGTCTGCCTCCATCCCCAATCTTACCCATTTGTATATTTTCTTTATTTTTTCTTTCTTAAGTACAGCAGCACTGATTCCGTACCATGGCGGAATCCAGATTGGCGTAGGCCTAGTATGGGGTTGGTTTCTAGGAACTGATGGACCTACAAGTAAGCAGCTCTGTCGAGAATTTTCAGCAGGTAAGGGACTGTCGTGATGGGCCTATAATTATTGGGGACCGTAGGATCTAGCGAGGGTTTTTTTTAGTATAGGAAGTATCCACACTTACTTGAGGCTAGCTGGGATCCATCCCGAAGCAAAGGAGGCATTGATAAAGGCTGTAATGAAAGATGAAAGCAGCAGTCCTTGATGATCGTGGCAGGACATATCTCCCCTCTGCATTTCGAGGGTTTGAGGTTTTTCAGGATGGAGAGAACTTCGTGTTCGGAGACCTCCTTGAAGGAGAACCTCAGGAGATCCGTGGTGGCTGTGTCATTGGTGGTGGCTGTATTTTTGTGGAGGGGAGTGTGCAGGTTGCTCTGATTGTTGTGGATTTTTTTTTATTTAGTAGGCCGATTTTGCGTGGTTTGGACATTTGTACAACAGGCTTCATCCTTGGTGAGGGTCTGGGGGTGGTGGACAGGCTCTCTAGTTCCCTGAAGATGATGAAGATTTCCCTCAAATCTGATTTAGCATTGTGGACTCTGATTAAAGGATGTGGATTTTGCCAGCATAATCTCCAGTTTATACGCTTTGGCTACCTTGGCGAACTCTATTCTCGTGGAGTCTGAGGTTTTGCCAGGAAGATTGGACAAACCGTTTTCTAGTAACTCTGGGGTGAACCAAGCATTGGAGTGTCCGATGGGTTTCGCTCTACGGGCCGTCAGGGGGGCAATGATATTCACTGCCTTTATTAGGGTGCAGGTGTAGAGCTCCAAGCGGATGTTAGAATCCTTGCAGAAGGGAGGCTTGAGACTACGGACATCAAAGAAGGGAAGTAAGCTTTCTTTCTTTATCTTGCGGGAACTGTGCGCTAAAGCAGGTGGAAACGAAGCAGTCAAGGGCTTGTGACTCTTGGGATGGGGAATGGAGAAGTGGATGATGTGGTGGTCGGACCAGGGGAATGGGGGTTGGATATGATAGTAGGCCAACAGTTTAGGTCTGCAGTCCAGTGTGCGGCCTTTGGAATGGGTGGGGTTGTTGCAGTGTCTGAAGCCTATAGTTTCAAGAGCATCAGCGAGTGATTTGGCTTAAGGATTCTCGGGAACATTGTGGCCCAGGTCGCCCATTAGGATGATCTTAGATGAATTCTTGATATAGTCCCTCTGGGACATGGAGGAGATTCTCGTGTAAGCTGGACAGGGGAGCGGGTGGCGGCAGACAATGTGGAGTGTAATGGTACAGGTGGGGGAGGTGGTCAGCTTGAGGGACAAGATATCTCCATTCCCTTCAAGAGAAGTGGTGACCTGCCTGAAAGGACTCTCTGGTCAGGAGGATAGCTCAGGGGCAACGTGCGCTTCTTGGAAGCAAGACAACACAGTGCAACACAGGTTCAATCCTTGGGTCCGCGCTTAGAAACTCTGGGTATTGAGCGCGTTATAAACAAAATAAATAATATCAGGAGAGCCACCCCTCCTCCTCTGCACTGGGGAGGTCTTGCTGGTATATTGTAAAGCATGAGGGGAGGGCAAGTGAAAGAGCTGTGCCAGAGGGATTATGGAGCCATGTTTCTGAAATGGCTAGGGCATCAACGTTGTGGGAGGTGAGTAGGTCATTAATTGAATAAGGCAGAGTTCAAGAGGGGCATGGGGTGCTCCTGCTTTTGTACCTAGAGTGGGTTGTGCAGGCCGACTGGGTTGTCGGCCGACTGGGTTGGGTGTCTGTGGTTGGGAGGATCCGCTGGGGCAGTGGTTGGGAGAGGGGGGGTAGAGTGCAGAGGTCTGGGCTGTCCTGAGGGAGCTGGTCTTTGTGAAGGCTTGGTCCCCAACTGCAGAGGCTGTGGTGTTATGAGCTGGTTTGGGTATGAGCTGGTTTGGGGGAGCTCAATGTGGTAGTGGGCAGGGGTGTTCTGCAGTCTCCCATAGGAGGGTTTATTCACACTGGTGTTGGAGTGCCGCAGGGGCGTTGACGGCAGCTTGGGACAAAGCAGGATATGCCGAGGAGTTCCTAGGCTTGGTGGTCATGGGCTGTGCAACCATGTTAGTGGATTTAGCCTGGATGGGGGCGAACTTGCCGTTGGACCTTGCCAGTGATTTGATGTAATTGGAGAGGCAGGGGGCGAAATCTGCACTAAGGCTCATGGGCATTAGACCTAGAATGGAAAAGGTGGCTTTGCAGGGTGTGTCAATGGCATTGGCGGTCGCAGGCATACTGGTAGCACAGGCATGGAGGGAATTATTCCCAACAGTAGTCGCTGGTATACTGTCGGCCTTGGAAATAAGTATGTTAGCCTTAAAAGCATGGAAAGGTGCAGTAACAACAGTATTAGCAGCAACAAGTGTGTTGTCACCATTTGAGGTTGACGGCATACTCCCATTACTAAATGACTAGAGAACGTACGGGGCCTTGCTATCAACGGCGGTTAGAGATATATTGGGAGCATGTGAACCAGCAGAATTAGGAACAGTGAGTAAGGAGTAGCAGTATGCCAGAGTGTAATATCAGCATTAGGCGTCAAGTGCAATTTAGCAGAATTGGGGGCATGTATACCAGCAGAAGAGTAGGGAACAAGTAAGTTAGCAGTATTGGCAAAGCAGGATGCAGCAACCACATTAGGCACTGTGTACATTTGAACAGTATTTACCAAATTAGCAGCAGTGTATGCGTTACCAGCATTAGAGATCGGCGGCATACTCGCACTACTAAAAAAGGCATGACATTGAACGGTGCCTTCCGATCAATGTCGGGTAGAGCCATGTTAGCAATGTTGATAGCAGAAGTAGATGAGGAGCCATTGTTAGTTATGATCTCGCGGTCCAGATCTTTCTCGGAGGTGCTCTGGAGGCAGGCTGTGCTTGTGCAAAGCGGTGAGGACTTACGAATGTCGCGGTGCTGGCCATGCGATTTGGAACAGCGCTGGAAGTGCGTGGTGCTGTGCGGTGGCTGCAGTGTCCAGTCTCGTGACTGATGCGTAGGATGAGGCCAAGCTAGAGGCGGAAATCGCCCGAGTGGAGGGGGAGGAGGGAAGAGTCGCATAGGTGAGAGCGCTTCAGGTGGCCCCGTTAGCCGGGCCTTGGGAGCACACTTGCTCGCAGCAGTCCTGTCCCGAGGCTGGTTGTGTGTCCGCCAGGCTTGTGGTAGGTTGATGTCGGGATAAGACAGAGGTCGACTTCTGTGCGGCGTGAGATCTCCTGCAGAGTCTGATACGAACGTTCAGTGTGACGGCTGTGCCGCTGGTGGGGCGGCCAAGCCAGCAATATGTCGGGACCGAGGACGTTCTCTTAATCGTTAGTTCCTCACTGCCATTCGGCATGGGCTCAGTTCGGGGTCTCAGGGTGTTGTTGTGGGAGGCCAGTAACAGACACATGTGCATATGATTGCATATTATTCACTGTGAATGTGTTTTGCATGTTATGTATAACAGTTTCCCTTGGGGTTGACGCACCGATTTTTACAAGCTCCCTTTCCACCTGTATTGTTTCACCTTATATAACCCCTGCAGCCGTCCATTTGCCTTTACTGCCAATTATTCTTTGCGCATGCACCCCAATGCATTACTCCTTATCCCCACAAATTGGCATGACACAGAATTTCAAATGGCAAACTTGGCCGCAGTTTTATTTCCATCACAACAGAATTATTTGTACACATTTGTGAACTTCATTATGTACGTGTGGCGCTTGCTTGCCGGATTTCCTTTGCTTCCCCCTATACTTGGTATAGTAGGCCCCCAACTCCCCCTGATGTCTTCCGGCCATGCCTGCTCGAGGACACTTCTGCCCCTACCACCTTTCCATCTTGCTCCACCTTAACCAGGGTGGGCCTGCTCCGGGACACTTCTGCCCCTACCACCTTTCCATCTTGCTCCGCCTTAACCAGGGTGGGCCTGCTCCAGGACACTCCTGCCCCTGCCACCTTTCCACTTGCTCCTCATACTGCACCCGCAATAGGTTCCTCACCACTTTTATTCAGCAAAAGCTCCCAACCAATTTAACCTTGCTCTGCCTGCCCTTGCGTTACCCTGTTGGGAGAGCACCATTCCTGGTGGGTGAGGTTGAGCTGAATTCCTTTTGCTTGATTTTCCAAAACCACTTTGCCTCCATTGCCCCTTCTCTCACTCTTATCCCTTCCTTTCCTTTAAAGGAAGGCTCTAGCTTTCCATATTCCTTATCGTGTTGGCCCAATTCCCCTGACCCCTACTCCTTAACGGGTTGCTTGAGCTTTGTTCTTGATATAGTCAACCGATACTTTAAAATGGGAGGTTCCCCATTCCATTGTCATGTCCGGCCCATTTCCCCCTTCTTAATCATCTGCGGAAGGGACCTTTACCTTCCTACAGCCGGCCAAAGCTCTCCCGCCATAGACCCAGCAGCCTGCCTCCCCGCAGCTGATAGTAGGCTGATGGGGTGCTGTTCCCGACCCCCACCATCTGACTTGTCCTTGCTTCCCGTCAGCCACCCTTGGCCCACCTTCTGGCATCTAAGTAGCTTCTGATTACAAACCGCTCTGCTATCTACCCGATGAACCACGAACATTTTTACGTGTTTTTCGATCCCGGAGGGGTGAAGGCTGCGCTGGCCTTGCTGCCCAGGTCAACTAAAACCCCACTCCCAATGTTTAACGATGTACCCCACTGTATGCCTGATGGTAGTGGTAATACCTGACTCATGGCCCTCAATTACAACTTCGAAAACCCGGCTGCCCCCTGGGCCAGCTGCCAGTGCAAAAGAACCACGTTTGTCAGTGTTTTAATCTCCTACTCGCGCACACTCTCCAGTATGCATTTCAAGACTCAAAACACTACACTACACTACTGTACTCAGCGTGGGCCATGGGTTCTACCCCACATGTACCCTCCACCATCTACTTTTCTCGATGGGGCGCGTACCTGATACTGCCCTTAGACTCCGCTATTAAACCCTGCTGCCCGCTTCAGACCCCGTCCCGAAGCATGCGACCCCTTGCGGTATCGAGCCCTCACGCAGGTTATTAATATTGCGGCCTTGCCGCCGATCAATTAATTAATTTCGTAGACTATTCAACCGTGGCATTGCCGCTGGTCCACCCACTTGCGCCCCTTCCGTGTATGAGAGCCCCAACCCTGTTTTAATAGTGCTAACCCTGCAACCCTTTTAAAATTCCGTGCCTCCAGAGGCCGGGCTCACCCGATCTAAGGACACCTTTTTGACCACACGAACACGTCCATTAGGTGTTCCAAAGAGGCCTTAATCCACACAACTGCCCTCAAAACTCTGGCGGCCTGGTTGTGTTACCTGGCGTACCTACACCCATAGAAGTACCCTTTGCACGGTCCATGAGTCCAGTGTGCATAAAATAGCCCCCCTGCCGCTTACCAATGTAAGGACCCTCTACTGCCACGTTTCCCCTATTGAGTGGAGCTGAGGCCATAAATCACCCAAGGAATACCTTACCCATTACGGAAAACCCATACGCGCCTCTACCCCAAACGTGCTGAAAGACCCCCATAATTTAGCATTTATATAGCGCCACGAACCCTCGGTTATTTGAGCGCTGCTTATTATTACCCACGGTGTGTGGTGCTCATTTATCGACCTCGGAAGATGCAAGGTTGGGTTTGTCCCTGCCGGGATTCGAACCAGGAACCCCTCAGCAAATGGAAGCCCTGTACCACGCCAATCTAAAATCTTTACGCTGCCTGTGATAATTTGACATCAATGAAACACACAGGCGCTTTCTCTCGTATTCCTCTAACAATCCAATCAATCAATCTTCATCAAGCTCCTTTACCTATCCAACAGTAAACCCAGTCAAACCATCTCTCCCCCGACCCACAGATCTCGCGCTAGCCACCCCATGGATTTTGAATCACACACTTAGACCGTCTTTTCCCATTTAACTGTTTATCATGCGACCTGGGGATACGAACTCCCAGTCGCCAGCTTCACCGGTTGGGCCCCTTGGCCGCTACTCCATATAGCCTGGTGAAGCAATGTCATGGAAGTCGCCTTTCGAACTGCACTTGTTACCGTAGTGGCCTCCCAGTGCCGCGGCCAGTCCACCGCACCTCCCCCTCTACCCAGGAGTCACACATCGGGATTGCACGGCGCTCACCACCACAAATGAGTGTGAATGCGATACAAGTGCCATATCATGTACTCCCTTCGGCGCGAACAAGTAATGTGGTGGAGAAACCCGTAAAAGCGTTTAAAAAGGACTTTCTGCATGCCGGTGTGGGCCGTCTTACACGGCAGCCCCAGTACAGCGCGTTTTGACCTAAACTCCAAACCCTTCTGCATAGTAATGCGCTTACCTTAAGTTGCATTGGTCCCACCTCGCAACGCACCACAGCCGCCCATGAACAACACATTTTTTTTATTTTTTTTTTTATTTTATGTTTTAGTTTGGTCTCAAACTTTTCCATCAAACTTTTCCATCATTTTGATTCGTGAAAAGAGAAAGAAAGAATAAATGGCCAATGAGCTGAAGATATAGACATCAGTGTCGAGAGGCAGCGGAGCTGCGGAGTTCCGCTGAGTTTTGAGATTTCTTTTTCATGAGATCAAGAATATCTTGAAGGTAGAGAGATACTGTATATATATATTTATTATTCTTTCCGCTAAGAATTGCCGCCCATCTTTTATCTGTAGTCATTTGTTGGGATCCCATGTCAAAATATCCCCGAAATTGATTTCGTTGGATGGCAAGAGAGGGGCATTCCATCACGAGATGAAATATGGTTTCTGGTATCGTCTTGAATTTACAGAAACGGCAGTGATTTTGGTCTTTTGGAATTTGTTTTGTTGCAGCTAAATAATCATTCGTTGGTAGGATATTTAGCCGAAGTCGTAGAAAGGTTGCTCTGATATTTGGGTCAGGAAATTTCGACAAGTATTGCTGCGGTTCATGAAGTTTTCTATTGTCTACGTTGCAGTGCAGCGTCCGTTTGTAGTTGTTTTTCTGATCAATGGTTTGAATCCAATCATTCTGGAGAAGTTTGAATTTGGCATATTGCGGCCGTTTGATTAAAAGTTCTTCGGAGATCTCTTCTTTCTCCATTTCTTTGTTGATTGATTTTTTCCAGGTTTCTAAAATTGTGTTATTTAAAGCGTTGCGATCGGTTTTCAAAATTTGAATTGCAGGAGTGATATCATCCGCTATTATTTTCCGATAGATGTCCATTCTTTTCCATCGTACCATGGATCCGATGGATTGGGTTGCTATCTCGTAGCGGATTCTGGGTATGGGGTATGATTGAGGAAGATTTAGGATCTTGCGCCAAAATATTGCCTCAAGTTTTACCCAGTTTACATGTTCGGCATTCAACATAGTTTCAGATCCATATGTTATTATGGGAATGTATTTTTGCCTGTAGTACATAATAATCGGTTTATATGAGAATTTTCCATATTTTTTGTGCAGGATGCACCCCTGGCGCGCCAGTGCTTGGGCTTTCTGTTCTATTTTGTCTAGCCAGTCCGCTTCTATTTTTGATTGATTGAGTGTGATCCCTAGATATTTAAATGTTGTGACATTTTCTATTCTTATTCCATTGATGTTGAAGTTCGGTTGGTGTTTTAATTTTGTTTGTGGTTTCGTCAACAGCATAGTCTTTGTCTTCGTAATATTGATGACTAAATCATTTTGTTTCATGTAGTTGCTTAGTGCTGTAAGCGAAAGTTGTAATCCAGATGGGGTTCTATCGAGCAAATCGATGTCATCTGCATAGGCCATTATAGGGACCGGTATCGAGTTTATTTTCAGGGGGTTTGTTTGCGTATTTGCCAGATGTTGGTCAATGTCTGACGTGTACAGGTTGTAAAGCGTCGCTGCCAGAGGGCATCCTTGTTTTAAGCCGTTCATTGTCACGATGGAAGCAGATGTGTGTCCTTGTTTTGAGAGTCTGACTTTTATTGAAGTGTCAGAATAAAGTAGGATGATGGGTTCGAGGATGTTCGCTGGGCATTTCCATGCATGCAGTTTTGCCCATAACTTGTGTCGAGGTATAGCAACAAAAGCCATCTTTAAATCAATAAATGCCGTGTAGATCATGCTCCTGTTGTTTATGGCTTCATGTTTGATTAAGTGCAATAGTAGGAGATTTATGTTAGTCCCTACATTGCGCGTGAAACCTGTTTGACGCGGAGAGAAACGTCCATTGGTGGTGGCCCATGCAGTCAGGTGCTTTAAGAGAGCTGTTGCGAAGATTTTTCCCAAGGGGTCCAGTAGAGCGATTGGACGAAAGTTCTCCGGGAGGTCACGTGGTCCTTGTTTATGTATCGGAACTATTGTAGCTGTTCTCCAAGTAGTTGGAATTCGGTTAGTTTTGTTTATAATGTCCAGGATCTGTGACATGAATTGTGCCCATACTGTGGGGTTTTGTTTAAGGACGGCGTTCAAGAGGCCGTCGGGTCCTGGGGCTCTTGATGAATTGAGACTTATCATATGTAGGAAATCTTCTTGAGAAGTATGAATTGTCCATTTTGTACTTCTTTGATTCAGTTTTTCTTCTGAATAATTATGCTGTGGTCCGTACAAGGTCGAGAAATGGGTGGTCCATGTCTGTTGTGGTACATTAGCTGTGAGCTTATGTTGTTTCAAGTGGTTTTCGTTCAGTAGGTTCCACAGTTCACGTGTGTTGTTGGTCTTTAGAGTCTTCATTATTGTTTCTGCATCCGTCTGGAGTAACATCGATTGATGTGATTTCCTCCAATTGTTGTAGGATTGCTTTAATTTTGCAATCTTTATACGATTTTCTGTTGTTTTGTTTTTGTTAAGTTGTCTTCTCTGTTTGGCCAATTCTTTTTTTTTTCTGCTATTTCCCGGTTGTAGGTGTGTGCGTGTAAAGTTTGAGGGCAGTTTTTTACTGTTTGTTGAAAGGGAAGAAGAAGCCACCCGTAATTCAGTTTTTCCAATTCTGGTTTTGATGAGTCTTCTAATTTCCTTGGAAGAAGAGATATCGCTGTTTGTGATATGCGTAGTCTTGTTGCTGAACCTGCAAGTTCTAGTATTGTGGCATCAGATGGTACTGGTTCATTCGTCATTAACTGTGAGGTGACGGTTAGCATGTTGTGGTCACTATTGTCAGAGATTAGCGTTATAGCTGCCTTGACAGATGCTTGCAGCGTTTGTGAAAGAAATATGTAGTCGATGATCGCTTCTGATTGTCCTCTGGTCCATGTTGGGACAAAGGGAGTCGAATTATCTTTTGCATGATTTAAGAGCATCAGGTTTCGTGTTGTTATTTCTTTAATCCATGTTGCTGCTTTAGGAGTTAGTTGGTCCAGCGTGCGTGGAGTACCATTTGATGTTATTAGGTTGATGTTGAGGTCACCGCACAGTATTAGTTCGATGTACTGATGTCTCTGAAGTAGATTGTCTATAGTCATGAATACGCCGTCCATAACTGCCTCGTTTGTGATGGCCACAGGATTCCAGTAGAGATTCAGAATGGCAATTTTTGTTTCATAACTACTTTTTTGGTGTTTAAATGATGTAGTTGCTATTACGGTCACTTGAATCCAGGGGTTTATATTTTCATTTGTCAACACTTTCCATTTCGGGGTTATTTTGATAAGTGTGAGTAGTCCTGATGCGGGTCTGCCTTGATGTTTTTTTAAGGCAGGGTTTAAGAATGCAAGAAAACCGTCGCAAGCTGGCGTATCCATGATCCAGGTCTCTTGTAAACAAATGATTAGATAATTCTCGAGGTTAGAGCAAGGTTGGGTGTATAAGTGCAGGTTTCCTCTTGTGTTCCATGAGCAGAGTGACCATGTTATGCTTGTATTAATTGGTTGTTATGAATAGGAGTAGCTTGAACTTCTTGAGTATGTGGTTTCCGACCTTGATATTTCTAGGTCGTAGATTCTTTTGATTGGTTGTTCTTGGCTAATTGCTCTTGCCGCTGTTGACGGAGAATTTCAATTTGAAGTCTTCGTTGCTTGGTTGTTGTTGCGGATATAGTTCTGTTTTCTCTCGGCATTGTTTCTTAGCGTTGTAGTGGGCCAGCAGTTGAAGCCAAGTTTGAGGAGGTGTTCACATTTTGAAATAATTAAGTCTTGGTCTTCTGGGTCAGATAATTCTGCGATAATTTTGTCTAAATGTTTATCATCCTTGAAGGTGATTAAATCGATCTTATTGGTTGTGATAGGTTTTAGTTGTGGTATTGCTCCAAAAAGTCGGAGAATGTTTGTTCTATTAAGTATTAAAGGTTTTGCTCTTTTTATTTGGTTTTCGATATGAATTTGATAGATTTGGTTTTGTTCTAATGGATCTATAAAAGAAGGTAAGGTGCATTCGCTTGTGGACATGTTTTGTAGATCAAAGGAGTCATCTGTGACTTGATCATAGAAGTCACTCCATGAAATGGTGCAACTGGGGCTGTTCAGAGACGTATTTGAGACATCTTGTAGCGATTGATTGGCAACGTCTTTATACTGGTGTAAGGATTGCGGTTCACGGTTATTTGAGTACTCGTCAAGTATTATGTAACTTGATGACGTTGTGGGACATGTGAATGGTGGTGTGTCGTCTATTTCCTGATCTTCATGAGTTGAGCAATTTAGTAGTTCTTCATCGTGAGAGGCAGATTGTGACAGAGGTTGTGACGGTATGGTGCTTGGAGTGAGTGGAGTTTGATCTTGTAGTGTCGTGGATATTACGACTGGAGGTCTAATTTGAATTGCTGATGATAATTGGCACTGTCTCGTTGTCTTCTCTTTTACATCTTGTGCAGGTTGTCCGTTGTTTTTTATAGATCTGAGGAAGGCTCTGGATCCTGTTTGTCTTTTCTTGGGAGGTTTTGTCTGTCCAGGTTGTGGAGTGATAGTTGGTTTTTCTTTTGAGAACATTTTGAACTGTTCTATTTTAGTTGTCTTCAGTGTGTTTTGATCTTGTGCTTCCGAGTCCAAGGGGGATCCTGACATTGACGATTGTTGTATGGTCTTTTCTGCATAAATTTCTGATCTTGTGGCTAATTGTTGGACATTTGGACATTGTGGTAGAGAGGGTTGGGTAATCTTCAAGGCCGGTTTTTGATTTAATTGGTGTTGTTGTATTTTGAGTAGATTCAATAGTTCTTTATTTAGGTTTGTTTTTTCTTGTTGGTCGCATCTAGCCATTTCTGCTAGACGTTGTTGCCAGCGGGTTGATTGCTCTGCTTCTAAGTTGAGGCGAGCCTCCGTTGTGTTCACAAATTTTTCAATGTAGATCTGTTTAGAGTGGATCATAGCTAATAAGGTTCCTTGGTCTTTAATGTTATCATTCATTGTTTCATGTAACTTAATGAAAGGTATCATGGTTTGCGCTAGTACTACGATCATCATGTTTTGCAAATCTAACATGGTAGTGGGAATTCTTGGATTAGTGTTTTCGTGTTGTCCAGGTTTGTTGTCCATTAAGGAAGGGGATTTCTGTTCTGTGAGGTTTGATGACTGCGATGGTGGATCGTTTTTGTTGATGTTATCTGGTGTGTAAAAAGAGTCGTCTGTGTCATAAGTAAAGCGATTTGGGATGGGATGTCCCAGTTGATGTATCATAGCATATTCAGTCTTGATGATTCTTTTTCCAGGTTCCTGAGATGAACACGGAGTTGATGTCATCCGAGATGGGTGTGATCCTTTATTTGTGCTGAAAATTTCCTTTCGTTTATCGATGCTTGACATAATAGACACAATGCCTTCTTCCCCAGTAACGCGAGCCCTCTTTCATACTACATTGCCGCCATTTAAAAACATGCCAAGTTCTCCTTCTAAAATCTAACCGTCGTACACCGCCATTTGTGCAGCCATGGACCCCGAATACAATGCTCGTTCAGAACCTTGATTCAACTCCCTGGCCGCTCGTCAGGTCACACCCCATGAAAGTCAAAGATACCGAAGGAGCAACGTGGCAACCCAATGCATTCCTCACCAACTCTCCGTATGCATACTCTTTCCATTTTTACCACAACCCCGCGGTCAAAAGCCAAACCCCATGCACCTTGATAGCAAGCCGAGCAATCGCATTCCACCTGCCCGTTTTACAAACATTTATATGCATAACATTCATAACGAATGCATTGTTCTAAACCATTAATTTACCTCATAATTGAAAAGTGAGCCATGAAACCCTCGTGTATAAGTGTGCTATACTGCCATTTTGTTACATAACTTAAGCCGTCAACTCACAAAACCGCCTACTCCCCCGCTTGCCCATTTGTATGCACCTTGTTCCTCTGTGAATGTGCACCAACCCCCAAGCAACTGCATTAATTGTGTGCGCCCATGCGACGCACCGTTACTTGTGGTGCAACCAAGCCGCGGCAGACAGGTCCTTAAATGCACAACATTTCCCTCTATCCCTGAGCGATATCCGTAACAAAAGTGGTCTCTGCTCTCCATTCCGCAAAAACCCAATACCAACGTCGCTCCATTCCATTTACTAGTTCCTTTGAACCTCCTAAAGCATTCCATATGAAACAATTAAACCCACGCCAACCTGGCGTGCACCCGAACACAGCTGCCGTTAGCCCTTTCCAAACAAGTTAATCACGCTATCCGTGAAGAGATTAGCACATTCGAACCTGCCACAAAACTTACTCTTATGTGCTGCATTCACAACTCTAATTTTACCGCTGTGTTTATACGAATTTCTTTAAACCACCCTGCACGCAAAAAGGCATCTAGAAAGACTGTAGGCTTGCATAATTATTTATTTAATTTGCATTTTTATAGCGCTCCGGGGCATCGAGGCGCTGTTACGGGAATATGCCTTAGTTGCATAATTATCACGTGCTTAATACCCAGAGGTTTCTAAGCGCGGACCTGGGGATTTAACCTGTGCTGCTTCGTGTCGTCTTGTTTGCAAGGCGTGCACGTTGCCGGTGAGCTATCCTGCCGGCCTTATCACAAAATTAGCAACTGTATACTGCAACCGTTTCCGGTAACAAATCCGTCAAACTTTCCTTAAAACCCCCATGACTATCCCATGCACACCTTAAGCATGCGCACCCCCAACGGCGGCTTCTACCCGCCATCCAAATTCCATAGCGTATTGAAATACGATGTGCCGCGCGAAGGCCATGTAAAACACGCATGAACATCCTGTGTGCATGCCCCGCTTTCGACCTCGCCGCCTCCTGCACGAATTCTGCGCACCTTGGAGGGGGGTAAACGAACCCCCCCTCCCACGTTTCAAGTGTACATAACCTTTTACCTAATTAATTTACAACGGACCCTGGGCGAATAACAGATTACCCCCAAGACATCCATCCCGTGCTTAATCGACCCCGGTATCCACCGGCGTGCCTCTCAAAAGGCCTACCGTCAGCCGTGCTTTTTTCTTCATACTAAGAGGATCAACAGCGGGCACACCTCGCATTAACCCCTTGCGCACATACGATGTTCCTTGATAACCCGCGCTGCCACCGATCCTTTAAGACCAGCTTCCCTGCGGAACGCTGCTCCCTCCATTACCCACTGGGATACGCCTGTACCTGCACAAGCCCACTACCCCGACTCCTGTAATCTGGGGCCCCTTTTACTCGGTTTTTCCCTTCCAATGCGGTTTGCACTGCAACACACGAAGTTCCCTCCACGCTGGAACTTCACCTCGGCATACACCGGAACACTCCCTTCCCTCGAACGCCTCCTCTCCTTTTCGTGCACCAGGAACCTGGACCAAGAACATCCCGAACATCTTCCAGCACACAAAACGAAATCCTCTGCTCCGGCGAGTCGGCGGAGTCCCACTTCAGGAGTAAAACGAAATTCCTTCCACTTGCGAGGCGGCGACCGGGTCCCAGTGCAGGAGCGAGATGCCTGGCGGCTTGTTCTTCTTCTTGCTGATAGATTTTTATCCATCAGCGGTGATTTTTTGGATACAGAGACTTGAGCCTCATTACTCCATCTTCTCGGGTTGAGTATGTAGTCGTGGGTTTGTATTCTTCTTGGTCTGTGTGGTCTTGTCAGAGTAGGGCTGGTTTCACAGGGTCTTCGCAGTGATGGGCCGCGGGTAGCGGTCGAAGGGGTTTGCAGTGGTGGCAGTGAGTCTTCTGATCAGAGGGTTCGGGTTCTGATCCAGTTCTTGGCAGAAGTTCTTACTCAGCTTCGCTAGATGTTCATCCAACATCTCGATGTCCAGGTCTCTGTGAAGGTCTGCTGTCCTTGTGAAGATTGGAGCTCCAGACAATATCCGCAGGGCCTTGTTCTGGACTATCTGAAGACTCTTCCGGTGTCGCTCATGGCAGGTCATCCATGCTGGGGAGGCATAAGTCAGGGTTAGTCTGATGATCGCCTTGTAGACGTTGATCTTTGTCCGGAGTGGCATGGACTTGCTCTTCAGGAGTGGGTACAGCGCTGCCATCTTTCCTGTTGCCTTCTGCTGAGTATTCTCGATGTGGCTTTTCCAGTTGAGTTTGCTGTCCAGGGTCACACCGAGGTAGCGGCGGCTGCTCTCCCATTTGATGGTCTCCCCGTTGAGGCTGATGTGTGGGTGCTCCTTGATCTTCTTTCTGGCACCCCGGTCCCGCCTGTTTATATCCTGGTGGCCCCGCCCCTTTTCCTTTGTTCAGCCCTTCGCGGGCTTTTGGGCCATTAGGCCTTTTGGCGCCGTTCCGCCCCTCGCCTTTTGACCCCAAGGGGAGGGTCCCAGGTCACTCCAGGTTACCCTGCTGCCTCCTCCATCTTGGGCTGATTTTTCCGTCGTCAGCTCAAGAATACGACTGAGTGCGATGGAAAATGTGGTCCAGCTATGTCTTTGGCATAGCAATCCACCCTTCAAACTACTGCTACTATAGTGTCACTATATTAAACCGGTGCTAAAATTAGAATTACTATTTGCATGCAACGTGAACCTCCTTTTCTCCTGTCTGGTCAGGTTAGGGTCTGCCAAATGACCATTCGATTTACAGCGCTTCGAAGCCATCACGTATGCAGTAGGCGGTATACACATACCAAATAATATAACTTTTAGTGTAGATGTTTCAAGACAATGTCTGTTTTTGCATGGTAATAGGTTAATTGTACAAGAAAACAGCTATATCATTTATAGTTCTACAAATGTCTTGTCTTGAATGTATTCTTTCTTGAAATGTTTATCAAGGAAGCAAATGTATGTACAAATAAGTGACAAAGGACTTACGTGACACTAATGTTCATGAATATTAACTTTATAGTATTAAACTGTATCCAGTAGATGCAATAGATTGTTATATAGCGCCAATTCCAGATTCTTCCCGATCAGTAAAGAAAGTAGATGCCGTTACCCGATTTAAAGGCATTCGACATGACTTTCGAAACGTAAACAGCAGAGTCTCACTGCACGGATTCGAATTACAAGATGATATGCGAGTCTAGAACTTAACTGCCAAGAATAACAAATAATGAAGAATTTAACATATCAGTGGGAAGTCTTTTGGCGAGGCTCTATAAAGAAGTCTCTTTGGGGAGTCATGTTTGCAAGTACTGCAGCAGCCGGCCTTTAACGCATTTCTGGAGCAGTCTCTTTGTCCACTACATGGGGCCCTAATGTCTCTAGTATTTGTAGAGCAGTGGCTCTCTGCGGTATTCGCAGAGCACGGGTCGGTAAGGCATTTAGGACACATGGGACGGTGTTTGGGAGTCAGTAGGTCTGTCCAGCTTTTGGGGAGAATATTATAAAATTAGGGAAGCAGGGATGTATGTCAGGTGTTTGGCATACAGTGGTCCAAATGAAAATCCAGGAGCAGAAGTTCCTGTCGCTATTTGGGAAACAAAAGGTTTGAAGGATTTTCAGGACGCAATGGGTCTGTGGGGCATTTGGTGGATGAGGGAGTTCTGTGAGGTAACTGAGAAGCATTAAGTCTGTGTGGTATTGAGAATCGGGACCGGATGCTTATTATTTGAAGATCTCCACCATGGTTTCTTCTTTTCCTCTAATACTTTGAGGAGCTTCTGAAAGGCGACCAGACTGCTCCATATCACCGGGAAGAATATTTCCACTCCAGGCCTTTTCCATGAACACACTATTGCTCGCCTCTTTCATACAGTTCCATTCAAAGCACAGCAGGACAACTCCCAGAATTAATTTGTTAAATGGAAACACAGGCATGGAATAATTGTATCATGGTCGCATGCAGTCACCTGTGGTCAACCTAAACAAGCAATTGATTCTCGTCTCAAGATGCATCTCATTTTACACTCTCTTCCTTGCCATTCTTGCTCTCCCAGTTTCTTACCTCGTTGTCGCAAAAGTTCCTTGAGTGCTTCCACCACGATAGACTTCGAGAAAGGGTAGGGATAATTTCGTTCTGTACAAAAAAAGTAAAAGAACCATTAGTCACACCCCACCGAAAGCCAAGAACATTAAGTGAGTCTCCACAGCACAGCACGTTGAACATTAAAGAATGGGGTAATGAGGTGTTATGGTGATGACAAAAGCAGACCAAGCAGGAAGTGGCCCTGCAAAGAGATTGGGAGCATAGAAATAGAAACGGCAGAAAAAGTTAACCGGGGGAACTTTAAATGCACATGGTAAGACCGCAAGACAGTAATGCAGGGAGAGTTGGAACCGCAGAGGACAAAAGTAGTAAACTAGGAAGAGCAGACGAGGAAATCAAAATAGGATAGGACAGCACACATTCACGAAGAATGGGATGTTCAATGAGGATATAGTCAGTGAGAACACCTGCAGAGAGTAGAACACGGACTGCAGATAGGGGGCAGAGTATAATGGGGATATCTATGCGAAAGAAAACCAAAGAAAGAAAAGTGACAGTTTAAAGACCAACATTTGGGCTGCAGCCTGCGCGCACCATCTGAAAAATTACACAACAGCTTTTCCTGCCCTCAACAAAATTGGGAAACTAATCAGCGAGTCCAGGGACTTGCCCCTGCATGGTAGAGCCCGCAATCCCGCAAACACTCCAGCAGTCATTTCCTGGTTTCTGCACTCTCCCCTAGCCCTACCTCCACCACACACTCTGCCCTACCTCCAGCCCGTGATTGGAGGACTGCACGGAACAGGTGACCCCAGCCCTCCTACCTCATTACCAGATCCCACAAGGCAGCTTTGCCCAGGCAGCAGGCAAAGGGCTCTGGCAAAGGGCACTTCCCTGTGGAGAAAACATCCCTGTTTGACCTGGTGCCTTAACCCTGGCTGGTCCAGCCTGCCCAACAACCTACGCCATCCCTGTACTACTTGCTGTTCCACATTGAATTCGCATTTGGAGTCTTGCTGTTTTGTTCCGCCGCGTTGCATTTCTCCTGACAGTGACTCCAAGCGGTATTTGCTATTTTTTCTACAGCCACACATGCTTGCTCTAAATATGGTCCAGGAGGTATGTTTCACAACTGTATCCTGCCACCGTTCGTTCTCCCCAGCAACACTTACCCTTCTTCCAGCAGGGTCAAAGGTGTGCAATTTTGAACTGCTTCTCAGTACTGTTTTTCCTCTGCCACTGTCTTTCCACAAGGACCAAGATTTGAAGGATTTCTTTCCCGTTGTGAATAGCGCCTCAGCTACACTGTGCCTGCCCCCGCTATGTCTATGAGCTCCAAGGTCAGAGGTGCCAACTGGCACACCAGAAATAGCCCCTCTGCCACAGTCAGACCTAACCCTTACTTACCACCCCCGACCTTGCAGCCTAACACCATCAGGAGCACTCATCCCACACACTCCAGCCAAGACCCCACCCTTTCGAGCATCCTCCCTCCGTCTCCTGGGTTGCCGTCAAAGAACTATCCCCGTCTGGCATATTTATTGAAAGTTTGGGGATGGGGTAGTATCCACCTTATACAAATTAGTGTTGAATCAAATACCTAGCGGCGGACCCAACATCCGCATTAAATGGAAATGGGATCTGGGGGCTGACATCTCAGAGGGTGTGGCAGGAGATGTGCACACTTACAAAGGTGGTGTCCTTAAATTCAATAGGCGGCATTATACCCCTGCTAGAACATGCGCGTTTGTCGTCAGGAAAGGTACGGGTCAATGCCCCAGATGTGGTACCGAGGGAGGAGACTACATACTTATGTTTTTTGTCTTGCCTGCAGGCACTTACATTTTGGGGGGTGTGTGTGTGCTGTGCTTGAAGATGTTAATACCATCTCCGGGGCTTATATTGCATCTTTATTGACCAAACAAAGGAAGCACATGAATGAATAGGCTGCTTAACTTATGTTTTTTGCCGGGACAAAAAAAATGCATACTAAGCACTGGACACATTGAAAAGCCCCATGAGGAACCAATGGTTACATGATCTAGTACGTGCAAACAATATGGAGAAATCCTGGATATCGTCGTCGCCCGTCTCTAGTTGGCCTAGAGACATATGGTCTCCCATTAAACTGTATCTGATAAATACTACAGTGATCTAGCTCAGGTACCAGTGTAATGTTATTTTTGGGTTAATGATGGGTGGCTTGGGTATCTTTGCCCTGGTGCCCAATTATTGCTGAATTACTCTGAAGGATTGTTCAAGTACGAAGATGTATGTATGTAATGGTGCATTTTCGAATGCTTTGCTTTGTAGTAAACCTGTGCTGCCTAGGTTCAGTATGCCAAGTAATGAACAAAATTTATAAAAAATAAAAAACGTACTCTATCCACCTCCAGACCTTGACCTCTTGGAAACCCTCCACCCCATCCGATATGCCCCCTACAACTCCACAATCACACCGCACGGATCACCATTTTGCAACCATAAACACCCTACATGTGCAATCCTAGCTGCCTCCGCAGCTCAGCCGTGCCTACAACCCTTTTCGCACACGTCCCCAGCTCCCACTAAACACTGATTACCTAGACTTAGAATCATGGGCTTCTTCTCATTTATGCTGAGACCATTGAGTCAATACATTTTTTTAAAGCATTTATTAGGTGCTGCAGACCAATTGGGGTGCTGTCCATCAATAAGACGTTGTCAGCATAGGCGCGCCAATTTAGTTTCCCCCTCCCCCCTTCAATTTTTGGAGAAATAAAGGATGCAGGGTCTAGAAATTTCCGTGCATCAGATACAAATGGGTTGAATAGCGTAGGGCCAAAATACACCCTTGGGGTAAGCCACTCATAGTTCTAATTGGGATTGAAAGTTTACCCTCGCTATTAAAATGTACCTGCATCATGGATCCTTCGTGTAAGTGGATTACAATTAATAGAATATCCCGAGGCATTCCTAACAAAAGCAATTTTGACCATAGCAGAACTCAATCAACCTGGTTTAAAGCTTGCGACAGATCTATGGCCACCACATAAGTGGAGGAGGCCCCTTTTTCCATGCCTTTTCTTGAACTAAGGAAACCAAACCACCTAGTTCTGTGCCCATTCGCTTGCTAAATCCAAATTGCTTACATGAAAATATGGAATGTTGTTCTGACCAATCATCCATGAGATTTAAAACCAACCCAGCGAAAATCTTTGAGTCAGCGTCCATTAACGCAATAGGGCGGTAGTTTCTTGGGTAGTGTATATGTTAATTATATATCTCCAGGAACTAGGGATAGGTTAATTTGTGATGTCAGAGAACAACAAAAACAAGGCCTTTGCCCACATCTCAGGGTTTGCCTTAAGAATGACATTGGCCAAGCCATTTGGACCAGAGGCCCTAGATGGATTTGATTTTTGAATTTGGGCCACTATCTCTGCAACTGAGAAATTACATTTCCATAATTGTGTGTTTAAGGCGAATAATGTTGCAGGGGGAGGGTGTGGATGCATATATGTTCCCAAAATGGCCCACCCATACCTCCTCAAACACAGTTTGAGGAGACTATATAATTTATCAACTTCCAGAATTGGCGTGCTGATCCATCTTTAAGAGCATATAGCATGGCCTCATTATCCACTTTTAACATTGCACAGAGATGGGCTTTAATCCAGTTTTTCAACTTTAATTTTTCCCTACAAATTCTTATTGATTTTTCCCACCCAATTTATGCAAGAATTTCCAAGTCTTCGGATCTCTTTATTGCACATGTTTTTATGCAAGTTAACTAGATGATCAAATACATGTGTGTGCTTAATTCTAGCGGGAGTGTCGCATCTTATGTTTATTCCTACTTCCAATAGTCTATGGTCACTAATGTTAGTGTCAATCAGCTTAAAAGAGTTGCACGCTTCAAATAATTTTTCTGACATAAAGATGTGATCTAAAGTTGATCGTTCTATCCCACTAGACCATGTATGGGGTCTTTTTCTTGATAGGATTTACGTGGGATAGTGCCCAGTTCAAAAAGAGTGTGTACCAAATATGGCCCTGAAGACATTTCCTTGTTGATCCTTGTGGTCCCCCTATAATACCATATTTCCCCTCGCCCTTTAGCATTGTTAAAATGCCCAGGTCGGATTCCAAGTTGCTATTCAGGATGTCGCCTATAGGAATCAGAGCATTCAGGGAGCCAGCGACTATGAAATGAAGGCCTTTATACTTTGTAATCATGTCTGAGAAGAGAGTATTTATCTTCTTGATGGTACATGTCATACAGTGGGTTCCAGTAAATATTTACAATTAGTATATAGGTTTTCGCCTGCCCAATTTTTAGTTACACCAAAACGGCCAACACCCCAATTACCAAGGAGATGGACTTTTTAACCCCTCACCTGACCTTACTACAATAATGAGACCACCAGAGGGGCGGCCCCTCGTTACCTTTTTTGAGAGTTAGAATCTTGAATCATAAGATTCCTGAATACATAGAATATTGTTTTTTGTTTATTTGAAGCATAACTC
Organism: Ambystoma mexicanum; assembly: GCF_040938575.1. Taxonomy (NCBI): domain Eukaryota; kingdom Metazoa; phylum Chordata; class Amphibia; order Caudata; family Ambystomatidae; genus Ambystoma; species Ambystoma mexicanum. Next base: position 180,205,415 of record NC_090921.1, read on the forward strand.
CTTTGAAGAAGATAAATGAGACAAACCCCTAGAATTCCAGGAAACCAGTAGTATATCATTTTTGAGCTTAAAGATCCAGTCTTCGAGATTTAAGCTGGGCGATAGATTATTTTAAGGATAGGGCCAACCATGTGCAAGATTGCACATCATCTTGTTTTGGGAGATTCCAGTCATTATGCATAACATCTCTTACATTCAAGTCTTCTCTTTAAGTCTCAAATTGGACATCATCTTGTTTCAGGGGATTCCGCTGATCGTTCATTACCCCTCTAACATTCCAGTCCTCTTCTGATCTCAGGCAATACAGTTCCCAGATTGTGTGTTTTCAAAGTGAGGTTAAAGACTTTCACATCATAACCCAACCTGTTAAACTCAGATTTCTTTAAGAACCAAATCATGGACCATACGGGAATGAAAAACGATACAAACAAAATCGTATCCTTCAGGGTGTATAAAATCAAATAATTTTAGGTCGGCGAAAGTCAAGAGTCTCAAGTTGGGTATCATTAAATAGCGAGAACACCCAATCTCTATATAAAGAGGGAGGGCCCCCATAATCGAAAATAAAGAACAGAAAAATGCTTGGACCATCTGAGAAAATTGGCTTACGCCACTAAATATTATTCAGATCTTGCAGTGTTGGTTTACTTGACAAGTTCCCCATGGATTCACCCGATACGGTCTGATCAATAAGGTCTTCTTGTGAGCCTTTTTGAATTTGTTTTGGGATTTCCACCACCTTCATCGTTTGAAGTTCCATCGTTCCGGGCATATTAGCAATTCGATTGGCCGCACTAACAGTCTTTATGTGCATATTCATGATATCTGGGACTGAGGCGGGCTGCTCATTAGATATTGGAATGTGACTTAATGTTTGTTCTATAGTTCGTTTGATAATAGACACCAATGTAGAGTGATCAATAAAAGATTTATTGTTCGTCGGAACACACCCGTTAGTGTGATTTGGTTGGGGGTTTTGTATCTTGGTCTTGACTTATTCCTTCCCTAATGATAGCGGGTGAAAGATGGGTGTCATCCATCTCCTCGTGAAATACCTCTAGAAAGGTGTTCGGGCCTATTTGCTGATCTTTTTGTGGATCTGCTGACAGCTGAGTATTTTCAGCTAATGTGTGTGTCCCTACCCTGAGGCTGATTTTCTGAGGGACCACCAGAAAGATCCTGGGCTATCCTGGTTTGTTTCAATGGAATCCCCGATCAAGAATGTTTTTCCTTTAGTCTTACGAAGGGGTTAATGGCAAGGACCTTATTTTTTACCTGGGTCTTAGGTACAGATTTTGGGGAGGCAGAATTTTGGAAAAACAGCTGGTATTTTCGGACAGAGAATTTGTGGCCAATTTGAACACCCAAATCATTGTCGGGCCCAACTCCAAAGCAAAACGGTACCAACTCCTTTAATACATTTAATTTTAGGAGTTCCAGTGGATACAATGTTAGTAATCCTATTAAAGTCCTTATTTTTTGTATTTTTAATTTGAAGTATTTCAAGGGGCTTCATAGTTCCAGTCCCAGCTTTATCTTTCCTAATCTCCAAAAAGGATTTAGATTCATCGTCTAATTGTTGAAGATCTTTCAATAAGTCCTCACTGGATCTATTTTTCTGTTTTTCCCAAGATTTATCTGGGTTTTTCTTTGATTTGCTCTTCGTCCCTCCGCTCTTAGGGACAAGCGTTTTTTCTTTGCAGGTGAGCATTACTGCGGAAATCACATAAGTATCAGTCTCCCCCCTCCCACCCCTCAATTTCATTTTGGACCGTATGCCCATCACAATCTGACTTAAGTCAATTAAGTCAGTTAATGCCGATTGACTGTTTGGGCTCTCGATATCTCTGTGTGAGTGTGGCGTGGTAAGCTGGTAATCATTTGTAGGAATTGGTTGCAGCTTATAGGCCACAATCAGGTTTGCTACAGCTTTCGTAAGCTCTTCGAATTAAGGGCAACTGCTTTGGATAGAATTTCCTCCAGTGACTGTTCGCACACTTCCCTACCAGCATTACTTTTGGGTACAACCTCTGCATAAGTTTTAAAATTATGCCTGGGTGGAGAAGAGATGCCAGGAGGTTAGAATAGATATTTCTAGCCCACCACTGCCCTTCTTCATTCCAGATGCCAGTGTTGAAATGGAGTCACAGGTAAATAATAGGCCCTCTGCCTTGTTTAACTTGCCAACAATCTCGTCCAATGCCAGCTTCATTACTCTTAACTTCCAGTGTGTTTGCTCATGTCTCTTGTCGAGCAGGTTTAGTATTCATGCGGTTACGGGGAACAAATGACTATCCTTCATACTGCCATCAACTAAATGGGATAGGGGATCCGGTTCCCCAGAAAAGAGTGGCCAGTGTCCGAATCCTGAGCCCCTAGTTCTTTCTCGTGTTCCAAACCCCTTTGACCATCGCTTTGGGTGCGATACTTTTCCCGGTTAGTGGCGTTACTTTAGCAGATATATTTGTAGGATTTTCATTACATGCTTCGTTATTAAACATAAAGACATTTGACACCCATCCGCCTTTGGGTCACAGGAGTCGAAGGGCCTAGGGAGTGTCTTACACGCCTGTCCTGTTCTGCCTGGTGTCGGGGCGATGATAGAGCAGTCAGAAATGTTATTTATATGTTCATATAGATCACCACTTAAGGTGTTTTGTCTGCTTACGTCCTCATTCCCTAAAACAGCAGTAGTAGAGACATAGTCCACATCGTTCACTTCTTTAAGAGAATATGTTAGGGGGTGGGTGAGTAATAGCAGAGCTTTGTGGGAGCGCCGTTTCAAAAGTTCTCTTTAAGTCTATGCCACCAGTACTGACCAGGGCCCCAGGAGTACAAGGTTGGGGTAATTGCTCCTCCAATCCCAACTGCACACTTTTCTTAGTTTCATCATCTGGTAAAGGTTGCAAACCTGAAGCTGCGGGTTCTTGATTTTCTATGGACATAATTGAAGCGGTACCCAGTAGCTTTCTACCGCTTCTTAGCCCATTAACCATGTTAATCTCACAGTGTCGCCTGAAATGTCACTTCTATGCAATAATACAACTGTGAGATATCGGCATGCAATAGATTTACACTTTAGATTCCAGTCTATAGGGAATCAAAGTTCGACGCTCACTCACCTCACTCACTCCGTTGCTCAGTTCGAGCAACGGAGTATGTACCAGGATGTCTGACATTGGCACAATAAAACCATCTTTCCTACTGAGAAAACCTGATGAGTGTTAGATTAGGGAATCCTTAGAAGAACCCTGGAGGGAACCAGATCAATGTGGCTTTGGCCTTTGGGTCCTCATCTAGATCTAGCATCAGATATTAGGGGTTACCGATCGCTAGGTCGAAAACCTGAGTTTTAGGAAAGGCTGGGTTAGGTTGGAGGGAGCCCACGGGAGGTTGAGAGAAGGAAGCCCATTAGAGTAACCTGCCTGGAACCTACCAACAATCCGAGGGAGCCGACTCAGAAGCATTATGGTTATGGATACCTGTACAAATAGAGAGCTAGTATACAGATTCACATACCCAAGACCTTGCTCCCAAATGGTGTACCAGGTGTTCTTTAGGACGATGATTGCTCAAGGATGATTTTCCCAAAATTCAATGGAGATGGCCAAATAACCACCTGTTCTCATAACCATCATGACGTTAGGAAAGAGTGTAGCTGGGCAATAAAAAGTCTGGAGATTCTCCAAGTGAAAATGGTGTGCTAAACTGCGGATTTTGCATTAATTGTGGTAAAATTAGTCCAGTCAGCTGGAAGAGCACTTACTGTTAAGAGCAGTGCACTTGTCGACTCGACGGGCAGTGACTAGATGGGAAGTTTAACTGTAAGAAGCCATTTAATACAAATAACAAGACTTTTGCAATATGCAACATTTCCATCAAGATATTTGGAAATGGTATAATGTATAAATAGTGAAGGGCCAGAACAGGTTCCTCATTGAGGAAAAAGCAGATGAGGGGGACAGGCAGGATGAACACTCTTACTTACAGCTTGTCTTATGACGGCACAGGAGAATTACGCAAAACTTCCTTTCCAGTAATGGCAGAGTACTTTCATCATACGTACTTCCCTCTTGCCCTATTTTGGCAGCAGATTATGGTTTCACATGTCCTAAAACTTGAGAATTTCACCAGTGAACATTTACCCACACAACCACAGCGGTACGGACAGAAACAGACAGAACCTGCAATAAACATGGCATATAAACCCATGTCAAAGAATTCCACCAGCAGCCATAGGGGCACAATACATAATCTTCAATAAGTCTTACAAAATGTATGCTTCAGGAATGGCATTTTCCCACTATAACATTCCACCCACTGAATTTCTGTCGCTGAATATTCCTCCCACATAACTCGGATATACAGCATAACACGACATCATACTGAATAACATTCCATTAACATGGACTATGGAACATTAAACATCTAGAAGTAATGTATATTTACTTGGATCAGTACTTTTACAAATGTAGGTCCTTTATTTAATCTCTAGCTGTTTATAATCCTGCAATCTAGTGGTTGATATAGAATTTTAGTTTGAGAATGTCTGTACTCTAATCCACTGATGTTGAGCCCGTTCTGTTGAGCCTAGACCAAACATGGAGCTCAAGTGGGTTCCATCTTCAGATTCTATGTTCAGCCCTTCCATAGAAATAGGCAAACTTTACATTCTCCACCTAGAGCAGAGGCTGTACCCATCAAATGCCATCTACTGCAGCCATCACGCTGATATGGGTACATGGAGGGAATATTTACTTTTACTGTCATGTTAGTATAATGTTTGAAGGCTGCCATTATATGCATTTGGCAATAACAAAAGTATCCTATAGGAGAAATTCTGGGATGGAAGCAGCCCAAAATAAACTTGTTTCACCTCTGCATCTTATCTGGCATCCCAGTCCAAACAGTAATGCTTTGTAAACTGATCTATTAAGCACCATGCGGCACCCCTGCAAAGATATTTTACCAGCACAATTCCATGCGTGCGCAATAAGTCAAAGGCTCAAGGCAACTACCCTTGGACAGCAAAAGCAACAAACAGGAGCTGTGTGCTTCAGGCTGTAGTTGACACATCTACATAGCACCAGAATGTCATTTGGACGGCAAATGTAGGCAATGTTCCTTTCTAATGGTATGTTCAGGTTCTGCAAAAATACAGGCAGGAAAATGGTTTTGAGCAGGTGAAATTCTGAAAGTGTATCGAATAAAAAAAGGGCATAGTATGAATATTTAATAGGCACCTACACAGCAAATGGTGTATCAAGTAGCCACAAGACAATAAAAAGGGTGAGTTTGGGGAGGGGGGGAGATAAGGAAGAAAGAACAGGAACAGTCTTAATAGGCCTTGTGACATTCAGATCATACAAGTACAGTAACAAGAAGTGCAGGGGGGGGGGCTGTGCCGGTCTGCGCGGAATGCTAGGATGGGAAGGGAAAAGCAGGGTAAAGAGGAGAGAGTGCACGTGAACGGGGGTGGGGGGAAAAGGGCATTGAGACTAGGCAAGTACTATGGGTAAGCCAGGAGGGCAAGTCCCAGGGATTGCATGGGGTGAAGGGACACATGCTAAGTGCGAGGAAGCAGTGTTCCTTTCTCAGGGGATGGGGGGCACGCTGGTACCCTGTACAACTCAGAGAGAACCAGGCATCCAGTCTCTGTGGCAGACAGGGGTGTTAAAAGGAGGGGTGTTGGCGGGGCAGAAGGAAGAGGAGAAAAGGATGGTCTTGAGGAGCTTCTGGGAACTTAAGAAGATCCGGCTCAAGGCTGAGGGGCAGGGAGACCACACCAGAGGAGCGAAATCTACCCCCCATTCTCTGCTTAGAGAAGCAACTGATCAGCAGAGAGTTGGAGCTAGAAGACCAAAGGGCTCTAGCAGGGAGGTACTTGGGGAGAGAGTTGCGGGGTCTCAGGCCCCAGAACGCGTTGTGGATGATGCAGAGGGTCTTAAACTTGATCCTAGCAGCAACTGGGAGCCAATCGAGAGATTTTAGGGCTGGAGAGATGTGGTTCCTGGGCTTGAGGCTAAGGAGAAGTCTTGCTGTCCTATTCTGGATTAGTTGAAGGGAGGATAAAGGAAGATTGAGGAAGAGGATATTGCAGTAGTCAAGCTTAGAGAGCATCAGAGCTATGGAGACAAGGAGTTTGAGGGAAGGTGAAACCTAAAAAAAAAAAAAACTATGCGTTGCATCTGCCCTCTGCAAAAAGGTTACGCTGTCCACCCACATGTAACCTTTACATGTGCCCTCAAAAGCAGCCACAATCAGGGAAAAATAACTGCACAAGTCTCCAGTATTGCAACTCAGTAAGGGGCAAAAAATGGCCTTTGGGTTTTAAAAGGCTTATAAGAAAATGTACTGTGTGAAAGGGTTATATCGGTTTATGTTCGACAAATTCAGGGTTCATCTATGAGGTGATGAAAATATTACATTCTACCAAAAATAAACCCATTTTGATGTTGGGTATGAACATCTGAAAATAATGTAGTTAGTTTAAAACTGTTCTGTGTGATATTGGCCTGATGGACGGCGTAGATTTAGGCAACTAAGTGGTGCTTTGTGTGCTTTCAGAATGAAAAATTAATTTGCATTTCTTCACACAGAAAGGTTAAGAACATATTGTCCTAAACAATGGACGCTTGAATGAGCCATCGTTTATAAAAATCACTCCTAATTTAAAAACTCCTTAAAGAAGAAAAGTGCTAAGCAGAAATTAAGGGGTCTGAAGCTTCTGATGTGCCACTGTGTGTGGGTGCTCTAGAGAGCCACAGGAGGTTGGGAGGTGACCGTGATACTGTGGCCTCATGCAAGCCTCTGACATGGAAGCCTCACATAGCTTTCCTTTAAAAGAAGACAGGCAGCTGAAAATTTTCAGCTCTCCTCCAGACAGATACACACAGGATCTGTGGCCACAAAGACACTGAAAAATCCATGTTAAACCATTTTTTGTAAATAAAAATATTTGTCAGTGGTATTTTGGGGAATTTTAGCCAATTTTAAAGACTTGAATCGTCAACCGCAAACATGGCTCAAATTTGTCTACAATTCCTCAAAATAGCTCAGACCACATACGAATACAAATATTTTGTTTTACAAACAAAACAATCCAACATTGAACGTGCAGTGTTTTTGAATAAGGTCAGGGGACAGGAGGGGGAAGTATGGGAGAAAGCAAACAAGCTTACATGTAGGGGAGAAGGGCTCTTTCCCTATTGTCTGCCAAGCCCCCTCTCCAGCCACCCCTTCACTCCCAAACTACCTCCCATTCCTGCTTACACTAAGGCACCACTGGGATAGGGGAAAAACACTATTTTCCAGTTTAAACCTAAGAGGCACTTTTTCTTCGGGGGCGTTTTTATCGAATTTCACTGGAAAAAGAAAAGCCTAATCATGGGTTACAAAGTGGTACAGTGACATAGTATACAACAAGGAACAGTTGAGCAGCCAAAAAACAGAATATGAAACAGGAGCATACTTAAAGGCTAATTACATACATAATACTAACAGGATAATTACATTATATTTACATTGGCAGAAATTACTAAATTTACTATCAGGATACTACTAGGAGAGTTTGAAAGGTCATTCGGTGGTGCGAAGGCAAATGCGCCTAGTGAGACCGGTGGTTTGCAGGTCTTGAACAATAATCCACAACTTAGCTTTCCTTTTGAAGGAATGGAAAGAGGGTTCAGATCTGAGGGTTGGGAAGTGAGTTCCTAAGCTTGGAGGCATGGTTCGGGAAGCTAGACCAGCCAGCTTTTTGAAGGGTGAGGGGAGGGGGCCCATAGAAGGCTGCCAGAGGGCAGGAGGAAACGAGGGAGCTGGGGTCCCAATGAGAAGGATCTCAGTCTTACTGGCATTAAGGCAGATATCATTGGCAGCACACCATGCCTGAATAGCAGTCAGACAGTCAGGGATGAGAGAGGAAGAAGAGCAGGAAGTAGAGGGACGCTTGAAGGAGAGCTGCGTGTCTGCATAACGCTGGGATTGTGGCGAGAAGGAAGATATCACATGGGCCAGAGGGGCCAGCCAAGATTGTTTGCTATTTCATCGGTTCTGTGGTCTGAATGTTTTCCGGTAGAAGCGTAGTGAACATTTGAAAGAAAGGCAGAAACAAGTCTTGCTGTAAGCACAGAAGGTGATGCAAGTAGATATTAAGGCAATACCTTGGGCAAGAGTATGCTAGTAGAGAGAACAGAGCTGGAGTGATGTCTTAAGCTCGCTAGAGGGGAAGGGAAGACAAGTAGGGAATAGTTTCTTACCTGTAACTCCATTTCTCCAGCATTGGTATCTTTCATGGATTCACATGCTTTGAATATTCCCCGTCGTCAGGCTGGGAATCCCCGGTACATTATATAGACCCTTTCCCGTAGGAAAACTTTTTCGACGCTTATGCGTCCTATCCACCTCGTTTTGTATCATGCGTGCCCGTGCCGTCAGGACGTCATGATATAAATACAGGCCCCGCCCCCGCGCTCCCTCAGATTTCGGCCCCCAAAGTAGTGGGGGAACCGGTTTGCATGATCAGGGGAGGCAGGTGGGCGCATGTGAATCCATGAAAGATACCAATGCTGGAGAAATGGAGTTACAGGTAAGAAACTATTCCCTTCTCCAGCATTGGATCTTTCATGGATTCACATGCTTTGAATAGATTACATAGCAGTACTACCCCCAAGAGGAGGTGTGCATGCAAACCCCTATACATTCTTCGCAAAAGGCCGTTCCCTAAGATTATGTATACATCAGTAATAGTTTACATAGGGAAAAAACGGACCACATACAGTCATAAATTCCACAGGATGCCACCCCGCAGCCGGGGCTTACCTTACTGGAATAGGTGTCGAAGCACCGCCTGTCCCATCCGGGTGTCTTCGGCATGTTGCTGCGACAGGCAGTAATGGCGGGTAAAGGTGTGTGTAGTCGCCCAGGTAGCCGCCATGCAGATGTCCCCTAGAGGGACTCCGGCCCACAGTGCCGTCGACGATGCCGCTGCTCTAGTTGAATGAGCTCTTGGCCGTCGTAGAAGAGGCTTCCCTGCCTTGGAATGGCAGTACGAGATGGTAGATGACACCCATCTTGAAAGTCCTTGCTTTGAAATGGCTTTTCCTCTAGCACCCAACCCATAGGCCACAAACAGCTGTCTCGTTTCTCTGAACGGTTGCGTACGATGAAGATAAAACTTGAGAGCCCTTTTTACATCCAATGTGTGTAGCATGCGCTCCGCTCCCGAGCATGGCTCCGGAAAAAACGTAGGCAACACGATAGAAGAGTGTTTATGAAACACCGAAGGAGCTTTTGGTATGAACTGTGGGTTAGTGGCTAGGACTACCTTGGTCTTGAAAAATCGTAAGTATGGTGGGTCCACCATTAGAGCCTGAACTTCTGAGATACGTCGGGCTGAAGTGATGGCCACCAGGAAGGCCAATTTCCACGACAGAAACTTCAGAGACGATGATGACATTGGCTCAAACGGAGGTTTCATAAGAGACGTTAAGATCAGATTGAGGCTCCACTCCGGTGGAAATTTCTTCTCTGGAGGGAAACTCCGAAAGAGGCCTTTAAGGAAGTGCTTAATCAGGCGGTCGCTGAACAATGGTGCCGAGTGCCGTCGACGAGTAAACCTGGAAATGGCTGCTAGGTGTACTTTTATTGACGACACCGACAGGCCCATTTGAGCTAATAACAGCAAGTATGGAAGGAGCTGTTCCGGCCTAATCGATTGCGGGGCCAAACCTGGTTGATCCTCACACCATTGACAGAACCTTTTCCATTTGTACGCGTATGAGGCGTTTGTGGAAGGTGCTCTTGCCGCTTGCAGGATACGTCGACAGTCCTCCGGAATCGTTAGCCGACCAAATTCGGCGAAGTCAGGAGCCAGGCCGTCAACTTGAGGCTGTCCGGGTCGTGATGCCAAACGACACCCTCCTGTCGAGACAGAAGGTCGGGGGTCTTCTGGAATCTCATCGGTTCCGCCGCCGCTAAGTGTAGTAGGTCTGAAAACCACACTTGTCTGGCCCAGTATGGGGCCACCAGAATTACCCGACATGGGTACCTGAGGATCCATTGCAACGTCCTCCTGACAAGGGGAAAAGGAGGAAATGCGTACAGGAATTTGTTCGTCCATGGGAATGAGAACGCATCCCCCAGCGAGCCCTGCTGAGGCCATCTGCTTGCGTACTGATGGCATTTCTTGTTGTTCTTCGTTGCAAACAGGTCTATGGAAGGGTGTCCCCATTCCTTGAATACTTGTTGAAGTTGTTGGTCGTTCAGCACCCATTCGTGAACTTCGTTCATTTCTCTGCTGAGGGCATCGGCTTCCACGTTTTTCACTCCTGGTAGGTGAAATGCTAAGATTTGTATGTTGTGTTGAAGGGCCCAATGCCAGATTTTCTGTGCCTCTGTCGATAGGGACCTGGAACGTGTCCCTCCTTGTTTCCTCAAGTAGAACATCGTAGTGGTGTTGTCCGTCATGACACGCACCACCGAGTCCCTCAGTTGCGGAAGAAAAGACTTCAGAGCCCATCGCACTGCTCTCAGTTCTAGCAGGTTGATATGCAGGGAGGACTCCTGCAAAGACCACTGGCCTTGTACCTGTAACATATCCAGATGAGCTCCCCATCCGCTCAGCGATGCATCCGTCACCACCGTCTTTTGGAACTCTGGTTCCAGTAGAGGCATCCCTCTCGTTAGGTGAGTAGACACTTTCCACCAGCCGAGTGCTTGAACTAGTTGTTCGTCGACGACCAGTCTGTCGGACCAGCGACCTCTGCTCTGTGCCCAACGGTCCGCTAGAAATTCCTGGCAAGGCCTCATAAACAGACGGCAGTTGTTTATTAACGGAATGCAGGACGACATGGTCCCTAGCAGGGACATGTACTTGCGCACAGAGACTCTGGTACCGCCGCTCCATTCCGACGCCTTGTTTTGAAGTTTCTGAATTCTTTCGCTGGATGGTTTCACCAGGCTTGTGTGCGTATGAAACTCCGCTCCTAGAAAGACCAAGGTCCTCGAAGGCTCTACTGAGGACTTGTTGAAGTTTATTGCGAAGCCCAGTTCCTGTAAGATGGACATTGTGGCTCGTAGACTGTCTCGTGTTTGTTCCTTGGATGACCCTCTGATTAGCCAGTCGTCTAGATATGGATAGACATGATGACCATCCTTCCTTAAATGGGCCGCTATAGGGGCCAAGCACTTGGTGAACGTCCTGGGGGAGGACTTGAGCCCGAACGGGAGGACCTTGAACTGAAAATGCTTTCTCCCGACGACGAATCTTAAATATCTCCTGTGTCGTGGGCGTATTGGGATGTGAAAATAAGCATCCTGAAGGTCTAGTGAAGAGAGATAGTCCATGGGTTGCACCGATCTGATAACCTCTTGGAGTTTTAGCATTTTGAATTTTTTGCTCTTTAGCCACTTGTTGAGTACCCTCAGGTCGAGAATGGGCCTCCATTTGCCGTTTGGCTTTTTGACAACAAAGAACCTGGAATAAACTCCTTGGCCTTCCTGTGCCACAGGAACTCTCTCTACCGCCCCTTTTCGCAACATAAGCTCCGCCTCTTGTCGTAGGATTTGGAGGTGGGGCTGTGTCGAGAATAAAGGAGGAAGACGCGGAGGCTTGTCTTTGAATTGCAGCGCATGACCCATGCGAATCGTGTCTAGGACCCATCGATCTTTGGTGATGCATTTCCATCGGTCGAAGTGATGAGAGACTCGACCCCCCAGGACGTTCCGAAGGCCGTCATTGATTGCTGGTTTGCTTGTTCTTCGTTGACGACGGACCTGAGCCTCGCCGCCTGGAGGCTTGATAGTCCCTGCTTCCACGTGCCGACTGGGACGCTCGTCTGAACCCTTGTGAAGAGTACGAGGGCCTGTTAAATCCACGGTCCCTCGAGGCTCCAAAGCGGGAGTTTCCAGAAGCACCTCTGAAAGGGCGAAAAGAGCGAAAATTTCTACCCGTTTGAAGGGCGCCGAGGGACCTAGCAGTATCCGTGTCTTCTTTCATCCCTTTCAGCGCTTCATCAACTTTTTCGCCAAACAGGTGCTCCCCTTCGCATGGCATGTCCAGGACTTTGTACTGTACTTCAGGACGGAAAGTAGTACATTTGAGCCACGCTTGTCGACGAAGCACTACTCCATGGTTGATTTGTTTGAAACCAGACTCTGCTAGGTCCACTGCGATATTAATAGCGTGGTTCGAGGCCTCCTCGCCGTCCCGCACCAGTAACATAGCTGCTTTTCGGTGTTCGTCTGGCAGGTGTTCTAGGATAGGGGCTAATTTGTGCCACATTTCCCTATCATATCGTGACACGATCGCTAAGGAATTGGCTGCTCTTACTGTCGTCGCTCCGACCGAGAGCACCTTCTTTCCAAATGCGTCCTGCCTCCTAGCCTCGCTTTCCGGTGGCGTTGAACATTTCTGCTGGACCCTGGCCTTCCTAGCTGCTGCCGCCGACACCACCGAGTCAGACAAAGGCTGTGATGTTAGACATTTTGGAGTGGACTCAGGAGCTTTAAACTTTTTCTCGATCCGTCCCTTTATGGCTGGTTCCGAGAACGGATGGCGCATCGTTTTGAGACCTTCTTGCCACACGTGGTCAAGGATTGGGATGGCAAATACCGATTTTCTCCTTTGACCCATATGGTCAAAAAGGAAACAGTCTTTCCTCTGCTCCTCAGGAATCAAGCCGAATTCGGAACACGCTTTCCCCATCATTGCATGGAAGGCTCCCACATCATCAGGGGGAGATGGCTGTGTCTGGCTCCTCGTAGACTCCAATTCTACATCCGAATTCCATGTCGGGTCCCTCGACGGTGACAGGGAGATGTCTGACCCAGAGTCATCATGTATAGAGTCGGACTCCGACAACTCACCCTCCTCCTGAGCTCGAGGACGATCTTTTACCGCCTGGGGAGCCGATGGGTGATTCGTCGACGAGCGAGCCGTACAAGTTTGCTCGTCGACGGAAGGTACAGACAGAAGTGACGATGACGTCCCAGGTTGAGGGAACTGGGTATCCAGCCGCTGTAGTAGCTTCTGAAGAGTATTAAGCACATCCAGAGACAAAACTGTCTGGGGGTTCAGCAACGTGGATGATATAGGTACCATACCCCCGCTCGCACTCGTCGCCGTCGTCGTCGACGTGGAAGGCCGTAAGCCTAAATCCAATGGCTGCAGAACCATGTCACCTTCCCCTTCCGCCGAGCAGGCCGTGTCTGGCTGCAGTAAGACCTCAGGGGGGATCGGGTCATAGACCTCAGGCAGCCAAGCCATAGACTGAGTTTCCGTCGACGAAGGAATCCCAACCGCTGCTGCTTGAACGGTAATAGGCATCGTCAACGACACCGAGGTCGACGAGGAAGTCGTCGTCGTCGAGCCTTTAGACTTCGTTGTCGATTTTGATGCCGACTTCCCGGCTGAAGCTTCTCGACTCACGGAAGACCTGGGACGGTCCCCTGAGGAGGATTTAGACAGCGCCAGCCTCTCCGTCTTAGATGATGAGGAGGAGGAGGGCTTTTTATGAGATGAGGAGGATCCAGCATGTTTCCCCTTATGCTTGTCCTCAGGGCGAATTTCTGCTGGCCGCACCTTCTTCGATGGAGGCTCCGACTTGCTCCTGGAGGCCGTGGAGCCAACTTCCGAAGCCGGGTAGGCACCCGCTCCGTCATTAAGCCAGTCGACCAGCCTTCTTTTACGGTCCTTAAGGGTTTTTTGGGAGAAACCCTGGCATATCTCACATGTATCCGCCGCGTGGTGCGGGTGGAGACAGTAGATACAGTCCATGTGGCCGTCTCCTTCATAAACCTTTTTGAGGCCACAGGTTGCACATGGGCGAAATAACGCCTTTCCAGACATAATTCTCCAGATTTGAACTTCGCTTACGCGAAACAGACAAAAAAACAATCTAGTTATCACTAGTAGTAACACGAAGATCCCACTGCTTTGAAAGACGGTTGAAATCTGAGGGAGCGCGGGGGCGGGGCCTGTATTTATATCATGACGTCCTGACGGCACGGGCACGCATGATACAAAACGAGGTGGATAGGACGCATAAGCGTCGAAAAAGTTTTCCTACGGGAAAGGGTCTATATAATGTACCGGGGATTCCCAGCCTGACGACGGGGAATATTCAAAGCATGTGAATCCATGAAAGATCCAATGCTGGAGAAGTAGTAGTCATTTATATAACGACTTTTCCCATTTGTATGTGCTCAACATGCTTGTGGTGGGAACACCTTCGGGGACCGAAGTCCAGTTGTGGGAAAATCCTTAAACAAGGGTCACGATGCGTGTGTGCATTTGGCCCAAGATAAGGAATTAGGTGGGCTGGCTAGGCTCCAGTAAGCAACCCAAGCGGTCAGGCATGTGGATGGGTGCTGAGAGAGGTCATGACAGTGCGCTAATACAAGAGATTTGTTGTGTGACCAGCTAGACCGAATATTGTTGAATATTGTCGTAGGTTGTCGCTGTATTCTAATAGCAGAGGTTTTGAGGCAATTACGGTTTAAGGAGGCAAATCCGTTGTGTCCAGCGAGACCAAATTTTGCATAGTCCTGGCTGCATTCTAAAAGTGTGTGGATGGAAAGACGTGCCTTTGGCAGATGTCCGCCGAAGTGGTGCGTCTATAAGTACCTTAAGGTCAGATGGAGCTCATCTTTGATCCCATTATGCGATCCGATAGACTGTGTGAAAAGACAAGCTACCCTCATAGGCTATTCTAGGCAATAAAGACTGGCTACCCACAAAGGCCTCTAGGGGCAGATAGAATGGCAATCTTAGTAAGTCTTTTACGCGCGTCAGACAGGCTACCTTAGGTGTAGGGATCAAAGGATTCCCTAAGTGCAATAGATAGAAAATATATAGTGGGACTGTGTAGCCTAAGTACCATAAAAGGCTACCATCAGGTATCTAAGTGCAATATCAGGGCTAACCGTCACAATTTCTACTAGGGCAGTATATGCCCTAGCCTTCACAATTCTTAATGTGCAATTGACTTTAAAGTAGTTGGGTGCTTAGGTCATCTGTAAAGGCTGCATTATCCCTAGATTGAGACAGGACATGCTGGCCTAATGTCTCGTGATCGTAGTAGAGAGGTTGTCGTCCTAGAGCTTATGAATCCAATTTCAAGTACGTTCTAGTGTTTTATCAGCAATCCGCATAGCTCTTAGACTGCTGGTATGGATCCTCAATGCGTGAAGCCAAGGTGTGATTAATGGAAAAGAACATGTTGCCGAATGTAATGCCCTGGGCGGCTATCAGAATACATTACTTCGGTGAAGTGCTGGCAACCATAAAACTGTCAGGGTGCACCAGAGAGGGCGGCCTGGTATGCTGTTTGTTTGTGTACCTCTGCGTGGTGTGCGGAATGTGTAGGGCAGACCGCCGCAACAGCAGCCGGCATCTGCCTGTGGGTGTATGTACACTTGGCTTGTTGGTGTTATGATGCGAGTGAGACCGATGCATGCGAGTGATGCCGTGATGGTAGAGATAGGTGGGGAAAGAGGATTTCAGCTTCCCGTGGGGAATGGCCAGGTTTTAAGGGCCTTTCTCAAGGAGAGTTAGTTGTCAATGCAGCAGATGTGGAGTGGAAGGGAAGGGAAGGGAGTTCCAGATGGTGGGGTCTTGGATGGAGAATGAATCAACCAATCTGGTCTGGGGATAACCAGGAGAAGAGCAGAACCAGATCTTAGGTGTCTGGAGGGTCGATCGCGTGTGAGCTTATCACGAAGGAATTCGGGTACGGTGTTATGGAGGGCACAGTGAGTGATGTACATGGCGTAAAAAGTAGTCTGTCGGCTTATAGGCAGCGAGTGTAGCACTCAAGAGTGCAGGGCTGATATGTTCTCTTGGTGAGAGGACTTGGTGTGGACATGGCAGGTTCTGGACGTGGAGTTGATGTGGCATGAGCAAGATGGCTTTTACTCCAGCGTGCATCCGAGAATTCTTTTACCGAAGTGGATGCTGCAGGGGTGGTTCCTAGGGAGTGTGGCCAGGAGATAGGTTGGGGAAGGAGAGTGGATTTATTGCATATCAAGATTTGTGTTGCCAGGGTTGAGTAGGTGGTGGGATTGCATTCCAGTGGTTAATTTCAGAAAGGCATCGAGGAGGGATTGGGGGCAGGGGGTGGGCTGGCAACTTGGGGATCTTCTGGACGATGTCGGTGTCGTCCGCATAGTTGTAGCACATAAGATTGTGAGATCGGATGATTGCAAGAAGTGGGCTGGAGGAGAAAGAAGGGAGGAGCATCACTTGCGGGCCGTTCGAGAGGAAGATGAAGATGGAGATCTAGGTTAGAGCAGTGACTTTGTTAGCTAAGGAGTGTAGCCTGTCTGCAAATATGGTGTGATCAAGGGTTTTAAGGCGGCAGAGAGGTCTAGAAGGATGAGAGATGCATATCCTTCTGAATCTGCTGTTCTTTTAAAGTTATCCCAAACCGACACAAGAGACGGCCAAGTTCCTCGAATGGGTCTGAAGCCTGTTTCAGCTGAGTCAAGAAGGTTGTTTGTTTCTGTGACGAGACAGAGCTGTTTGTATGCAGTGCGGTCCAAGAGTTTGGCAATGAAGCAGGTATTGCAAATTGGGCGCTCGTTGGAGGGAAGGTGTGGTTCGAGCAAGAGTTTTTGAGGCGAGGTGGGGTTTTGAAGGCCTTCAGGAAGATACCATAGGGGAGGGACTGGTTAATGGTGGGCCGTGCAATGCTGCCTGCGCATTTTTTCATTAGGATGTTCTTAAGAAGGATGGGGGGACAGGGGTCTTCAGGAGAGCCTGAAAGCCAGCTATGAGCTAAATGTTTGAGGAACTCATGATGTGAGATGGGGAGAAAGAGGAGAATATCGGTCTAGAGGGGGTAATAGGGCTGGGATTAGGTGGAGAGGGGGAGAGGTGAGGGGTGTCGAAGCTAGTTTGACGAGGATGGAGAGGTGTCCATCAATGGCAATATTGTGAAAGTATTTGGAGAGGGCGTCGCTGAGTGATTGGGACTTGAGAAAGGGGGGGGGGTGGGAAGGGCTGAGCAGCAAGGTGTCTTGAATTCTGTACAGTTCCTGTCTAGAGTTGGCGATTCGGTTCCCATAGAAGGTTTTCTGGGCTTTTCCAATTTCAGAGCAGTAGGCCATTGTCAGTCTTGCAAGAGAGGATTTGTTTTGAGATGTGAGATTGGTACTCGGGTTCGATCCAGTCAGTGCTTGAGGGTGATAGATTTGAGTGTGTACCACTTGAGGTTGTGGCCTGGCCTCTGAGAGGGACGTCCTGAAGTCTGGGGGTTGAGGGTGCTGGAAAGTCAATGGAAGGGGGTCAATGGAGTGAGTTTAGGAGGGAGATGGCTAGAGTAGGGCATTATTCCAGGGGGGGGGGGAGTGGGAGGGTTGGTTTGCAAGAGGGAGGATGGGGAGATCAGGAGGGAGAAGAAGATTGCAGAGTGATCCATGCTGATTATAGGATGGGAAGGGTGTGGCCTTCGGAGTGGGCGGTGTGAGAAAGCTAGGGGTATTCTCCCAGGTAGACCCCCCAGAATCCTCTATCCAGGTGGTATGGGGAGGGCTGTCGCTTTCGGATTCCAACCCTGGGGGTGGACGAGCGAGGGAAGATCGCCCAGGTAAGGGAAGCTGGGGTTGTCTGAAGGGGGATACCCCAGGTGAGAGGCAGTATCCCAACGGGGCAATAAGGGAGGAAAAGGACATTCGGCTGCCTTCAAAGGCCATGTTGATTCCTGCAACATTTATCCAGGGGCCGTGACCTGTGATTCCTATCCTGTCGTTTATAACCCAAAGGGGAGAAAGGAGTCAGTTACCAAATCGGGGTGGGGGGGTCGGGGCAGTGGTTGGGGGGAGGAGGTTTGAAGACCCAAGTGACACAAGGGCAGAGTTCTTGTATTGATATCCCTTCATCCTCTACCTGTCCAGTCAATAACCTCAAGACTCCTGTTCCTATAATCACTCAGCAGACGAGATAGATATTGTCCTATGAACCAAGACCACTTCGCAAGTGACCCGAAATGAGACGAGAAGGTTGCAAGCAGCCCAGCATGGAGGAAAGTATGCACAGGAAAGCAGGTAAAGGTGCCAAAGGGCACAAAAAGGAGAGGAAGTTGCAAGTTAGCAGGAGAAGGAAAGAAAGGTGCCAGTGGACATGAGAAAAGGTCAAGAAAATAGAGGGCAACAAAAGGGGTGCAGAAAGCCCCTGAAAGAAAACGGTTAAGAGCAGGGGTTGAAGCTCGGAGTGGTCTCGCTTAGGAGGAGCATAGAACCTGGTTTCCTATTCTTGTTGAACAACCATTTTTTGCTTTTGAAAGACTTCCAAACACATTTGTGCCAAAGACTAAGGGCAAGCATAGGTTCAGACAGATTGTTATTTTGGACTTCCAGACTTGACAGCCCTTACAAACATCAGTTAAGGGATACATCACTTTAGTGTTCGGGCCAGTTAGACTAGTAAATAAAGGTGTTGAAACTAATATCTTTGGGTCGGTGTCTCACAGTGGGTAGATATACCAATTGGGTCAAGTTGAGGGCTTCTAGGTTGTCAGTGAGAGTGGGTCATGGGATTTGATGGGGTACTGAACCAGATGTTGACATCTCCTAATTTGGTGAGAGGTATGCTGGATTAGGGTGGCTGATAGGGTGTCAGAGAATCTGCAAAGTTCCTATTTTAGCAAGTGGGTCTGTATAGGTGTAGAAAGCTGTGGGTGGTAGAGGGGGAAGAGTTGAAACTTTAAAGTTCAAAGTAAATGTCGGTCTGTGTCCAAAACCTATACTTGCCCTCACATCTATTTGTTCAAACTGTGTAGAGATGTCAGCTTCAAATGAAAAAGTGTTCAAACCAATGTTCAGAGCTTCTTCCAGCTCTTGGTCGAAAAAGGGCTCTCCCTTCCCCAGGATTCCAAATAGTTCAATATCAACCAAAAGGGGGTTCCCTTCCCCAAGCATTCAAGTCTCTCCCTGTTTTCACAACACCACAATTCCTCTGTATTCTTCCCACCTTGGCGCTTTCATCAGAATCACAAGTGCAGCGCTTTAGTTCACAATGCACAAGCTTTTCTGTATATTCAACCATACACTTCTAGATGATTTAAGTGGCCTCTTTAGTGGGGTGTATTCGGTCTAAGCGCAGTTGTCGGACCACACAGTCCACCCATTACAAGTCACGCAACCGACACTGAAGTTTTCAAATCGTTTTTTTAAAACGGATTGCAAAAAACACTGTTTTAGATAGACTGCTCTGTGCCCGCAGTCTTTCTAGATCAAACTGTCACGCCCCTGCCGCACACAAGTGCGCGCAGAGGCCAAAAGGCTGACCAGGACCCAGAAGCAGGGTGGAGAACGGGCAAGTGAATGTGTGCATGTGTGTTGTGTTTTGTTTAGAGTAGTCCTGGGTGGGAAAGGAGGGATGGGGAGGGGAGACTGAGGGATGGGCCCCCGATTTTGCACAAATCCCACCAGCGAGGGTGGGGATGGCTAGGAGAGGCTATGTAATTTTTTTGTAGGGCGCCTAAAAATCTGCCAAAAAAGAAAACTGTCTTTTTGTTAGGCGACCTACAGAAAGCAGAAATAAGACATAAAACCAACCAGCACACCAGATTGACTTCTTTTCCACAGTTGCAAAACCACTGCTTCTGCTCACCAGTGGAATTAGACTTCTAGTCTGACAGTCTTTTCCAACACTTGTTTTGTCACCATTCACGTGTTGGAAGTATCACAACCTTTTCATAGTTTTGCCAAAACTTAGTTCCTCTTCTACTTATGAGTTTTGCCAATGCTTGATTTTTCTCAACTTCAACACTTCACAGGTAATCATATTTATTACAAATGCAAGCTTTCTTTAATTTATACGATTCACAGTTCTTTTATAGTGGAATGCTTTTCCCTGCTTTCCAAGCATATGGCATTCAGTCATTATCACTTTCCTTTGGTTCGGTATTCTAAATTGCAGTTCATTCATAGCCAAAACAGCGTAATTACAAATTCCAAGTTCACTCTCCTACTGGGAATTTGCACCCTGCTCACAGGCTTCTCGATCACTTTCAACTTTACTGCTTTTATGGCTTTTCCAATTGCTTTACAGTTAGGTATTCGCAAACCGCTACCTTCATCAAGCTTCACAATATCGTATGCATCCAGCATTTGCATTTTACATTTCTGAACCGGCAATCACTTTGCCTCCGCTCGTTCACTCGCGTGCGTTCCAACCTCCCTTCACCACAAAGTTTGCACAACAGCGTCCCAGTCACTCAGCCTCACTTCACTCACCGGGTACGCTGTCATCGTGTGCCTTACTCTGCTCCGCTCGGTTCTTTGTCGCGGCTGCTCCCTGGTCGGCAGGCCCTTATTCTTGGGTCTCTGGCACCTTGGGCTGCTGGAGAGGGAGTACTCTTGACTCCAAAAGGTCGGCAGCCTGCCCCCAGAGACCTTCAGACAACGCCAGCCACAGTCTCCCTGCTTCTTCCTCCGGCTTCTCCATCGGCAAACATTCCACAAGTGTTGCATTTCTCTCCATTAGACTCAACTGAGCCAGCCATTCATACCGCCCCTTTATCTTAAGGTGCAGGCCATTCACGATGTTACAACAGTCTTGGTACTCAGCATCCCTCTTCCTAGAACCAGATTGGTGTATGTGTGAGCTAATAAAGAATGGATGTATGTTTCTACGTTGGTCTCTTCCTCATCTCAGTACCTTAGTGGTATACATTGGGAGATGGTCTGCTAATACAACACAGAAGGGATCAGCAATATCCCATAAAATCATGGAGGACATTTGTTTCCAGATGAAAAGAAACTGGGAATACCGGGTCTCACCCAAGGGTGCTGCATC
The DNA here is from genome assembly GCF_040938575.1 of Ambystoma mexicanum. Classification (NCBI taxonomy): domain Eukaryota; kingdom Metazoa; phylum Chordata; class Amphibia; order Caudata; family Ambystomatidae; genus Ambystoma; species Ambystoma mexicanum. The sequence continues at coordinate 180,226,215 of NC_090921.1, forward strand.
CACACTCCCCATGTCTCCCCCTCCCCCCAGGTGATCCACCATCGCATATCCACCCCCAGGGTCAGGATCCAAAAGAGATGGCCTATCCCTGGCCACCTGGGAGAGGGGGGGGGGGGGGTCAGGGGAGATAATTTGGGGAATGTTGTGAGGACGCCCTCAGATTCCTCACAGTGGATAGACCAGTGCCCGTTCAGGGGGCCAGAGGAGTGTGGGTCAGAGTCAGGGTGTGTGGTGAGGGGGCTGATTAGATTGATGTGTTGGCCCTTGCTGCGCTTAGGGATGGGAAGTGTGAGTTAGAGCGGAGTAGGGGATGTTGTAAGGGTGAAGTGTGTAGAGGGAAAAGTGGGGAAATGGTTGTAGGTGGATGTGAGGTGGGGTGGCTGGAGAGGGGAGATGGGTGGGTGGCTATGAGGACAGATGTTCTCGATTCTGGATCGCCAGCGTGCAGTTCGTGATTTGGGTAGTGTGACATCTGCATGACGTGTGATTGGGTGGGTAGGTGAGCATCGAGCTGGGTGTGGCGAAGAAGGGAAAGGGGGCTGCAAGTATGAAGGACAGATAGGTCATTGGTTAGGTTTCTGCAGTGCCAGCATGCAGCTCTGATCTGGTTGGTGTGTGGCATGGTGGCAGGTGGGTGTCCTGAGAGTAGGAATTTGTGGTGAAGGGTGGAATGTGGTAGGGGAATGCACCTAGATTCAAAGCCTTAACTGTATTGGGAAAAGGCACCTAGATTCAAAACAAATGTATTGGGAAATCTAGATTCACAACATATACTGTAATGGGAAATACACCTAGATTCCTGATGTGCCAGGTATAGCTAGCATGTGAAATTGAAAATTTTGGCTGTCGACAAGGTGTATTTCAAAGTTCTCGGTGGACGGGATAGCCTCCGTGCATGCAGTTGTCAGATGAAGGTTTTTCCTTCGACGAGGTACCATCTGTAGATGGCTTGTCCGCTGTGAAAGTAGTTGCTGACCGTCATGGGTAGTCATGGTTGAAACTATCTCTCCGTGGATGACCTGGGCATCGATGGCACTTTGCAGTCGGTCGTCGGCCTCTTCGTGGATGAGCGTCCTGTAGATGGGGACTTGCTAGGCATCAACGGTATCTTAGCAGTGGACAGTGCCCGTGAAGTACTGGTGGACGGCGCCTTGACAGAGGACTCCTGACCTCTTAATTTGGTTACTTCTGCCTCCAGGTGGCATTTTTCCCCCTTGGAGCCAACATCTGTCCTGCTCACACTTTTCCTTGATTTTGTAGGGGATGGCAGCCGTCTTTCAACTGCGTAAGCTCTTTCTAGAAGCATGCATCGCAGTAGCCCTGTGAGAGGCGACAGGGTCTGCTTTGACAAACTTGTCTGAAGAATTGCATTTGCTCTCTAAATGGAGAAGATGTCTGTGTCTGTCTTGGAGAATCTTCGAAGTGAAAGATTGACAGATATAAAGGCAGTACACACATTATTGTTGAGGATCTCTCACAAAAACAATCTTCCTGCATTTAAGGCAGTCTTGAAGAGAGAGGTCCTTCCCCTTAGAAGTACCTTCTGTGCCTGCGTCAGCCAGGCCATGAGGGACCTTGTGCAGAGCCTTCCCCCGACAATTGTAGATGAAGTACGAGACACCCTGGGCTAAAAGAAAATCACAGGTTGTGTTGTGCAGAAAAATAAAAAAAAAACTCTTCCAGAAAAACATTTACATTTGTAAAAGAGGGTTAAAAAAAAAAAAAAAAAAATACAATGAAATTGTATAGTATAATAAAGCTCAGAGAGCCGATGAGGATTCCCCTAGTCTCAAATGCAGTAAAAAATCTGAAGATGGCTGCCTGGGGTGGACCTTAAGACCTGCCACCTCATTGGTTAGGGCCCTAAGGGACCAAAGTGATGTGGAGGGCCTACATAAGTGTGTCTTTTCAGGCACAATGGGCAATCTGTATTACTATGGGAAAATGTATGGGATGCATTACTCACCGTAATTGTATTTCTGATGCTTGTATCTGCTTAGGTTCACATGCTGTGCATAGGCCGACATCTAGTGGAAGCAGCGGAGCATTAGTTTGTTTTTTGAAACTCGAAAAGGGGCGTTGAGCTAGGGTGTGCCAGTAATACTATCACTAGTGTGACATCCACTGTACCCATGATCCCACCACGCGTGTATTTATTTTTACAATTACTCCGGATTCCCAGTCTGACGAAAAGAAATATTGAAGCAAGTGAATCTATGAGAGAATTTTGGATTGCAAATCATTTCAAAGACACAACTGGAATTAGCAAACTTCAACTATTGCCTTAGTCAATGTTAAAAACATGTGAGAGACGCAACCTTTTTCACCAGATAAAACCTTCTTCCCCTTTAAATTTATAGGAGCGCAGGGGTGCGGCGCTGGGAGCATGTGCTGCCCTGACTCCGCCGCCACACCTCAGTCCCCACAGACAAGTCGACAATAAATTAACATTGCTTAATGACAGCAGTTTTATTAGGGGGGCGGGGGGGAGGATGGTGGCACGTATGGAGGAAAGGGTATTAAGAGTACGGTAGTCACTACGGTGAGTAACTTATAACTACTCTTACGTCCCATCTGCTTTCCTCCATACTGCATTGGCGATTACAACTGACTATAGCCCCAGCGTGAAGAGGAGACCCTCCTTAAGCAAACAGGTTTCTAAGAATTGCCTGTCCGAAGGCTGCGTCTGCTCTGGACCCGGCGTCCAACCAGAAGTGCTTGCAGAAAGGCAAAGGGGTGGCCCATGTGGCCGTCCTGCTTATGACCTGCCAGGGGACATGCCGCTGGAAAGCGATTGCCGTTGGCTTGGCTCTGACCACGTGGGCGTGCATGTTGGCCGGCAGTTGCTTATGCTGTCCCTCAGAAGCTTCTTTGATGCCCGAGACCATCAAACGGGCTATGGAGGCCTGATACCCCGGTCTTGATCCGCCAAAGGTGAGAAAAAGTGACTTGCGGAAGCCTTTGATTCTATCCAAGTACAATTTCAGGGCACGCCCGACATCAAGGCAGTGCAGAAATTTGTGCCTCGTCTTTGGGTTCAGCAAAAACTTAGGCAGTACTATTTCTTTGTTCAGATGGAATGCGGAAGGCACCTTAGGTAGGAATGCTGGGTGTGTCCGCAGGACTACCTTATCCCTGTGAAAAGTAGTATATGGCTCTGAGGCGACCAGCGCCTGGATTTCGCGGATTCTGCGAGCCGAGGTTAAGCCAACTAACAAGGCTGTCTTGATAGTGACCAGCCTGATGTCCGCAGACGCCATTGGTTCGAATGGTTTGTGCACCAGGGCACCCAAAACTATGTTGAGGTCTCACACGGGGTGCGGCCTCTTATAGGCGGGTAGAGCCTGGCGAGTCCAGTCAAATGTTTGACGATCGGCTTGGAAGAAGAAAAGGTTTCCTCCTCAGAGTTTCTGTAAGCCCCTATGGCTGCCAGGTAGGTGCAGCAAGTATCTACCTGCATGCCTGAATGGTAGAGGTGCGCCGAGAAGGAGAACACGTCGTCCAAGGAACAAGCCAGGGGGTTGATACCCTGCGAGTCTGCCCAGTGGCAGAACCTGGTCCACTTGCTCTTATACTGGGCCCTGGTAGCCTTCCTCCTCGCGTACCGAATGATCTCTAGATTAGCCTGGGAAAGGTGACCTAGCGTGATGTGTTCAATAACCTCATTGTGAGGGCTAGTCTGTGCAGCGGGGTGGATGACCCTGTCCCCCTGCTGCTCCAGAATATGCGCTGGACCAGTCGGAAGGCGAATGGGAGGCCTCTCCGGGAGGCTGAGCAGCTCAGAGAACCATGGCCTGGCTGGCAACCACAGTGCTATCAGAATGATGCAGAGGTGGTGAGACTCCTTGATCTTGCACATCACTCTGTATCAGCGGTGTGGGTGGGAAGGCGTATGCTGTCATTCCGTCCCACCAAATCTGGAATGCATCGCCCAGGGAGCCCGGGCCCCGACCCTGTCAGGAGGCGAACAGCTGGCACTTCCTATTGTCCCAGGAGGCAAAGAGGTCCACCTGGGGGTGTCCCCATTCGTAGATCTCCTCCTGCAGTACTAGGTTGTTCAACTGCCACTCGTAGTTGTCCGCTCCTAGTCTGCTGAGCCTGTCTGCCTCCAGGTTGGATTCCCCCGGCAGGTGGCCAGCCATGAGGTATATGTTCTCCAGGGTCCATTCCCGCATGCTGACAGCCAGTCTGCACAGTGGGGGGGGGGGGGGGGGGGCAAGGGGGGAGGGGGGGGGAACGGGGGAGGGGGAGGGGGGACCTGGTACCTCCCTGCTTGTTTACATAGAACATGCTGGTCGAGTTGTCTGTCTGAATGAGGACGACCTTGCTCTCGAGAACCGGAAGGAAGGCTCTGCGCGCCAGTCAGATGACCTTTAGTTCCAGCCAATTGATGTGGTACTCCTCCTCCTGCCGGGTCCAGGTGCCATGGACGCAGTGGTTGTCCAGGGTGGCACCCCAGCCCTCCTGAGAGGAGTACGTGGTGAGGGTGACCTGTGGGATAGGTTGCCGGAAAGACTTGCCCGTTAGCAGGTTGCAGTCCCTGGACCACCATGTGAGGTGCGGGTGAAGCGAAGGAGGAACTTTGATCATCCAACTGAGAAACTCGCGCCTGGTTCCAAGATGCTGCAAAGTGCAGTTGTATCCTCCTTATCCGGAGTCTAGTGTGGATGGCGTCTGCCACAAGACCCAGTAGGTGTTGGTGCCACCAGGCCAAGGTCACTTGTCTGCTAAGGAAGTGCACTGTGGCCCTCTTGATGGCCGTGATCTTGTCCTCCTAAGGAAAAACTTTCTCGGAGCACGTATCCCATAATAGGCCCAAGAAGGTCAGTCTCTGCGTAGGTTGCAGCTGCGAATTCTTGAGATTGAGTAAAAAAAAAAACAGCTCATGCAGTGTTCATAAAAGCGTGGGAAGTGTGGTGCACCGCTTCCAGAGATTGTATTGTATTGTTTGCTTATTTATAGAGCGCTCCTGGCCGTTAAGCAAGTAGGCGCTTGCAATAAAAATCTTAAGTTACATGTACATACATATATTACATTTCTTATGTTACAGGATCACATATCATGCATTTCCTAGGTTACAATCAATGTCTTTCAAGTATTTTACAGTAAAGTTACAGAGTATTTAGTACAGTTGAGGATTCTAGCAGTCGTTGGTGTGAAGCCAAAGTTTGGCGTTAGCTTTGAACACATGGAAGGAGGGAGTGGCTCTGAGTACATTAAGGATGGAGTTCCAGAGATGAGCTGCTAGAACTGGGAAGCTGGACCCACCAGTTTCAGTTTCTTTTCAGATGTCGCCCTGACGAGCAAGTCGTCGAGGTATGGGTAGATATGGTGGACCTGCAACCTTCATTAGCCTGGTAAAGACCTTGCGGGCAAGTTGAGGCTGAAAGTAAGCAACTTGTATTGGAAATCGTAGCCCATGATCCTGAATCATAGATAAGAACGATGAGGCTGCCAGATCGAGACGTGCAAGTACGCATCCTTCAGATCCAGGGAGCACATCCAGTCACCCTGCACAATGTCTCCACTATCAAAGCTGGCGTAACCATCTTGAATTTTTGCAGAGGTAGGCAGAGGTTGAGGGTGGAAAGGTCATGAACAACTCTCAGGCCCCCTGGTTCTTTTTCTGAATGATGAAATTCCTGGAGTAAAAGCCCAAGCCTCGCTGGGAAGCTAGGACTTCCTCCACTGCCTGGCTCTCGACGAGTGACCGGATCGCCACCTAAGGAGTCGCTGTCCCAACCTGTGGGAGTGGAGGGCAAGAGGGAGGAGAGACTGGAATAGGGAGGCGGTACCCCGTGGATACTACAGAGAGGATCCAGGGGTCCGCAAAATTCTGGTGCCAAAAAGGTGCATGGAGAGCAAGCCTGCCCCCCCACTGGAGACACGTTGGACCCGCAGCGGCGTGTCATGTCTTCTTTCACGCCGAGGCTGTTGTGGAGGAGGGGGACTGGAAAAAGCCCTTACTCACCCCCCCCCTTTCTGTTACTTCCGCCGATGCTGTGTCAGCGAACGGACAGGCTGCCTGGGCCTCCACTCTTGGAAGTCGCTGAACCCTCTGTATGTACGCCCCTTGTGCGAGCGCTGCTGTGACTGGGTATACGTTTTGCGCGTGGTCTTTGTAAGGATGGATAAAGACTTGGCTGTTTGTGAGCTGTTTTTCTTCTTGTCCAGCTCCTTGTCCGTGGTGGAGTGGTAGAGGTCACCCCCATCGAACGGAAGGTCTAAGATGCGTTCCTGGACATCCGGGTTGAATTTAGTCGCACAGAGCCAGGCTTTTCTTCTGATGTCTGTCGCAATGAAGATGGCCCGGCCAGAGGTGTCAATGTGGGCCCCGGTGGACTCAATGTCTTGAGCCACCAGCTTGGCCTCTGCCAGTCCCGCCTTGAATCATGATTGGCTCTGCAACGGAAGCTCTGGGAGGAAATACGCAATTTCCTGCCAAAGCGGGACGCTTTGGAATACAGCTCCTTCCCGTACGCCTCCAAGATCTTCTACTTGCTTAACAGCACAGCGGAGGAAGAGGCCGAGGAGGACTGCAGCTTGGAGTATATAGTGATGCTGCAGCAATCACAGAAGAGTCTGGCTGAGGGTGGGCTGATAGAAAGAGTGTATCCCCTCCATCTGCCTGCACTTGGCGTCCAGGCGTTGATTTACTGGCTGGACAGAGTGGGGTTTGAGCCACCCCTTTTTGGCCTAGGCGACCACGTCCTTCTGCATGGGGATCCCTGTTCTTGCTGTGCGACGCAGCGTGAGGGCGTCTGCAAGGACCCCCTCTGCTTGTTGCTCAACCTCAGGTTGAGGAAGGCCCAAATACTCTGCCAGCCCTGCAAGACGTTCCTGGAAGGCCTTGGCTGACGATGGATTGTCCCTCCTCATCCGTGTCCACCTGAGGGCCCGTATCGGTCGAGGGGTTCTGGGAGCCGAAGGCAGGGGAGAGGAGGAGCCGTAGCCTGCACCGGAGGCTGGTACGAAACCACCTGCACGATCGGTTGGGGGGGCTGCATAGGGGGCACGGGCGCCGGTACTGGGGCCTGTGGCGGCAGGGCCATTGGTGGGAGCACTTCCCTGATGGCGTTCCTGAGAAGGTCCCCCATCCGAGGAGATTTCATGAGGCAGAGTAACCTTTCAAAACATATGTCCGCGTATGCCGGAGTGGTAGGCGATATTGACGGGGTAGCGGGCAGCTACTGGAGCCGTTGCATGCCCTGTCCATACAGACGCAGCGGGAACCTGCCCTGCGCAAACGAAGGGTAGGCTGTAGGCCACATACTTGGTTGACACCAGTCCCACCTAGACATGTTACTACACCTGCTCCCTGCCTTGGTGCGGCATCGGGCGAATGTCCGGAATGTCTGGCACAGCAGCATTTTGTCGAACTGCCTTCACGTGCCTGTGTCGTGTTGCTCGGCTCACTGGGCCCAGTCCCATCCAGGACTCTTGAGTGGGGATCATGGGGCCTACCCTGTACCCTGGTAGGCGTTTCACCCTCGGTGGATCTGTCAGTAGAACTACGTATAGGCGCCCCCTTGGACATTATGCAAGTACTAGGGCGTTGCCCCCTCGGGTGAAGACCCGGTAAAAGAACCTTCTGGTCCCTCTGCACTGTCACCGGGAGGATCTACTAGTCTGTCGGCCGGTAGCTGATGTAGCCTCGGTACTCATGCTGGTATGAGGACTTCAGCAGTCCCTCCTGCGCGGGCAAGTCCTTGGGAAGGAGTCTCCCTTGCAGGGTGCGCTGGAAAAGAGCGGCCCTACCTTGAGCTTGGATCGATGAAAGACTAAGTCCTTTAGGTCCTGTTAAGGCCATCTCCGGAAGAGCTCACTTTGCCTGGCTACTCTGTTCTTCCAAGACCTCGAGGAGAGCGCATTGCATGCCGAACAAGCTTGCCAGCCATGGTCTGGGCCAAGGCAACATAGGCAGAGGGCGAGGGGGTCTTTAGTTGGAAAGAGCCCATCACAGGATGGGCACCTGCTGAACCCTGCAGAAGTCGACATGCACCGGAGAGGCGCGTGACGCCCGAAGACAGAGTACCTGTATGATAAAAAGACAAAAGTCAGAAGAGAAGAAGTATCCGTGCATGGAGTTACATGGCTGAAGCCAAACTCAGGAGCGCTGGTGAATTCGGCCCATTCCTGTCGATGCGTAAAAGGGGACTGATGTGTGGCAGCGGAGTCAGTGCAGCTCATGCTCCCAGGGCCACACCCGCGCACGTCTCTAAATTTAAAGGGGAAGAAGGTTGTATCTGGTAAAAAAGGTTCCGTCTCCCGTCCCTTGGAAGGGACGCCCATGCAGTATGGAGGAAAGGGGACGGGAGAGTATTAATCTTACCGGTTAATACCCAAAACATTAATTTAAAAAATAGTATCTCTGATGTGGGGGCAGGAGGGTGATACTATACCGGTATAAAATAACTGCACTCCTTCATTAAGTCAAATAATGCAACTTTATTTATACCGATTTATCGTGAAATGTCAGTGGCTTAGACCGGGCGTTAAGGCAGAAAAAACGTGCTCAGATTTCCTTATCTGGAAGGTGAATAGGAGACAAGAGCGCAAAGCATATCGGCACATCGCTCCACGCAGAAAAAGTAGAAGGTCTGAAGACCTTACTATTTGTCAAAATTGCACTCCACCATAAAGACATCAATTTTACCCAGGCCCGCAGCTCTAAAGTACACATTGCAGCACAGCTTGCAAAACATTGTCTGGTGGTGCGTTCCAAGGACTGGGCTGCTTATTTTGGGGCACTGGTGGAAGAGCAATGGCCAGTGCAGTGACTTCAATTACTCATACGTCCCGTCCCCTTTAATCCATCCTTGTGGGTGATTCCACTGAACAAGAAACATAGGGTAGTGCAGTGATAACCGCCCTTATATCCAGGATGAAGAAAAAAAGGTTCTTCAAAACCACGTGACCAAACCCTGCATCACACCTGGAGCTGGTGTCCAGTGAGTATGGATTACTGAAGGTCGATTGAGTGGCCCACGTAGCTGCCTTGCTGATCCCAAGAAAAATGTCTATGAAACGAGACAGCCATGGCCTTGAATGCGTGGTCATGAATCCCCTCAGGAACAGGTCTGCCCATGGCCGTGAACGCATCGGAAATAGCCGGAACCATCCAACGGACAATGGAATCCTTGGAAGTGTGGGAGTCAGGGGAGGAGCCCCCAAAAGTCATGAACAATGCCCCCTGCTGCGGACCGAAGATGGGTAGGACCCCAGGAGCAAAACTGCAGCAGACCCGAAAACCAGAGTCTCGAATGCCAGTGGGGGCAACCAGGATGAGGCCTCAGCCCACGTAGGCCCGGAACTTGGAGGGTTAGTTGGAGCAGGGGGGTAGGCGGGAATGCATAACACCAGCGGTTATGTCAACAGATCTGGAAGGTGTCTCCAGACCTGCCAGGAGGCAAACTGGGGGCGCTCCACTCGTAGGTGTTGGACTCCAAGCGACTCAGCTGATCCACATCTGCATTGCTGTCGCCAGCAGGTGGAGTGCCAAAATCCAAATCCCGTCTGTAAGGGCCCATTCCCAGATCGAAACTGCCTCCAAGACGTTTGCCCAAGACGTCTGCTCGTACACCCGATTCCTCTGGGGCTTCCTCAGGAAGAGGGACCCCCCCCTCAAAAACTCCACCAGGCCCTGAAGGCGATCATGAAAGGCCTTATGGATGCAGAGGGCTCATAATCCTGGGGATCGTCATCGCATCCCACCCCTTTTTTTTTTTTACAGACTGGGGGAAGTCTGGGCCCTGGGACACAAGTGCCGGCAGAGTATCCTCCACACCTCCTCACCTCCCCCCTCCCCAGGTCCCCAGCTGCAGATCGGTCTAACAGCTGTTATGGGGAAGGCGTTGGTGGTACAGGAGGGGGAACAGAAGGAGTACCCAGAGGATGGGGCGAGGTGGTGCCTCCTGTGGGATGACAGCCTTCACAATGTCCTTCAGGAGCCCCTTCATCTGAGGGGAAACTCATTAGGAGGAGGAGGTGGTCCTTGCAAGCCATCAGATCCCCAGGGGCCCAGCCCTCCGAGGAACTGGGCCTCCACTCCTGGTCAAAGAGAGGAGGCATCTGGTGCGTGTAGCCGTACAGCTGTGTTGGGTAGCTGCAGCCCGGAGGGAACCAAAAAACCTGCACCGTAGGATCTGCTGCCACTTCCAGAGGGAAGCGGGCCGGAATCACCCTGCAAAGCCCATTCAATGGGCGAAAGCACTGGTGGGCCTTGAGCTGGATCCAAATTGGCCGCCAGGCTGACAGGCTCTGCTACGTGCTGCTCAGCCATTTTGACGCCTTGTCCCGGATGTGATGGTGCGAAGGCCCTGAGCCAAGAGAGGCCTCAGACACGAGAAGATACAACTTGGGTCTTGCACCAGAAGCAGAAGCATCGACCTCCCTCTGGTAGACACTGAGACCTCAACCGGCTGGTAGTCGCAATGCCCCATTCACACCCCCGAAGCGAGCTCCGGTAGACTGGGGGCCCTCGGCACCTACACCAGTAGCTGGCTGGATTTAGTAGAGACTCTTGGCGGTGACACTCGACAATCCCTTACCCCCCTGGGTAGAAGAGGACCAGCCTGATCGTCCTTCCGAGGATAGCTTGGTATGGCCCCAGAGCCCCTCAGCTTGGGAGCCGGTAGTCTTAGAGGCCACGGGCCGGTCAGAACCTGAGTCCGAGGAACCCCGATCCGTGGGAACACCGGGGAAGGAGTCGTCGCATTGTGGATCTGTGCTGAACAGAGGACCGATCTTGTCTTGACGAGAGATCCTGGAGACAAGTCCTTAAGGTGGGGCCGGGGAGAAGTGTGGGAGATCTTCCTCCACTGTGACAACCAATTCTTCAATGCCCTGTGACAGAGCGCTGCAGGCCAAACTTGAGTCCCAACGGTGGTCGGGCCTCAAGCACTCCAGACAGGGAATCCGAGGCCGGGCACAAACAGTCGCATGAGGCACACCTTGTGAAGCCTCCTGAGGTCGAGGCACCTAAGGGGAGAGAAATAAGAATTGACAAAAACAAAAAGTAGAGCAAACGGAAAGCTAAACAAGTCTCTGCACTGGCTGCCAGGTACGACACCCTCAGTGCGGAAAAAGGATGGGGGGGGAAAGGGAACGGAACCTATGAGTATGCATACACCAGCGGAACAGCAGCAATGCCATACTTAGCTATCACTACATATTATCCCCACCAAAAATATCACTGTATACATGGTCGTCTGGAACGGCCATGAGTGATATTTTTTGGGGGTTTTGGGAGCGGGTTGCACCCGCTCCTTTAAAAATAATGCAGGGGTGTCCCCTGCAGCTTCCATGCCTTAATATTGCAGCAAAATAGTGATATTTTTGTATGACAATATTTTTGCGGGGAAATTAACACATGGAACCGTTACTTCGAATGCTTGTTGGAAATCAGTATCAAGATTCGTACAGGCAGGTCAAATTCCTCTCCAGGATACTGTTCAAAACTGCATGCATTATCTACAAAGCAGTCACGAGATGCGTACCTGGAGGCTAAGCTCTACATATCTGGTGGTACACGCTCCACGCACAGCAAAATAAACCAACCGGTTTGAATCACAACTCTTCACCAAAGGGGACCGACAAGCAATCATTCTCTTGTCCTGCACCCACCCCTTGTAACTCCGGTATCAGCTCGGAATGCCCCCATAGTTTTCCAATTTCATAAATCTCTCAAACCATGGCTTTTTCAACACCTGACCAAGGACGAATCCCAACGGATGCAGATGCCCATGCACAGACCTCAACGTACAGTTCTGCCCTGCTATTAAAAGATGCCAGCACACTCTCTACAGTGCTCTGTCTCGAGCTTGGTCCACGCATTTAATAAAAATGAAAAAAATAAAATTGTAATTTAGATTATAACATTATGGTGATCTCCAAAGAGAATCAGCAATGGAAACAAACAGCACAAATCCACACCCTCAACCTCCTACAGTAGAAAACATCACAAATACAGAACACCCCAAAAAACGCTACAGCCAACAGAACAAACATCAGGAGAAGAGAAAAATCCCTATATCTTACAATGAACCTCACAATAACCACAGCACCTCAGCACTAACACCGACATATGTCCAGACAAGCTGAGAACCTATTGAAACCCCGCAGAAAAAGAAGGACCCCAGAAGAGAAAACTAAGAAACCAATGCCCTCACTCTGTATATCACAAAACGCAAGTGCATCGCCAGCAACCACATCAAAACATAGATGAAGCCGAAGAATTAATCAACCCAATTATCAATCTAACAGACCGCCTCCACGACAAAGCAGACTCTACGGATCAACAACCAATCTGCAACAACTACACAGAAGCACCCCAACTGAACATCTTCAAGACAAAAACAGGATCAAAAAACAAACCTAACCATGTCAGAATGATCCATTGCAACCTAGTCTATGCTAGATCAATGTCCAAATATGCCACCGAGATTTACAACCTCCTGTGCGACAGCGGCATCGACATCTTACCGAAACATGGCTAGACAATTACAAAATCACACTCATAACTGACACCCTGACAACTTCAAGCGCTCACAAGCAAACAAGAAAAACAAAAGAGGAGGAAGACTGGTGATGGCATATAAGGAACAGCTGGAAGTTAAAACGGAAGCATCGAAAACTGCAAATCCCTAATCCTTCGCTCAAAAAACCCCAAAACAAACCTCAAATTAATTCTGGTATACAGACCACCGACATACGATGCAACCTTTGTGGACGCCTTCACTGAAGTCATCACCAACCTAGCCATGGAGCAGGAACACCTGATAATCTTTGCAGACTTCAAATCTGGATTGACGAACAAACCGTAAACAGAAAAATCATGAGCCAAACAACTGAAGATCATGAAACTACATCAGCTAGTCAAAGGAGCAACCCACACAGCGGGCCTTACACTAGACGCTATCTTCACCGACAAAAACATCACCAGAGCGCCACTAATAGATCCTCAGGAGCGACCACCTCATCATCCCCTTCGTGATCATGCTAGCTACATCAACAGCCAAACAACCCAGCATCATGAAAAGAAACTGGAGGACCATCAAAAATAGCAATTTAGAACTACTGCAAATATACAACCCACCGGCAACTATACGGGGTAAAGCCTACCTTGTCAAAAAAACAGAACTACTTCATAATTGGATCACCAGAATAGATGAGATCTCCAAGGAAAAACTATTTGCCCCATCACGCAAAAGAGCAACAGCAAAATGGTTTAACCCGCTACTCAGCGCCATGAAAAGAAAAAACAGGAAGCTTTAACTAGAATGGAGGGGGAAAAAAAACATACCATGTGAAGAAATTACGACATATCCACTCATACAAAAAGGATAGCCATAAAGCCAAAAAGAAATACTACGACAACAGAATCACCAAATCCGCCAACACCCAAAAATAACTATTTAAAATCATAAACAAAATGAGAAACCCTCCCTGGCTGCAACAGCACACCGATACCCTCACTGAAACTATACAACGACCTTGCAGACCACTTCAAAAACAAAATCAGCACCATCCAACATATCATACAAAGCAGACCAAGCAACCACAACATGCAACCCACCCAGCCATCCGAGGATCGCCAGAAAAAAACTACGAAGCTTCCCTCAAATATCAGCAGACATTAGTCAACCTGGTAAGCAATGGCAACAAAGCAGGCTCCCCATCCCTGCCCCCCACACACCCCAGACATACACAAATAATTCCTCACACAAGGAACATCCATGGAATACTACAGAAACATTTTAAACCAATCACTGTCAACAGGAAAAGTACAGTGATCATTCAAATCGGTACACATCAAACCGTTCCTCAAGGACACAGCGGGCAACGTGGAGGACCTCTCCAACAATAGACCCATCTCCAACATCCCATACCCAGTGAAACTACTCAAAGAACTAGTTACTCTTACCTTGTAACGTTCTTTCGATGGGATGTTCCTCCGACGTATTCCTTATCTTAGATATAAATCCTTCAGCTTTGCTGGCCTCGGAAAATTTTTTCGCCAGAGGGCGCTGCGCGTCGATGATCGCCGAGTCGATGACCCTCGACGGCCTCCGTGCCGATGTCGACGTCATCCTGCCTATAAAGGCCGCGCGCAGCGTCCGTTGCTCAGTTCCGTTTTGTAGTCCCCAGTAATGTTTTTGGATTAGACTAATCACCTTGAAGGAGCATAGGCTGCAAACCCACAGGAAGTTATACTGCGGGGATGGATGGGAGGGTCGATAAGGAATACGTCGGAGGAACATCCCATCGAAAGAACGTTACAAGGTAAGAGTAACTAGTTCTTCGAAGGGATTGTGTCCTCCGACGTATTCCTTATCTTAGATAGACTCCCATAGCAGTGGTATTGTGACTGGAGGCGGGAGTAATAAAAGTTATGTTACCCTTCCAGAATGGACAGAGTGTAACACAGCCTTGCCGAATCTAGTTTCTTGACTAGAGGAGGAATCCAGGCTATAGAATTTGGTAAATGTATGTGCGGACGACCATGTGGCAGCCGCACATATATCTCGAATTGGCACCCCTCTTTGAAGGGCTGAGGATGTTGCGATACCCCTGGTAGAATGAGCCCTTAGATTTTGAGGAGGCTCCTTTCCTGCCAATTTGTAGCACTCCAGAATGGCTAAAATAATCCATCTGGAGATGGTTTGTTTTGTTATTGGAAGGCCCAACTTATGTCCTGCATAACCTACAAAGAGTTGGTCTGCTTGTCTGATCTTAGCCAATCTGCTGATATAGAAGCTCAAGGCTCGCTTAGGGTCCAGCCTGTGCAGTCTCTCTTCCTCCTTCCCCGGATGAGGAGGAGGGTAGAAAGAAGGTAATATAATCTTCTGAGTGATGTGAAACTCCGAGACTACCTTCGGGAGGAAGTTAGGCTTCACCTGAAGAACAACTTTGTCCTTGTAAAAGATTGTATGTGGAGGTTTACACGATAAGGCTTGCAACTCGCTAACCCTTCTAGCAGATGTCAATGCTATTAGCAAAACAGTTTTGAGGGTGAGAAGCTTCAATGAACAAGAGTGTAGTGGTTCAAAAGGGGCACCCTTTAGGAAGTTTAAAATTAGGTTTAAATCCCATAAGGGAACTTGAAAAGGTTTCGGGGGATAAACATTAGTTAATCCTTTTAGGTATTGTATTACCAATGGAATTTTGAAGTATGAAGGCTCCTCTGCAGTGCGCTTAAAGATTGATAGCGCTGCGAGATAGCCCTTAATTGTGCCAACCTGTAGGCCTGAATTAGCCAGGTAAAGTAAGAATGACAACACCATAGGTGTACCACAAGAAAAGGGTTCAATATTCTTTTCTCTGCACCAGCTGCAAAATTTGTTCCAACGGCAGCGGTATAGAGTTTTAGTTGCCGGCCTTCTGGCCGAAAGCAACACCTCCATAACATCATCCGGAAGGTCCCAATCCTTGTACCTCAACCTTTCAGACACCAAGCGTGAAGGTTGAGGGTCTTGATGGCTGGATGGAGAACCTGACCTTCCTTCTGCGAGAGAAGATCCTCTCTGTATGGCAGTCGAATTGGAGGGCAGATGGACATGTCTAGAAGGTCCGGGTACCACGTTCTCCTGGCCCAATCCGGGGCAATTAGGATCATGGTCTTCCGAAACCTTCTCAACCTCCTGATCATTTGAGGAATGACAGGGACCGGAGGGAACGCGTACAGAAGTGGGAACTCCCAGTCCACTACGAACGCATCTCCTAGAGCTCCTCTCGGGGGAAATTCCCTTGAGCAAAATCTGTCGCACTTCCTGTTGATACTGGTGGCGAACAGATCCACTTGAGGGGTTCCCCAAAGGGCGAAGATCTCTTGAAGGACTTCCTGAGCTATCTCCCACTCGTGAGAGACTGTGCTCTGCCTGCTCAGAGCGTCCGCTGTCAAGTTCTTCTCTCCGGCTAGGTGAATTGCCGATAGAGAGATTCCTTCCTGAATTGCCCAAAACCAGAGCTGCATCGCCTCTCTGCACAGTGGTAGTGAGCCTACGCCTCCTCTTTTGATGAGGTAGTGCATGGCCACTGTATTGTCCGTCATTATTAGGACGTTTCTTCCCCGTACAGACGGCAGAAAAGCCTTCAGCGCTAGTCTGATGGCTCTCAGCTCCAACAGGTTGATATGTAGTCTGGACTCCGATGGAGACCAACGACCGCTGATGGTCAAGTCGTTGGCGTGAGCTCCCCACCCCGTGAGTGAGGCATCCGTGACTACTGTTATCTCCGGCCATGGTTGCCAAAACATTTCTCCTTTCAGGATGTTCTCCCGACAGGCCCACCACTGAAGGTCTCGGGCTACTTTGACCGGGATCCGAAGGAGATCTGTCATCCTTCCTGAGAACTGTGACCACTGAGTTCTCAGTGCCCACTGGAGGGATCTCATTCTCAGGCGAGCCTCCGGCACGAGGAATATGCAGGATGCCATGAGGCCTAGCAACCTCAGAAAGTCGTAGGCTGGGAGATATTGGGCATTCTGAAATCTGATGACCATCTGCAGAATATCTCGAGCCCTCACCTCTGGTGGCAAGGCTTTTCCCAGGGAAGTGTCCAGGACTGCTCCAATGAATTGGAGTCTCTGTGATGGTATCATCTGTGACTTCTTTAAATTGAGGGAGAAGCCCAGCTTGTGAAGGAAGTGGCAAACATAATCCAGTTGTCTCTGAGCCTGTTCCGAAGATACAGCTCTGATCAACCAATCGTCTAGGTAAGGGTAGACATGAATCCCTTCCCTCCTTAGACTTGCAGCCACAACCGACATTAGCTTGGTAAAGACCCTCGGGGCGGAGGTTAGCCCAAATGGCAGAACTCGAAATTGATAATGAGAGCTGCCAATTGCGAACCTCAGGTATCTCCTGTGCCTGGGATGGATCGGCACATGGAAATAAGCGTCCTGGAGGTCTAGAGATACCAACCAGTCCTGAAGCTGGAGGGCCTGAAGGATCTGAGAGAGAGTCACCATCTTGAACTTGTCCTTTCGGAGGAATTTGTTCAATTCCCGTAAGTCTAAGATGGGTCTCAGTCCTCCGTCCTTCTTCGGTATTATGAAGTAGGGGGAGTACCAACCCTTGTTCCTTTCCGCTACAGGTACCAGTTCTATGGCACCTTTCTCTAGCAGGTCTAAAACCTCCTGCAAGAGGAGCAGATCTGGAAGCTTCAAAGGGTTGTTCCCCGGTGGATGACTCTGAGGGATATGTAGGAAGGGCAGGCAGTAACCTTGGGCCACTGTCTCCAGAGCCCAAGCATCTGACGTAATAGCCTGCCATTCCGTCAGATGGTGAGTTAACCTGCCCCCTACTGGTGTTCTGTGAGGGGAGACCTCAGAGTGGTTTTGAAGCGGCTGATGCAGTTGCCGAAGGTAAAGTGGCTCCTGCTCCTGCGGGTGCGGCTTTCTTTCCCCTACCCCGTCCACCACGGGTAAATCTTCCTTGGCCTCTTTGAGCCGGTCGTCCCCTGCCCCTTCCATATGAGGAATAGTAACGAAAGGACCGTCCTCTCCACGATGATCCCGAAGGACGAAAGGTATTCTGACGGATAGCAGCTCCCAATGACTTGGCTGCTGCCTTGGACGTTTGCAGTTTCTCCAAACTGTCATCCGCCTTCTTTCCAAAGAGGGTAGAACCGTCAAAGGGCATATTCAAAAGCCTGGTCTGCACGTCAGAGGCAAAACCAGACTTCCTCAACCACGCATGCCTGCGGATTGTGGTACTTGCCGCCATGGCCCTGCTGATACTGTCAGCAGAATCTAGGCCAGTTTGTAGGGTCTCGCACATCGCATCTTTACCATCCCTGATGATGTTTAAAAATGCGTCCCTTTCCTCTCCTTCTTGGAGGCAGTCAGCCGCTGATGAAGCGCACTCCCAAAGGGTGTGGCTGAACCTAGCGAGCGTACAGGTCGCGTTAATAGACTTTAACGCCATGCTACAGGCAGAAAAAACCTTCTTAGCCATGGCATCATACTTTTTGTCATCCCTATCCTGCGGAGCAGTGGGGTATGCAGATGTGCTGCCTGATGAGGTTGCAGCCTGTACAACCAAGCTCTCAGGAGTAGGGTGTTTTGACAAATATTCAGGGTCAGAACTAGCCACCCTGTATTTTGTTGACAGTTTTTTATTTACTGCCGGGATAATTTCTGGCGTTTCCCAGTTTGTCAAAATCCTTCTCTGTAGAGCAGAGTGAAATGGAACCACAGGATCCTCCTGTGGGCCCTTGTCCAGTATGTCAGTGAGGTCATCCTGCTGAAAGGCAGGAGAAGGTGCAGACCAACCCATAAATTCTATGATTCTAGACATCAGAGCTCTATATGGAGTCTCCGCATGTTCTCCTGGGTCTGGTTTGATAAATTCTGCTTCAGGAGAAGTGTCCAAGCCACTAGCTTCCTGAAGTGCATCCTGAAGATTTTTTAATCTTCCTTCCTCAGAGGCGAAAGTCTCTGGCTCTGGTGATGTGGTCCTCTGTAAATCAATATCTTGGTCTGAATCCTCCCTTTCCTCAAAAATCGAGGTTAAAGGGGGATACATTGGTTTTTGGAATGGTATAAACCCCATTTCCAATGCAGAAGGAGCCATCATCACAGGCCTTGAAAACGTCGATGTCGTCGACACCGACGTGAAAGTACTCGAAGGCGCCGTGAAAAGCGTCGAGAAATGTGTACTAGGCCTCGAAGAACTCGAAAGGATCGGAGTCCTGCTCGAGAACGACGTCGACGTTCTCGGCGTCGAGTCGGAGGTCTTTTGTCTAACCGTTGGCTGTGGAGTAGCCGTGGTTCTTTCCTTCACCGGCGTCGATATCGGCGTCGACGTCGGCGTCGACTCGATCGACTGATGCGCCGATGGATCCTTCGACAACGGCGTCGATGGCGCCGACCTCTGTTTCGAAGGAGTTTTCGACGATGGCGTCGATGATGCTTTATCTCCCGATGGCTCGAGGCGCTTTCGGGTTGACTTTTCCGCCGGGTACTGCGACTCGCGGCGTTTAGATTTTTTGGGTTTTTTACCCGGGGTATCACCCTCAGCTGTCTTCGAGGGGGACGAGGCCGCTTTCTCGAAGACGCTTAGCATCTTTTTCCTGAATTCCTCCCACTCAGCTTGCGAGCTGCGTTTTGTGGGGCAATGAACTCTCTCAGGAGAACTCGACGAAGATGACGAAGGGGATCTCCTACGTCTCTTCTTCGAGTGTCTCGATGTCGACGAGTGGTGGGAGCCACTTCGTGATCTAGATCGAGAGTGTTTTTTATGGTGAGGAGACGAACGTCTCGACTCTACCGAAGAAGCTTTCGAGGAAGTTAAAGTTGACCTACCTCTCTCGAGCTTCCCCCTACGCTCCTTCAAGGCTTTCGCCGTCATGGAAAGGCATTCCTCACACTCCGAACTCTGGTGCGTGATTCCCAGACACCACAAACAGACCCTGTGAGGGTCCGTCAACGACATTTTCTTCCCGCAGTCTCGGCACTTTTTGAAACCGGACCGAGGGGTCGTCGGGTCGGAGGAGGATGCCATCGATATCGAGGTAAATAGTAGTTATTATATACGTTTATCTTGACGAGAACTGAGCAACGGTGTTCCGAGGCACAACGAAGCGCGGAAAAACGGAACTGAGCAACGGACGCTGCGCGCGGCCTTTATAGGCAGGATGACGTCGACATCGGCACGGAGGCCGTCGAGGGTCATCGACTCGGCGATCATCGACGCGCAGCGCCCTCTGGCGAAAAAATTTTCCGAGGCCAGCAAAGCTGAAGGATTTATATCTAAGATAAGGAATACGTCGGAGGACACAATCCCTTCGAAACATACATCTATAGAATAACACAAGAATTCAAAGAAAAACACCTACTGCTGGACCAGGGACAAGTAGGCTTCAGACCAGGATCGGAAACGACACGGCTTTCAATCTGGGACAATCTAAAGGCTAATGCAGACTTCGAAAAAAAAGCACAGCTCTAATACTTCTGGATCTCTCCGCAGCATTTGATACAGTCAACCATGACATCCTCATCGGGAGATTGGAAGAAAGGGAATCACAGACCTAGCCTTACTATGGATTAAATCCTTCCTAACAAACAGAACAAACCATATGGATCAAATCTTTCAAATCCACTCCAAGGAAATCTACCTGTGGAGTACCACAATGATACTCTTCCTCCCCAATTGCTTTTCAAGCTCATTAAAAAGACACAGCCTCACATGCTACAACTACGCTGAATACACACAAACGGTCTACAAAGTACAAGATACACAGGAAGAAAAAAATGCTGCAAGGCTGCATACAATAACTCTAGGGCTGAATGAACACCAACAGCCTCAAACTCAACCTGGGCAAAACCGAAATAATGATCATATCCAAAAGCAGGAAAAACAATCACTACATCCCCATCGTAAAGAACCTGAAGTCTTGATGGACAACAAACTAACACTTGAGCCACAAGTAAACACTATAATCAAGAAATTATTCTTCCTCCTAGACGTGGTAAATAGGATCCTACCATTCCTCTCTTTCACCCACAAAACACTCACCATCATCAGGCTCATGTCCAGAGCAGACTATGTCAAAAGCCTATACCTAGGATGCCAGAACGACTATTAAAGAAACTTCAGCGCACCCAAACCGCTAAGGCCAGAATCCTGCTCGAACTACCACAAAGAGAACACATTACCCCAGCACTGAAAAGGCTACATTGGCTACCAATAAAACAGCAGATAAAGTTCAAAACTATGTGCATAATGCATGCAGAGCAATCCATGGTTAAGGAGCAAAGTTCCTAAATGAGAAACTAACGGTCTACCTGACAAGACCACCCTGATCAAGCAACGACATTCACCTAGAACCAAAACCATACAATAAAAGAAAATTTGGAGGATCATCTTTATTTCCATGGCAGCAATAACCGGGAATATCCTACCCAAAAATATACGCAACACAAGGAATCACCTGGAATTCAGAAAATTACTCAAAGCTTGGCTCTTTGCTCCAGAACCAGAAAGAAACTAACAGGAAGCATAGACCCAGCAGGAAACTAGAATTCCAGGGAGGAACCCATGACCTCCAACTTCATCTTCCCTAAACCAGGGGCTGGGAGTTAAGGGGGAGGACGCCCCAGACCACCCATATCCACATCACTCGCCCTCAGAGGAAACCAAGATAAGGAACCCACACAGGACGGGTAAGGAGGGACCAGAATCCTCCAACCTAAATATCGCCAACCCCATGGGGGTCTTGGGGGCGAAACACGCATAGATCAGCCAGGTACACAAACCACTAGAGTAATACAGAGGAAAACTGCCACTCCTCAAGGTGCCTGCCAACTAGGCGGACAAACCGCAATACCAAACACATATGATAATCACATGTTGAGTGTAGAAATGCAAAGACAAAGAGGTAAGGAAAACCTGCTAACCCAACTCTAAAACCTCAACTTTCTGCATACCCTTCTCATACAGAAACTCGCACAACCACTTCTCTGCACAGCAATCCACACATACTTCACCACACTTGCAACAACAAACAACCCGGCACACAGCACATGAGATTTCGCACCGACCCGAAAACCACACTTAAGCTCAGCCAACGGTGCAAACCGAACTCAAGCTGCCAACAGGTCTGAAGCTGCCAACAGGACATCACAACTCTCACTTCCCTGTTCCTACTATACCCTACTAGGCCCCCACAGCTCCCCCTTTTTCTTTCTCACACTCATTTTCAGATCCACCAGTGTACCTGGGGACCATTCCGGTGGTGACAGTGCACAGTATAAATACCTTTAACATGTAAGAAGAAAGAAAGTAAGGACTAAGAGTGGATGGCGTAGCATGCAGAGAACTAGAAAACTGGGCAACCTAGGTGGAATATTTTAGTTTGACATTTGTCACTTTCATGGTATTTGGGATCAGCTCATGGATTGAACACCAGTTGCACAGATGTATGCAACCGGCAGGCCACAGAACTAGGTATGCCATCCAAATCATTTAGCTGAGCAATCCGGTAAATTTTTATAAGTGTTACGATGCACCTTACCCTACAAGCTGAAATATAGGACACACTAAAATTTAGATACACTAACCTAAACTTTACTGAACACATGGGGACAATGCAGTGTTTTACTGTATTTTAGTAATGGAATCGCAGAACTGTCTTTAAAAAAATAATAAAGTTACCACGCACTGAGTTTTGCCAAACATAATATAGTTAGCTTAGCTAAAGTATCATTAGACTACTTCTGGTTCGCAATTATTTCCGAAATAAAGAAACTTTACTTGTCTAGCACTCCCACACAGGTCTTCAGCCCTTTTAGGTTTGTAGTCCCCCCCCTCAACGTGAGGCGATGCCACACCAGTATATGCTACCCGCCTATTTTTACCTGTTTGCGGATGAATGTAGCCTCCTGTAACACGGGGTGTGGATGCGCCAGCTGACTCTTATATGCAGATGTCTGTAGCCGCCCGCATTCGCTGACATCTGCAGTCCCCGCAACATGAGGTGAGGCCATGCCAGTATATGTAACCTACCTATTCTGACCCGTTTGCTGAAGTACACGGCCACTTGTAACAGGAGCTAGGCTGCTCCATTATATGCAACCCATATCTTTCCTGAGCAGTATACTGCCTATATAACCTAGCAGGCTCCTAGCACCCAAAGAAACCTGCTAGGGTGTGTATACTTTCGTAATGAAAACTATACCAGGTTACCTGCTTAAGCAATGTATGCAAAAAGTGCCTTAAATTGTGTAACCAATCTCATAAGCAAAAGCGCCCAGATGCCTCAGGGTTAGGTGCGCTACATAAATGTCAAAATAAATAAGAGTGGAGGAGACAATTACGGTCGCTCTCCCTCTCCCTCGGCCCCTTTGAACTTGCAGTGAACGGTAAAAAGAAGGTAGAGCGAGCCTTGAGGGTAAAGGCGGAATGCAAGGTGAGCTGGGTGTTCATTTAACAGGCTAATTTAAAGTCGCCAGCTGTGCTACACAAGTGTACATTTAATTAGCAAATCTACATAATTACATAGCCAATTGCTATGACACTGCTTATTTTATGCCGACTGAAATATATACTTGTTATAAATATTCTAAAATCATAAAGACTATCTATATTGTCAAATAAGTACTTTATGTTAAACAGAACACACAGTGCATGCTCTAAAAAAATAAAACTGTAAAGGCCACAGACCGATCCTCCCCATTTCTAAGCTAAATGTATGCACACTACCCGATGGTAGCTAGAATTCATAGAAGGCTAAAGATTGTGGAGAAAGAGGGAACGCTAGACAACAGTAAAACACATTTACGACGACATATTCAGGACCCAACCCAAAGAGCCACACATGAATAGGCACAGTGATTATCATGCCTAGCACATAGCAGAAATGGCGTTAGAGTGAGTCGAATTCACCTTGATGGTCCTGCATAGCCCGATTACATTGGCTTAACCTGGGATACATGCCTAGCAAGGATATTCCCATAATAAGAATGAATCATGGACATTAGGAACACATGCTCATTGCTTCCAAGCTTTTCCAGCAAAAATGCATGGTGATTTCAGAGGCTACTGCGATTTGTGGCTTCTTGGGTCCAGGCAGTGCCTCTGGCCAGACTGAAAATGTGCAGAACCTAGATCGCCCTGAGGGTGTTCTGGACATAAGCTTTGTATTCTCAAAACAACCTAATTCTGATCTCTCAGGAAAAAAAGTCAAGATTTGATCTTGTGGTCGCATTCTCAAAATCTAGCGCAGGGACTGCAGTTTGTGGAACCCACTGCACAAGCAAAAATTACTATGGACTCCTGCCTCCTTGGTTGGGAAGGGATCATGAACCATTTACAGTTTTTCAACCTATGGACCTTGGAGGATCGGAAACTGCACATCAATTTCCTGACATGGAAGGCAATATTCCTGGCACTAAAAACCTTTCTGCCAACATTTGTTAGAATGCAGACTATATTAAGAGACAATTCTGTTTTGATGTTCTATAGCAACAAAGGGGGTGGGGGGGTGAACAAAGCAGCTCACTATTCTAGCTGTGCTGCTTTGGCATCTGGCTTCAAGCGATACATGTGCCGATACTAAATGCAGGGGCAGATCACCTAAGCAGTAGGTCTGAATCAGCAGGTGGCACAGACCCGGTTTTGTACTTGGGCATTTCCACACGCTGATTTGTTTGCCACAGACATGAACATAAAATGGTAAGTGGTGGTAAAACACTGCGGGGTGCACAGAATAAACTACCTTCGGTGCAGGAAGTAATGAGGCCTCCTGCACAAAGGGTGGCAGGCGGTTCGACCATGTACAACTACGTTTTCAGTGAAGTACCTAACCTAGTGTTCGCGCCTCTGCACTAAACCACTGGACCTAGTGGGTGGCAGCACCTAGGTTTAGGAAGGGAACCTCCCCTTGAGTTTTATAGTGTGGGCAGGTTATGTCCCTTGGGATAGGTTGTTGGACTTAGTCCGCTGAAGATTGTTGACGTGGGATGGCAGAGAAGTGGAGCCCATTGTTTTTGCTGTTCTGTTTCACATACAAAAAGTTTGGTATTTATCATGCACTGGGAAAGATCTTTGGACAATGCCGGACTGAAGCTACTTTGAATATAATCAGCTGGAACGTAAGGGGCATTTATAATTTTGTTAAAAGGAGCAACATGTATTCCTATTCAGCTGATCTGGCTAACCTGCATGAGACGCATCTCACCGCAGAAGAGCTAAAAGCGAGTGCGAGATGGAAGGATCAAATGGTGGGCTCCTCTTTTTCCTCTCTTGCCAGGGGGGTTCTTATCTGGATTAGAGATTCTGGCAGTTTCACAATGCAGACAGACACTAGTGGACGCAGAGGGGCGGTACATAGGAATAGTGGGAAGATGGATGGGATGGGTACATATGCGCTTAATGTCGATCGGGCTGATTTCTTCTATGGCATGGGGACCTGAAGAGTCACCTGAACAGTCAAGCACTGCATTGATTGGGTGTTATGGCTAGGTGATTTTAAGTTCGTCTTGAACAAAGAGTTGGATATGGGTGGCAGGAATAGGCAGACCTTGGGATTGGCATCTCGGGCGCTCCCCAGGATCACTGCAGAACTCAGCTTGTATGATGTTTGGAAACTGAAGCATCAGATGGCGTGTAGCTACTCATTCTATTGTGCATGGCTAGTACTCAGAGCGTGCCTTTACAAGGGAAGAGGATGTGAGACTGAGTGAAAGCAGAGTTTTTGGATAGGCCCCAATCCAACCTTTACATTTAGAAATTGATCAGAATAACCAGATCACTCCTACCCCAGTGTGCAGATTGACAGCATGCTACTCTTCAGACATGACTTTCAGGTTCTCCTTGAAGCATCAGGTACAACAGTTTCTGGATTGTAATTGGAGTACTTCAGGCAAAGATTTACTAAATAGGAAACATTTGCATTTTTGCAAGGGCTGGAGTGCATAGAGCATTGACTGGCATGGTACTTGGGCTTGAGCGTAGGGTGGCTGAGCTGGAGCAGAGGGAGGCCAGGGGTGAGAATGTGCAAGTAGCAGTGAAAGGAAATAGGAAGGATTTGCATGAGGCACAGGATAGACTGAACACATGATATTATGCTAAATATGTTGTGAGACATGCTAAGGGTGACAAAGGTGGCAGATTCGGGCCTGGCTAGTCTGGAGGGAAGGGAAAACAATTGTGAGAAAGTGTTTAGGATAGAAGCAGTCATCTAATCATGGAACAGCGCACAGGTTACCAAGTGGCTGGTAGAACCGGATCTACACACGTTGACATAGGGACACTAGGAGGGACCTTTGGATTGCATGCTATTGAATGGGTGATAGAGAACCTAGAATTGGAAAATCCCCTGGATCTGATGGACTAACAGTGAAGGTATGCAGGTCATACAAGCAATTTCTTGCACCTAAACTCTGAGGTTTTCTTGGAGAAATGACTGAGAGGTATGCTCCCTGGATCCCTGCTGCAGGCACTGGTAGTTTTGCTTCCCAAGGTTGGTAGGGATGGCAGTGACTGTAGCTCATCCAGTCAATTGTCAATTATAAATGTCAACGTGATTTTATGTGAAATACTAGCTGGTCGATTTAATCCAGTGATACAAACTGTAATACACCTGGACCAAACGGGTTTCATCCCATGGAGGAGCACTAAGCTGAGAAGACTGTTTCTGCTTCTGGATAAATACAGCATTCCAGCGTAGAAGCTGGCAGTGGTCAACCTTGATTCTTACAAGGCTTTTGATTCAATTTTGAGTTCCTGTGGATGGTTCTGGAGAAGATAGGATTGGGCTCCCAATTCATAAGAGGGTGTGACCTTCATATGAAGAATCAACATTAAGGGTTAAAGTTAAGGTTTTTTCCGTTCCCTGGCAGGCATAAAGAGGGACTCAGATTTTTGCTTTGGTGATAGTACAATTGGCAAACCATTGGCAAGAGTAATTCGCAAGAGACATGAAGCAGTGGGACTAGCTATGGGAGGGGTGACACATTGTAAATCGCTGTATGCAGACAAACTTCCATATGTTTGAGATCCAGTTGGTAACTTGGAACAGTTCTTGGCTTTGGTGGGGGAGTTTGGGGTGTTCGCTGGACTGGTAGTAAATCGGCCATTTACATCATCCCTGAAGAAGTGTATACCAGTCTTCTGCACCTATAAATGGAGTTCCCCCAATGAGGGATTTAATATGGAACAAGTTACTTACCTGTAACTATTGTTCTCCAGCATGGGTCTGGCATGGATTCACATGCTCATGAATATTCCCCGTCATCAGGCCGGGCATCCTCAGTAAAAGAAAAAAAACTGTTTCAATTACAAACTGTATTTCTCCTCTAAACCGATCACTGTAGTCTGGGTCATACTGCCCCCAGCAAATGACTTCCTTCTCCCTAAGCTCCACCTGTGGCAGCCATCTTCATATTTGGTAACCACGTACAGTGGCAGTGTGACCAAGAAGAGCCGCAGAGGGGTAGGAGGGAGGGTTCGCATGTGAATCCATGCCAGACCCATACTGGTGAACAATAGTTACAGGTAAGTAATTGTTCCTTCTCCAGCACGGGGTTTGCCATGGATTCACATGCTCATGAATAACTAATACATAGCAGCACAACATTACACAACCATGAGAGGTGGTAAGGCTCAACAGAAGCAATTACTCTTCCATCTGAAACAGGCTCACCTTCAAGCGAACAGGTTGCCTAGCACTGCTTGTCCGACCCCAGACTCCTCTCTAGAATCCCTGTTGACGCAGTAGAATCTTGTGAAGGTGCGCGTGGACCTCCACGCAGCAGCCCTGCAGATGTTCAGCAAGGGCACACCAGACAGGAATGCTGTCGTCGCAGCGATTGCTCTGGTGGAATGGGCTCTCGGACGGCCGGGCAGCTGTCAGTTTGCCATCCGATGACAATGTGCGATACAGCTGGAGAACAACCTGGAGATGGAAGCCGTGGACAAGGCCTTCCCATGGTTCATAGGACCAAAGTTCACGAATAGTTGAGACGTCTTCCAGAAACTCCTCGTGCGTGCCACGTAGAACTTCAGAGCATGAGTCACATCCAGCGAGTGCAAAGTCGTTCCAGCACACGACAAATGTTTTGGAAAGAACACAGGCAACATCAAAGGGTTGTTGAGGTGGAATTCCTATCGAACCTTTGGCAGCACCACTCTTGTGTTGTGAAAAACCAGATAAGGCTGTTTGCAGAATAGGGCCTTGATCTCACCCACCCTCCTGGCCCCACGAGCCTCGACAGCACAACGTTGAGTTACCACGCAGGGGCAGGAGCATTCAGCGGCGGTAAAGATCGAAACAGTCCTTTGAGGAACTCCTTGACGAGACAGTGTGACCAAAGAGAAGATGGTCCAGGAGACATGGTGTAGCGGGAGATAACGGCCAGATGCACCTCGATAGAGGCGTGCGCCAGCATTGCCGTGGCCAAAGACCAGTATGGAAGAACCTGTGGGGGGGGGGTGGGGAGGGTGTCCCTTAGAGGGCTGATCTTCAGCAACCGGCACCACGTAGCGAAACGCTTCCACTTGTGCCCATAGCACTTAGTCAATGATGCTCTGGTCTTGGAAAGGACCTCCCTGATGTCCGCCGGCAACTCGTATCCTCCCAACTCTAGGGCTGCAGGAGCCAAGACCTCAGGTTCAGTGATCCTGGGTTGTGATGCAGTATTGCGCCTCCTCTGGTGAGCAGATCCGCAACCACTGGAAACTTGACCGGAGGAGACCCCGACAGTCTGAGAAGGTTTCGGTACTAAATCTGCCTCGGCCACACAGGGGCTACAAGTATCATCCTGCATCGACACCATTTGAGTTGATTGATGACAGGAGCGGCAGACGAGGGAACACGTATAGAACAGGCATTCCCACGGGAAGGAGAAAGCGTCCACCATCCTCCTCGGCTGGTGGAACCTACTGGTCAATTTCTGTCATTTGGAGTTCATGCCGTCACAAACAGATCAATTTGGGGTCTGCCCCACTTGAGGAAGATACGGTTCACTTGATCCTGCCAGAGTTCCCACTCGTGGCAGGAGCGCAACTCCCTGCTGAGTGAGTCGGCGATGGTATTCTTGACTCCCGCCAGGTGAAAGGGGATGAGGAACATCTCTTGGTCAATGGCCCAGCGCCATAAATCCAGAGCGCCTCTGGAGAACACTGGGGATCGGATGCCCCCCTGCTTCCTGATGTAGAAAGTTGTGGTGGTGTTGTCCATGAAGATCCTCACCACTTTGCCCTTCAGGCATGGAAGGAATGATTTGAGGGCTCAGAACACTGCCCACAGCTCCAGGACATTGATGTCGAGATCCTTCTCTTCTGGCAGCCTCAGGCCTCTAGAATGCAGACGTCCTGTGTGGACTCCCCAGCCCTCCCGGGAAGAGTCTGTGGTGACCGTCTCTTGATATTGGGGGGAGGGGGGAGGGTTCTGAAACCCTGTGACTCAGGAAATGTTGGAATGGACACCCCACCACCTTATCGCTCGACGGAACTCCTCATTGAAAGGGATCTTGTCTTCGAAGTTTCCCGACACTTGTATCCAGCGAGCGTCCAGGAACTCCTGATGTGGTCGCATCTGTAGCCTGCAGAGGTAGATGCACGCCAACATCATGCTGAGCAGCGACCATCTACCTTTTCCAGCATGGCCGCCACCCTCTCCCAGAGGGCGATGCCAGGCAGGAGACAGTGTTGAGCGTGGCTCCCAGGAACAGAGTTGTGCGATGGAATCAAGCAGGACTTTGGATAATTCACAGAGAATTCCAGATCCGTCAGCAGCTGGACAGTCCCCTCAGTGTGTCCGACAGCCACTTTACTTGACCTGGCCCGGATGAGCCAGTCATCGAGCTATGTGTACACTTGTATCCAGTGTAGACGTAGATGGGCCGCCACTGGTGCCAGGCACTTTGTAAACACCCTGGCGCCGACTTTAGGCCGAAAGGGATGGCCTTGAATTGGTTGAGTCTTCCTTTCGCCATGAAGCATAAGAACTTAAGATTCTTCCTGTGGATGGTGACATGGAAGTATGCATTCTCCAGATCCAGTGACGTCAAGACGTCTCCTTCCTCCAGTTGGCCGAGCACGTGCTGCAACGTGAACTTCTGGGACGCCAGGTATTTGTTGAGATGCTGCAGGTCTAGGATGGGCCTCCAGCCCCTGGTCTTATTCTTTACCAAGAACTATCTGGAATGGACTCTAGAGCCCCAGAGTTGTCTTGGAACTAGCGCTATCGCCCCCTTTTGTAGCATGGCCTGTACCTCCTGCAGGAGCTGAGGGATCTGCTGTCCTTCCGGGCCACCGGAGGGATCAGAGGACATTTTTGCTGAAACTCCAGGCTATGTCCGTGGGCGAAAGCATCTAGCACCCATCTTCTTCCACTCGCTGATGAAACTCACCAGGCGGCCACTCACCGGGGTGCATGGGTGGGGGCAAAATGTCCTGGCCGGTTCACGCACCTGCGTCCTGCCTCTTTAGGCATCCTGGGTCGTTGACCAGGAGGGTTGACAGTACGATGAGGAACCACCACCGAAACCATCATCTCGATCTGCTGGATTTTCTGCCAGACGCGCGAGTACGGGTGGTGCTGAAGAGGGCACAGCGCACCAGCCGTCCCGTGTCAGTCTTGATGGCCAGCCAAGACACATTGACGGTCTTCCCAAAGAGGTTGTCCTCGTCGAAAGGCATGTCCAGTACACTCTTCTGGATCTCCTGACGGAAGTTGATGGTTTTGAGCCAGCCTCAACGCCAGAGAAAGACACTGTTTCCCATCTGTCGGAAACCTGTGTCTGCGATGTCCAGGGCCACCGTAATGGCATGGTCGGACGCCAACTCCCCTTCCTGGTAGATAGAGATCGCCTCTACCAGTTTGTCGTCAGGCAGGAAGTCCAGAATTGGGGCCAGTTTGTACCAGAGTTGTGTCGTACCGGACCATGATCGCCAACACGTTGGCCGCCTTGACTATTGACGCCACGGAGTAGATGATCCTTCTCTCCATGGCGTTCAACTTCTTTCCCTCGCTGTCCAGGGAGGACGGAGGCGATGGGTTAGAGGATCTCTTCCTAGCAGCCGCCGATACCACTGAATACGGCGATGGTTGCTACCTGAAGCATCTGGGTGCGGACACCAGCACCCAGTATTTTTTCTCTAGCCTATCCTGCTTGGCTGTGGCCGGGTTCTTCATCAGGGCGCCAGAGACTCCTCCCAAATGTCGTCCAGGAGGGGTACCGCCATGATGGTCTTCCTCTTTGCCTCACGCCTCTGGTAGAGAGCACCTTCCTTTTAGGTCTCTTCGGGTTGCCACCTCATCCAGAGAGCATGCCGTTGGCTACAGCAAGCTGCCCCCCTGCCCCCGAAAATGTCATTGTCAGTCGTCGCCGTGTCCTGCTCCCTCAGGGGTGAAGGGGAGGGATGCAGGGGTTAATGAGGCAATGCTGGCGTTGCGCTTCCTCTTTTCTGCCAGAGGTTGATCCGGGGCTGCCGGGACCACGGGGGCATCCTCTTCTGAATTTCCAACACCAACGTGTGCAGGGTCGAGAGTATGTCCAGCGATACATCTCTTGGAGCCGGTTCGGCAAGCTTACCAGGCCCTCGCGCCGCCAGCATTTCCGTCATCACAGTTTCCATCGTCCATCATGTCCTTATAGATCGTGTATATGGACTCCAGGTCCTCAGCATCCGAGGACAAATTGGTTCCTTGGAGTGAGACGCGACCCGAGGACTCAACACACCCTTTTTTGCATCCTTCCTTTCCTCTATCTCACTCTCTACCTGTGGTGTTCCCCAGGGGTCTAACCTCTCTCCCTGGCTGTTCAACCAATACCTGCCACCTCTCGCCCACCACATTGCCGCCCTCTGTTCCAACTTTCAGTGCTATGGGGATGACACTCCGCTCGTTTTCAGGCTCCTCTCTGCCACCTCTTTTCTCATCTCTGACTGTCTGCTATATAGGAGTGGTGTCCCTCCAACGAGCTCTACGTTCATGCCAGTAAACCGGAGATTCTCCTCATCGACACACCTGCACCCTCCTTTCCCGTCACTCTCTGGCTGGCCTCCCTTGGCCCCCTTCCTGCTCCCACCTGTGAGGCTAAGAACCTCTGGGTCATCTTTGATTCGCACTCCTTTTCTCCTGACAGCTCAGGCGTCTCTAGGAATGGCAAACTACCAACTGCAACTCCTCAGAGGTATTCTTCCTTTCCTTCCCCCCCAGAGGCTCACTGTCTCTAGAGCTCTGTTCTCTGCAGGCTGGACTACTGCAACAGCCTCTTTCTAAATCTGTCTGTTCCTACTCCCCGCAACTCCTCCAGAACAGGACTGTGAGACTTGTCCTTGGCCTCAAGCCCAGAAATCATCTCTCCAGCACGGAATTATTTCATAAACTGAACGGGATATTGAGTAAACTGACATGGAAGGGGGGGGGGGCAACGGGAGGATTGCCTTGCCATCCTTCCAGATGCCTACGGGTAAAGGGGGTATTGGTGTCCCAAATTCCAGGTCATATTATTGGCCAGCTACGCTCCAACACATGGTGGGCTGGTTCACCCAACCACATGTGAATGAGATTACTGACATTTGTGGCATGTAAACCACACAGATTATTTGAAATGGTGGGGGTCCAGGTGCGACAAAACAAAGTCCTCCTTTCACCTGTGGCCATGCTGATATGGGTATGGTATGACAGGCAACAAAGTTTCCAGGGCAGAGAATGTTATTTTGCTGTAGCAGACTAGGATATGCCTTAGGAGAAAAGGGTGGGATGGCATAGGACGAATAGGGCAAGTGGGGGTTTGTAGACTATCTGTACATGAGGGACATTTGATTGCTTTTCAGGAGTTTAGGATAGCACATTCAAATGTTTGTCTAAGCTTCTTAGATTTTGATAAACTACACAGATTTCAGGCTCTTTGGGTGGGGGGGCGTGGGTTGGTTCCCAGAGAGACCCAAGATACACAGGATTAATGTTGCATTGAAACAGCTAGTGGATGGTGGTAAACACATCACTGCAATTTACGCAGCAGATTAGTTGCCAAAAAGGATGGCGGGCAGGGGCGATGAGATGTAGGCTTAAGTGGACTGAAGACTCTTAGGGGAACAACAGACAGAATTCCAAAGGTGAACTTTGCTTCAACGGTTGGTTAAAGGATATCAGTAAATGGATAGAGGCTGACGTGGCTACCACACACCTGCCTGAAGGTCCCTCAACCAGACATGTAGACAGTTCAGTAGGTCCATGTTCCCGTCCACCTGGTTACAGGAGTGGGGCCTGATTACAAGGAGTAAAATGGGTATATTATTGGAGCAAATGATCTGAGTCGCAAGATGGAAATATGGACAGACAGGATAGACGGCAGGACACTAGATTGGTTACTTAATGTGCAAGGAATTCCTGAGAGAGTTTGACCCGAATGTATACTGTACAGACTCTTCACACATTGACAGTCTTGATTGTATTCGGTCATACAAGCCCAACCAGGTAAGCTTTAAAGTAATGGGATTGGTTGCAGGGGTAGCGATGGGTTATTATGTGGGGCGTAGTGGGTCACGCGAGGACATGATACATTTATCAAAGTATATGAACTGTGTTCTCCTTAGTGCCACCCATATGTACACACAAACACGGTCATATTGGTTTGGAATTATGGATGGTGCGGAATTGCTGATTTACCATTTTCTCTATTACTGCTAAGTATTTTGTTTTAATATCTGCGCCTGAGTGACTTGAAACCCTCATCCTGGACAGATGCAAAGAAGACTGAGAATTAAAATAGGAACTGGGCTCTGGATAGCAGAATTTACAGAAAAGGCCATTTACTGAACTTACTTTATCTCTCCTTCCTACCACCGTTGTATTCAAAACTCCCCTTTGAGCTAATCTCTGCACACTAGACCTTCCTCCTACCTTTCCCTAGGTTGACACCTATCTAGAACTTGTTTGTCTTCTCTGGTGGCCACCAAATCCCTGCATAGGTGGTAACGCGAGGAGGAACAGACTGTGGACATCTGACACGTAACAAAACATCTGTTGGACTGGGAGTGAACCCGAGGAGCTTGAGGAGCTCTAGCCCATTCCGGATTTGGCCCTGCAGTGGCAAGACCCAAGCAGTTGGGAGATGTGCGACAGAGCCTCAAACCACTGAGACGTGTGAGTCACACTGAGGACCCCAATCAGCTGTCAGTTATGTGATCGGGACTTCAAAGAGCCTGAAGTAAGTGAACCAAAGCTGCAATCAGTGAATAGGAGCGATATTCCCAAAACCTGGATGAATAAAAAGGAGGTAAAGTAAATAAGGCAATGCTACATTCTGGGACTAAAGTGGAATCCCTAAGTGTTACGTAGAAGAATGAACTCTTAGAAGGGGTTATCTGATTTTCTTGGTTTCCCGCGCCCTGATGCCTGCGGGCTACCGGCGCGTAATAAGCACGCACATAACATAACATCTTCGACAAAGACTCAAAATCTGAGCAAACAATGTGTAACCGCCCTGAAAACTACACAAAAAAACAGAACCTAAAATGAAAACGTTCATTAGAAGTTATTTAGATGTATATGTCATTCATACACAGCATTTACAGAGCTTGCTTTAGGAACAGACTAAATTGACACCTTACAGGGAGAAAAGCAGGCTTTTCGCCAAGGCGCCATTCCATTTTAGATCATTACTCCCAGACCTCCCATTCTAGAATCTAGAAAATGGCAGATAGAAATCCAATCAAAAACACTATCTGTAGGACCATTCTGGAAACGTTCACATCTGGAACTTAAACATTCCATCTACAACAGTTTGACCGCTTTGAAGGTTACGGATTTCAGAATGTCGCATTTAGAGATCATGCTGAAGGCACTTTTCCTGTGCTTGCTGGACTCTGCAAGGTTCGAGTACAAGAGAATGGGGCTATTGAGGGACCACTGAAAACCCCTTCCCTCGTGCAGCTGACTCGCTTCTTTACCCCCAGCATGACAAGTCCTGGGACATGGATAGGACAAAGTCCTCAAACAGGAACAATGGTCGTCTCATCCGCTGGGAATCTCGCCCACAAGCTACCACGGCAACCTTCTATGACGTCAAGATGGCAAGGCAGGAACCAACTTATTCACAAGTGTTGCATCAGCTTACTCCACCTCGCATCCGAATCTCCAATACGCTCCATTTCCCTGCATACAGTTGCCAACATCAATTGCAGCATGCCTCAAAGCCTGGCAAAAGATATTCCAATAACCAAAAAGGATCACTCCACTTACAGACAGGTCTGTCAGGCTAGTATGTGCCAGAGACGAATCCTGAGAAATAAACGGTGCAGAGTGTAAGTCAAGATATGGACAGCCACCTTTTGATGAGTGCTTCAAAAAGACAGCCCTTGTTCCACATTGCTCTAAATCTTTCGTCAACCAGTTAGATGGGTTTTGGTATATGATCACCGCAAAAAGAAAAATCGCTTGGGCAATCCTGCCACACTTTAGAATGCACTGGCTGTGCCTACCATCCTTTGTTTGAGACTCAAGGCGATGTCTTTGTGGTGAGCTGGAGGACGACTGTTGGGACTGAAAGGCCTAGGCGTGACCACAGAACACCAGTCAATATCCAACACCGTTTTTAACTAATACCATTCCACTAACAGCACAGGAGCATACCGATCAATCTCCAGTCCCTCGGCCACACCCGCACCCCACCTATTTTTCATTGCCCAAGGCACTTGTCAAACTGCAACTTAAGGTCATTTAAAAAGTCTCCCAAACAGCCTTGTACAAAATTGTAGTCACATAAGTGTCTAAACTTGACAATGTAATACATAAAAGTAATCTAGACTGGAAATGTGCAGGTTGTGAAAGATGATCATCATCTAGCCAGACACCTGTTCTAAAAGCAAGATCCCTAGCCGACTGGACTGAGGAGAATGTTCTTACAGCCCACAAACAGATACGCAAAAGGTTAAGGAACACTGGAATAGCAATATAACAATCCCAGGTTCTCATAATATGGCGCATCATGCTCGATTTCCACTGCTTCTAAGCACTGCAATGATAGAGATTATGGGTCCCCATTCCCCAACCTTGGAATGATAAAAACCTCTGCCATCCCGACCAGGATTCGAACGTGCAAAATCCAGACTGACAGGTCAGCGTCAGGAGCTCAATCCCTAAGAAACAGTAACCACCAATGAAAAACTAGCATTGGCAATGCCAATCGTTTAGGCATGTGAAATGCTTTTGCCAGACACTGCCGTAGTAGCATTAAGTGACCATCGATGATAGGATCTGCAAAATGTTGCGAGTACCTGGGAATAGAACAGCAGTGTCTGGGAAATGCCTAACACTTATACAGCCTAAAACGGTTGACTTTGTCAAATCTGGTTTTCTAACAGCATTTCAGTGAAGGACGCTCATAGTGCTTATAAATCGAGTGACTGGAGGCAGACCAGGTTAAGGCGTTACACCAGTAGCGTGTTTACAGCTCCAATTAAGTTATAAACTCTCAGAAGAAAGCTTTGAAAAAAACACTGGCAGGCACTTCAAGTACCAAGTTTGATGGTAAGGTGTGTTAAAGCTAAATTCCCAGGCAGATGCATTTTGGGCAGAAAGCGGATTAGCATGGCCAGGGGGCAGTCAATGGTGGGTAAATAACCAAACGACCCCAACAAGTTTTGTGCCCCTGCTCGTATGGCATTTCTCCCTAGCTGTACTCTAATACAATTGTTTCGGCTTATAAGTGGCAATATCCAAAACTAATAAATGCACTCAATGATTTGGTGTATTTATACTCCGGCAACTACTAGTTTAGGTCCCTGGACCTCAGTGAGCATGCAATGGGTTTGTGCACATCATTTGAGCCCAAGTTTATATGTACACTTAATTATCTTGTCATTTAGACCGGGCTTTGTATATTCTTTTCTCTCAGACATGTGTGCTAGTACTGGGAGTCCACCTGTCTGATCTGGGTAGTGCATACGTTTTTTTAACCAGGATGCATCTGCGAGTTTGTGTCCAGAGAGAACGAGGGCATGTGAGAGTGATTGTGCGTTTGTGTGTGCCATTCCCAGAAAGAGAAAAGAGACAAGAGAAGAGAGTAAAGAGTAAAGAGTGTGTGTCTCTCCCCATATCTCCTTCATGTATACACATGCTGTGAATATTTCCTGTCGTCAGGCTGGGAAACCTCGGTAACTTTTACCTAACGTTTTCCTAAGGAAAACTGCGACACTTTAGTGTCCTATCGACGTCTTTTTTGGTGCTTTAAACTATACCACTAAGACATCTGGTATAAATAGCCCCGCCCGCACCTTCCCTTCAGATTTTAAGCCCCATGTAGAGGAACCCCGAGGTTTGTGTCAGGATCCCTAACCCTCATAGGCAAGTTACTGGAGCCAGACTACGACTCCATAATATGGCCTTAAAGGCCTTGCCATCTCTTCAAAGACTCTCCTGGAGTCAGTCCTGGTGCCTTTGGCTCATGCTCAATGTAAGAATAACATGGGACCTGGACTTATTAAATGAGCTTTTGTGCAACATGGAGGCGCCCAATATAACTCAGTTCCAAGAACTGTGCTATGCGGTCTAGAGTTTTGGGTGTGGTCAAGACTTGGAATACCTGGGGCTATATAAGCCACACCCAGGCAGAGGAATACGCTTCGTTTCCGTTAGCAGCGTGACGCTCACCATGTTCCGCTCGGTCTCCTGAGTTCCTTGCCTGCCTTCCTGGAGCCGCGTACCTGAAAGAACAAGAACATCTTTAATACTACACTTACCTGTGAGTAGTGTCCTGTTCGCAATCCATCGCTCACCCGGTCCAGTGAACACCTGCATCTCGGCGCCACATCCATCTCCAGAACCCTGCAACCTGGACGAAGGAGAACGAAAACAGCATTAGTAAGCGTTTTCATATTTCAATCCAAAAACAGCAAGATCCATCAGACGCTTACCTGAATTCGAGTCAGCATCCATTCGGGAACCTCACAACGACCTACGAAAGAGAGGGAACACAGGTTAGCGCATGAAGACAAGAAAGCGCTGCGTACTGCGCATCCACTCACCGCCTAGTGCTCCTTCAGTCAGCATCCATTCTGGGACGTTACAGCAGCCTAGAAGAAAGGTAGACAGGTCAGCGCAAGAAAAGACGAATAGCGCCAGGCATCGCGCATTCACTTACCGCCTCCTCTTCCCACACCTAGAGGAAGGGACAAGGGAAAGAAAGGAAGACAGATTATCAAGACTGTAAAAAAACATAGCAAACTTACCGTAACGAACTGGAGTCACAGCAGGTCTGGACTCGAACAGGGCCCGCACCATTGAAGAAACTAGGGAGCGACGCGCCCACACCAGTTGCGCCCCTGCACCAAGAAGCAGGACCGAGAGCGCATCATACAAAAAGCAAGTTGAGGAGAAGATTTAAGGGGCAGGTTTGGTTCTCAAGGGAGGCGGGGGGCCAAGCAACAAGAGACATTTAAGTTTGAAATCCGATATTCCTGTATTGCAGGCCCAATCCACGGCCGAACAAATCCAAGGGAGGGGTTCGAGAGTGCAAGTGATCCAACCAGGGCTGAGTGGCATCCCCATGGATATCAGGTGAGCGTTACAGTTTGCCTGCATGTGAATCTATGAAAGATACCAACGTTGGGAGAAATGGAGTTACAGGTGAGAAACTACTCCCTTCTCCAGCATTGGATCTTTCATGGATTCACATGGTGTGAATAGATTACATAGCAGTATGACCAACCACTGGAGGTGCATGACAGGCAAACCAACCCCATGCCCCCAGGCCATAACCACGAACACAAAAAAAAACATCCAACATGCATGATAACCGAACCACCAAGTGATAGAGTAAAATACAAACCCTGGAAGCTGCAGGGATTACCTTATTGAAACAGGTGGAGGGCCTTGGAGAATGGGCCTTAGGAGTGCCCTGAAAGGGCTTGTCAGCCTTTCTGTGACAAAATGAAATTGTGGACGAGACCAAATGGGAAAGTCCTTGCTTGGAAATGGGTCCCTTGTTGGAGGGACTAAAAGCCACAAACAGCTGTTTCGACTTCCTGAAGTCCTGAGTACGGGCCACATAAAACTTCAGGGAATGCAGGGCTCTCTCTTAGCGCCTTAGCGAAGAACGATGGCAAGGCAATAGTAGCGCGTTTGTGTAACGTCAAAGGCACTTTTGGTATAAAGTGTGGATTAGTAGAAAGGAGTACCTTGTCCCTCATGAATCGCAGGTACGGTGGGTCAATAACCAGCACCTGAAGCTCCGAAATCCTTCTGGCAGATGTAATTGCAACCAGAAATGAGACTTTCCACGAGAGGAACTTCAAGGACCCTGTCGACAAGGGCTCAAACAGCAGTTTCATGAGAGCAGAGAGAGCCACATTGAGACTCCATACCGGAGCAAACCTTTTCTACGGGGGAAATGTCTGAAAAAGTCCTTTCAGAAAGTGCTTA
The DNA here is from genome assembly GCF_040938575.1 of Ambystoma mexicanum. Taxonomy (NCBI): domain Eukaryota; kingdom Metazoa; phylum Chordata; class Amphibia; order Caudata; family Ambystomatidae; genus Ambystoma; species Ambystoma mexicanum. The sequence goes on from NC_090921.1 coordinate 180,265,092, forward strand.
ACCAATCATGGCGCCGTCTGGTGAATCTGGAAATGGCTGCCAAATGTACTTTAATTGAAGACAACGCCAGACCCCCTGCGCCAGCTGCAGCAGGTATGGGAGAACCTGGGCCGGCGAAAGCTCAAACGGCCACACGTCCGGTTGCTGCTCGTACCAGGCACAGAATCTCGCCCATTTTATACTGTAAGAGATATTAGTGGACAGCGCCCTTGCCGCCTCCAGGATCCAACAACACTCCTGTGAGATACCTAGATGACCTAACTCGGGAGTGGTCAGGAGCCATGCAGCTATCCTGAGAGATGCCGGATCGCAATGTCACTCTCCTGTCGTCCTGCGACAGCAGATCCTGCTCTGCCCCCAGGCGAATCGGGTCTCCCACAGCGAGATGGAGATCTGAGAATCACGTCTGTCTGGACCAGAATTGCGTTATTGTTCCGGGAGAGGATATAAGAGCGGGGCCAACCAGTGACACATCGCCACGTCATACCGGGCCATAATGGCCAAGGAAGTAGCTGCTTTCACTGTGGTAGCGCCCACTGTGAGGACTTTCCTTGCAAAAGCATCTTGTTTTCTGGCCTCAGTATCAGGGGGGCGCAACACACTTGTACTGGCTCCTCGCCTTCCGACTAGCCGCCGCCGAAACCACTGACTCCAGCGTGGGCTGATACATGAGGCACTTGAGGGGGCGGGGGGACGATTCCGGTGCCTTAAACTTCTTTCCAGATGCCCCTTCACGGCTGGTTCCGAAAACGGGTGGCGCATCGTGTGCAAGCCCTCCTGCCACACATGATGCAAAATGGGGACCGAGAAGACTGCCTTCCGCCGCTTCCCCATGTGATCGAAGAGAAAACAGTCTTTTCATTCCTCGTCAGGAGTCAGGCCAAATTCTTGGCGCACCTTCCCCATCATAGTGTGAAATGCCCCAACATCCAGCGGAGACGGCTGAGCCAGGCTACTAGGCGGTTCCGCCACTGGGTCTGTATCCCAGGTATCGTCTCTCCTTGGCGACGAGGACACTGTCAACAACGTGTCAAAAGGCCCGCTCTCTGGTTCCGAATCTACTAGTTCCCCATCCTCTGGATGACTTTGGGGAAGGCCAAACCCCACCAGCGACGGCAATGGCAGCCGCACCGGAGGCAAATTCCTCGGCCGAGGTCCCTCTACAGGCCCACTACACACCACTGGAGCCACCGGACTCGGAGCCGCTGGAAGTCTTGCATTCAATTGTCCTAACAATGACTGGAGCGTACTTAATACCTGCATGAACAACAGAGAGTGTGGGTTCACCAACAGGTAGAGGGGCACCCCAGCCCCAAACCCACTAGACTTCGACTGACCTGCATCATGCAGACCCAGCGCCGATGGACCGAAACCTGGTTGATGCTCCTCCTTCAGACCCGAGGACACAGAATATGGAGCCGGATCCTGTTGAAGAATTTCCACTGGGAGCAACGGGCCGAAGCCGGCCCCAGACTGCCACGGATGCCCCGTCGGCAACAAACCACCATCCGTCTCCAGCTGAGCCGTCAACAGCAACTGCCCACCGACAGTCACGACCGTAAACGGAGCCGATGACAGCCCAGTCTACGACAGAAGTGAGGACTGGACCACAACTGTCAATGACAACCTTGCCGTCCGTACTAAGGCCTCCACAGGCCTGGCCTTCTCTGGCGAAGCGGAACGCTTGAATGAAGCGCTGGAACAGTGTTTCGACGAGTCCCGGCTGGAAGAGGACCTATGACAGTCTTTAGACGACGAGTGCTTCAAGGAGAACTCCCATGCCCTCAACTTCTCTTTCTCCACCGACATGGACTTCTGCCCCGACTTCTCTAGCCTAGCACTCGACACCTTGGACTTGTCATGGCTCGCCGACTTGGATAGCGAAGAGCCACTCTCCCCTTTATAATGATGAGACCTGGATTCAGAGGAACCTCCACCTTTCCCCACCTCCGACGATGGCACCTCCACATTCTGCTTCTTGGCGGTGGGTTCCGCGGACACCGCCCTTCGCTGCGTCGACACCTTCTCCGCCAGAGCTGAAGACTTGCTTCCCCTTGACGAAACCTTCAAACCCGGGTATGGGCCCTTGTTGAGCCAACATTCAGCCGGCGGCTGCGGTCTCAGCGTTTTCTGAGACAATACGACAGATCTCACAGGCATCCGCAGAATGATTGGGGTATAGACAATACAGGCAATCTGCATGGCTGTCCCCCTCGAAGACCTTTTTTAGGCCACAGGTTGCAAAACAGCAATTTCTTCTGGGCCACAGAAGACATTATGGCCGAAGTACGAAAAGCATGTGTAGAACACGAAGAGTAAACACTAGGTGATCCCAACAGTTTGGAGACGTTGAAATCTGAAGGGAAGCTGTGGGGGCGGGGCTACTTATACCAGACCTCCTACTGGTGTAGTCTAAAGCACCCAAAAAGACATTGATAGGACACTAAAGTGTCAAAGTTTTCCATAGGAAAACGCTAGGTTTAAGTTACCGAGGTTTCCCAGCCTGATGACAGGAAAAGTTCACAGCATGTGAATCCATGAAAGATCCAATGCTGGAGTTAGTGCTTTCACAACCAGCGAGTGTGTGTACACACGCGTGGTGATAAGAGCGTGCGCACAGGCATACCCAGCCCTACAGATAAGGGTGTATAAGGGGTGTATCTGCCACGTTTACTAACAATTGGCAAATACACCCCAAAAAATACTAATATAGAGTAAAATTACTCCCAACTAAAAATAGTAAATAGACACAGTGGACCTTGAGCCCCTGCTTTCACCAACACAGCTCCAAGGATATGGATATGGATATGTTTGGACCAGTAGTGCATGTAGTACCACAGAAGAAACTACAAATCTTACTGCCTGATCAGAAGAAATACATATGCATCTTTATGATTAACTAGGTGCAAAGGTATGCGCATTGAAAAACATTTGTTTTTCGGTTACAAGATTTTTATTTTTTACTTTTTATTTGTACCAAGTTCAATAATTAACTTTTACAAAAATTAAACAAATTACATTCATAGTAAACTTAGCATGTATCATACATCAAACAACTTAATTCATACTTATCCGTTACTATTCAGACCACCTTATAAACCAGACATGCGTATCTTTACACTTTTCAATTCATGCATTTTTAAATTTCATGGACTCAATAGCTAAATAGCTAGAATAAATAGCTAAAATCACTATCAATGATATATAGTACAACTACTTGCATGGTCCTTTTCAGGTCCTTTAAACTCTGTTAAAGGAGTCAACCATTGGGACATTTTCACACAACACCATCCTATGTACAAGGCAATGTGGACAGACCCGTTTTCTGCGTTTAAGCAATAGGACCAGAATTCAAGTGATTTTATCGACTCATACTTGCGAGTCGAGTGGCCTAGCAGAGTCATAAATATGCCCTAATCTAGGGCATTCAGTGAGCAAATGTCTCGCAGTTTCTACACAAAACAATTTTTACAGATTCTACAGAATCTCCTCTCCCGCTGGGTTTTCCATTGGGCTCCGCAGTTAGCTCGCACAGACAGCTGATTGGTATGCATTAACAATCTAAATCGACGAACTTCAGGGTCGGGGCAACATAAGAGGAAGCCCTGTGGTTTCATGTACTTTTGTGTAACCTGCGCAACTTGACAATAGCCATGGAGTTTTTGTAAATGGTCATAATTGCTGGCCCAATCCCATTTTTTCATGCGAGTTCAAAATGTCCCATTTAGTTTCAAAACATTTGCACATCGCTTGAGGTCTGGGCTCCAGTCAATCATGGAAAATGGCTCTTAACTTCACAAACCCATTTTTTTTCTCAGGTGTGCGGTTGAGGCATTAATTTGCGCCCAACATTGTTAACAAAGGTCAGGTTGAGAGTTTTAGATTAAGAAAAATTCTCCTTTTTGTTTGAGTAACAGTGCTTTGAACGACAATGAGCCCAATTCTAGGTGTATGTATTCAACCAATTTCGATGGAGGTAGCCTTAACACAGTGCCAAAAAAAAAACAAAAAAACCTTGAGTTCTTGTAACAAATCTAAGTCATGGAGTTCAAGTGCCTCCAACCCATACAAAATTACTGCACAGAACCGTTGCTTATAAAAAACAAGGATCCCCACCCAATGAAAACCTGCATGACCCAGTGCAAATTTAGAAACCATGAATGAAATTTGTTTGGCTCTGCGGGATTTAGCCGTTATAATCTTGCAGTGTCCCGTTTTGACAGTCATTTCTAGTCCTAGCTAAGAATAGCACTGGGTATATTCTATACAGCCAAGGTCTGTGCTCATTGTTTGCCTCTTTATATGGCGGGATGTAACCAGCATGGTTTTTGTTTTTTCTTAGATTAACAGTCAGACCATTTTGCACTGCATACGAGACAAGGGCATTCAGCATTGCTTTCATCCCCGACAATAAGTGGTCACAGAGAAAAAAAATCGTCAGCATATAGCATGGCTGTAATTGTACACCGAACGATCTTCGGAGTGTATTTGGCACTCAGAGACACCCTATTTGGGAGATCCAAAATGTAGAGGTTAAAAAGCAGGGCAGTGAGAAGGCACCCCTGCTTTACCACTATTAATACATATGTCCCTAGAAAGGAGTCCATCATTACCTAGCTGTATCTGTGCTGATGTTTCTGTATGAAGAGCCACAATGATCTGCAGTAGCCATTCCGGACAACCCAGTACACAGTTATTTTCCACAATAACTCTTGTGTTCACTTGGTAGAATGCTGGGTGTCACTTAGTTGTTCACAGCCAGTAACTGATTGGTTTGTAGATTGTTCACCAGTATCACCCACAGAATAGCTTTCAGATATGATGGTGATGGCACCCCCAGTCCCCATATGCTGGCTCATAAACAGACATCGTGATGCGGACAATCTCGGGCTCATGTTTGATTCCTCCATCCCACGCCTGCACGTTTCAGGAAAGTCTTTACTGTTAACACCAGCCGGTGAGAGTGAGGGGCGAGTATTAGTAACTCCAGTAAGGAGTTATTGTTGATATTATTCAACTCCTCACAATTTATGTTCAATGTGTGTTGAGGGTGCAGCATTGTAATGGCTGTGGGTTGCTGAACGACCGCCATTGGGGCATTTTCAGCACCAACATTCGAGTTACTTCCCACGGGACATGGCTTGAAATAGGACGCAATGAGCCTGGCATCTACACCCCCATCAGCCTGTAGTACTGCAGACTCTGGTGCCACTTCACTCCGACGTTCTTGCACACCAGTCATTGTTGACTGCGCGTTTATAACCCTGTGCTTTCACGTAGGGTTTTGAGTTGCACAGGTTTTAGGTGTGTTTTGAGATTTTTCTGGCATTATGGAGAATCACACCCTTGTGCTGGTTGCCGGGCGCCAGGTGGCTCGCTACAAGTATAACTAATATGCTGTCAAAGACCGCCACAAAGAAAAAAGTGATGTGCTCATCAAGCGCTTACCTCATTCACCAGACAGGGTCACTTAGTCTCAGGGCACCAACTACGACATCTGGCGTCCTCTACGCCGATCACGGCAATCACTTGGCTCTTCGCTTCACTACCAGAAGCGTTTATATTCAGTGTCCTTAAAGGGGTATGCATGCGCTGCACCAGGAGCACAAGCAATGTCCTTGCGCAACACAGAACGCACTGCTAATCCAGACACACCAATCCCTGGGCACTCACTTATGAAATACTCCCATTAGGAATTGGTCTCACGTTTTTACTCCCTAACAAATCGTTTGCCTCCCAAATTTAAATAAATAAAAATAAATGACAGGGAGCAAAATACTCCCGCTTCATAGTCCTATCTGGAACACTGGGCATAGCCATCATCAAGGAAGCGGGAAGAAGCCGAGAGAAGGAGACAGGCAAATACTCTCTCAAGGGATTGAGGGTCTGTTTGTCTACAGCAGCGGTCTTCAAATTGTGGGGCGTGCCACTGCATAGCGGAGCGACCGCATCCCCCTGGGTTGGGGGGTTGGGTGCGAGACCCCAGCATGAAATGTAAAAAAATTAATAAAGGTTTTTTTTTTTTTTTTTAGATTTGAGGAAATAGGCAGGGCTGGCTCACATGGTCGGACTGGCGCATGAAACCGTCTCAGGCACTAATTGAAATGGGGCCTGCAGGTACAAATGGATGTTCAATCCTTTAGCCACAAACTGTTTGAAAAGTACCCAAAGGGGTGTTTTATGATATTTAAAGAACATTCAGCAACAATGGTCAAAAGGACTAGCTGTATAGTGAAGCAACTCATCAAACTGGCCCACATTGGCCAAAAAAGTGGCCCATTTTGACTGCTCCACACCAGCATTTCTGGTACAGACATTGCCCTATAGGCCAGTGAGCCGGGTGGCTCATCCATAATGGGCGAGGGGGTGTCCACGCAGTGGGCCCCCCTCACCCATTACGGAGGAGCCAAGGAGCCAGCCCAGTGAAACACTGAGCACTCCCTCAGCTTAATTTTCTAGCTGTAGGAGTGATCCTGGGCTGGCTGAACTGTGAAAGGAGATCCCCAGCCGCACATGCTCACTGAGCCATGCAAGGCTGGGGGAGTTTTGCTTCGCCAGCCTTGCATAGCTCATTTGAAATGCTGGCTGGGGCACTGCATGTCTATATGTGCGAGGGTGGGGGGGGGCATGGTGGTGTCCTGTGCCTCCTCGCACATACGGGTAGAGCAGCCTGGAGCAGGGCGTTTCAGCACCCACGTGCAGTCCCCTGCAGAAGGTACGTTCATGTTCGTGCCCCAGCCAACATTTCCAGTGAGCTCTGTTCATTTATTTTTTCTTTAAATATGCGTATGAATGTGTGTATGCTTGTGTTATGAGCGAGTGTATGGTGATGGGAGCTCGTGTGAATGATTGCTGTGTGTGAGATAGAGTGTGAGTGTGTTTTGGTCCATTGAGCGGATTTTGCCAAGTGGGGCATAGAGGAGGGGACGGCAGGGTTGTACAAAAAAGGCATTTTAAAAATGCCTTTGCTGCACAACCCCCCTACCCACTTGCCAAAATCAGATCTCCTGAGGCGCTGTGGAGCCCAGGGGACGGATGGTATTTTTGTTTTACTGGATATCTATCGTAGATGCCCAGTCAAAAATACCATGCTTTACCCCTTGGCACCCCAGCACCTTGCATACACACAAAATCATGTTGCGTGTGTTAGGCCCAGGGGACAAGGATGGTATCTTTTTACTGGACATCTATCGCAGAGGTCCAGCAAAAACAAAATGTCATGCCTGACCCCTGGGCCCTAATTGCAAACTGTTACTGTGTTGGGAACAGGGGTCGGTGAGCTCAGGGACTGAAGGGAACAGGATGGGCGGGAGGAATGAGATAGTGGTGGGAACAGGATGGGGATAGCCCAGGGTCTGATGGGGTGGGGAGAACCCAAGGACTGGGATGAGGGAGCTCAGCAACCGTGATGGAGAAGGTGGCGGAGTCCAGGAACTATACTGGCAGTAGGGTGCGGTGACAGCACCCAATAGTTCATAGCCATTTGTACATAATGTCCATTTAGCATTTTTGTGGGGGGCCCGGCCAAAAATGTTTAAAGATCACTGGTCTAGAGTGTGCATGCGTGTCTGCCCATGGACTGCGTGTATCCCTATGGTCCAGGCATTCCTTTGCCAAGTGGCGTGGTTGCTATGGACCCCTGCTTAACTCCACGGTTGGATACGCTGCCAGTCTTCTCAGAATTTGGGACACATCTCTGAAAATAGGCATTAACAGAACGACGATGAATCGAAAGCGAGACTGCATGCATAAGACATGCTTGGAGCACAGGAAATGCCAAAACTAGAGGAGCGCTGGAAATTGACTCCACACAAATAACCGTTAAGACAGGAGACTTGCAGGTAACGTACTGATGGAGACTGCACTACTTTTACGGCCAGTGCACGTGGAAAGCGACAGCCTGCCAACAGACGTTACACTCAAAATCTTAGTGCTGCCGCTATGCAATAGTACGCTTTGGGGGTCCAATCAAGTACAGCATTTCTCACTTTCACACGCACTCATCTGTCTGACAAATTTCTGCAAGGGAAAATGAGATGTGCCTGCAGTATCCAATACCTAAAAACGCAACCGGCAGCATTGGCAAGCGCAGGGAAATATGGTCATCCCGGTCGTCGGATAAATTGGTGAGCTCGAACGTATGATTTTAGTCGGAAGCTGCGGAACTAAAACGCTCCTTTAATTCCACAGTGTTGGGGCGTGCCTCGTGAGTGGGGGTGTTATGGGTGAATCATTTGTTCTCTCCCCGACTTTACTCAGCGGCATGCGCTGCTCGCAGCCGTCACTTTTCCTCCACAGCCGTGACTGAGCCGCGCTGCAGGTGCACGGAAGGCGGGGGAAAACGCTGCGCGTCATGAGTTTGGGTGACCGGGGAATACGTTAACAAGTACGGGTGCCTCTCTCAATAACACATTCGCCGTGATGCCGTATGCAAATGACGGCCAATCGGCTTTGGGGTCACTCATGATGCAATGGGAGAGCCAAGGAACAGAGGGGCGAAAGACATTTCCTGGCCCACTTCCACTGGGAAGCCGGCCCAAATCAGGCAGTGCGAGGGAAATTGGAGCAACAAAGGCAATTATGAGAGAAAGGAGTACAGACCGGAATTAAGAAAGACAGAAAGCTATAGGAAAATAGGTAGACCATGGAAAGAGTCACAGACGCAGTTAAAGAGAGAGCAAAGCACAGGCAAGCAAACAAAGTTTAGCAGCAAGATACAAACATTGATGAATACAAAAGGTGGTGGGGATTCCGACAGTGGGGTGAAATGTATCAGGGATCCAGAAGGAACAGGAAATTGAGTGGAGACACCACAGCAAGACAGTTTGAACAACCAGTGATCAAATAATGTCGTCAAGTAAACCACAGTCCGAAAAACCCAAACACCCCTTAAGGTGATCAAAAGACAACGTACCCCTTTAAGTGAGAGACAGTGCCTCTTAAATACAACAAGCCGTTTTTGAACAACCAGTATCAACCAGAGACCAAGATACCCCATTTAATAGGCCATAACCCATTGGCCTTTGCTCAGGAAACCAAGCCACTAGCAACACCAGCCCAAGGGCCTTAACAACTTGCCATTAGGCACCTGTGGTCACAACATAACAAGCAGTCTAGCTTTTGTACGTCACGTCAACCTCAGGAAGAGACAGCACTATATCCTCGCATCCGGTCTCAGTTTGCAACAGCTCAAGGGTGCAATGTTCACAGTTCACAGCTCCGATTGGGGCAAAGGTAATGGGTACATTAACAAAAGCAACCACAATCGTGTTCTAGAGTGAAACCACCGTTCTTATTAGTTTCACTGCCTTTCTTCTGTATTTAAAAGACCTTTGGACCTGGTGACATTACAATCACGAAGCCAGCCATTGGCATAGGACAGCTTGATCCGACCCAAATTGAGGAAGTTGAATGCAGAAAGCAGCACCCTGACTTTATGCCAAGCCCTGGGTAAAGAAGGGAAAGGGGTAATGCAAGCACCTGTCAAATCTCCAAGCACTTAACTGCTCAAGTCAGATGTGAGAAGGATCCCACCCGATAATTAGCATCAGTGAGACTAAATATCCCCTAGCTTTGGGGTTCAGCGGGGATAGATGAACAAGTTACTTACCAACTGTAACGTTCTTTCGATTTGATGTTCCTCCCACGTATTCCTCATCTTATGATATATCCTTACCTTCAGCTTTGCTACTTCGGAAAAAATGTCTCTCTCCACCAGAGGGCGCGGCGTCTATGTCCCTCGGCGGCACCCGTCGAGCACCAACGTCATCCGCTGTATAAATGCCTCGAGCGCGCCCGTTGGCTTCAGTTCTTTTTTTCCCGTATATTGTAGCCCATGGATTGTAGTTAATGGCGTGCCTTTTTGACCCAAGCCTTAAAAGAATTTAGAGTGTAAATCACGTAAACTGTACTGTGGGGTTGGCTGGGTGGGTCTATGAGGAATACGTAATAGGAACAGCCAATCGAAAGAACGTTAGAGTTGGTAAGTAACTTGTTCTTCGAATGTATTGTGTCCTCCCACGTATTCCTCATTATAGATAGACACCCAAAGCAGTTTTGTTTTGGAGGTGGGAGTACAGAATTTTTCTAGTCATGTACAGAATGGAGTACAGATTTAGCAAACAGACCTTGACAAGAAGTCGAGTCTAGAGCATAATGTTTTATAATCGTATGCATGGATGAACATGTGGCTGCTGCACAAATATCTTGTACAGAGACACCCCTTTTTAGTGCTGTTGAAGTTGGTCGAATGAGCTCTTAGCCCATCTGGTGGTTCTTTCCCAGCCAATCTATAACATTCTGTTATTATCTAGATGGATAACTTTGGCTATGTTTGTTTAGTTACAGCAAGTCCCAATTTGCGGCGAGTGTACCCCACAAAAAGTTGAGAAATATAGAAGCTAAGAGCTCTTCTAGGATTAAGTCTAGGTAGCCGTTCCTCTTCCTTACTTGCGTGAGGAGAAGGGTAAAAAGTAGGCAATGTTATTTTTGTGACCGGTGAAAATATGAAAATTTTTTGGTTAAAATGATGGAAAGCACCTGTAACTCACTTACCCTGCGGGCTGATGTCAATGCTACAAGAAGTATTGTTTTCAAAGTAAGGAGCCTTAGCGGACAAGAGTGTAAAGGCTCAAATGGAATACATGTGAGGAATTTCAGAACGAAGTTCAAATCCCACACAGGAACTTGAAAAGGTATTGGTGGAAACACATTATTTAGACCTTTTAAAAATGGAATTATTAAAAAAGGTATCTTAAAGTAAGATTCTTCCTCTGAGGTGCACTTGAAAATGGACAGCATTCCCAAGTATCCCTTTATCGTACCAATCTGGAGCCCCAGATTAGCTAAATGTAATAGAACAGATGAAACTGTGGGAATATTACATTGAAACGGGTCCACATTCTTTTCCCTGCACTAACTGAACTTGTTCCAACGACACCGATACAGAGATTTGGTTGTTGGTCTTCTGGCCGAAAGCAAAATCTCCATCACGTCATCCGGAAGATCCCAATCCTTATATCGCAACCTCTCAGAAGCCATGCGTGAAGGTTGAGTGTGTTGACCTCCGGATGGAGAACATGACCTTCCTCTCATGAGAGAAGATCCTCTTTTTGGAAGACGTATTGGAGGGCAGATTGACATGTCCAGAAGGTCCAGGTACCATGTTCTCCTGGCCCAATACGGGGCAATTAGGATCATGGTTTTCCTGAACATTCTCAACCTCCTTATTACTTGAGGGATCACAGGGACTGGAGGGAATGCGTACAGAAGTGGAAACTCCCAATCCACCACAAACGCGTCCCCTAGAGCTCCTCTCGGGGGAAATTCCCTTGAGCAATACAGTTCACACTTCCGGTTGGTACCCGTCGCGAACAGATCCACTTGAGGGGTTCCCCAAAGGGTGAAGATCTCTTGAATGACTTCCTGAGCTTGCTCCCACTCGTGGGAGACTGCTGTGCCTGCTCAGAGCGTCCGCTGCTGGGTTTTGTTCTCTGACTAAATGAACTACTGATAGAGAGATCCCCTCTTGTATTGCCCAGAACCAGAGCTGCATCGCCTCTACGCCTCTATACAGTGGTAGTGACTCCACTCCTACTCTCTTGTTGAGGTAGTACATGGCCACCGTGTTGTCTGCCATTATCAGCACATTCCTTCCCCGTACAGAAGGCAGGAAGGACTTCAGCGCTAGTCTGATTGCCCTCAGCTCCAAAAGGTTGATGTGTAGTTTGGACTCCAATGGAGACCAGCGACCGCTGATTGTCAACCCGCTGGTGTGAGCTCCGCACCCCGTGAGTGAGGCATCCGTTACTACTGTTATCTCCGGCCATGGATGCCAAAAAGATTCTCCTCTGAGGATATGATGTCTGCAAGCCCACCATTGTAGATCCTGTGCTACCTTGGTTGGGACCTGCAACAAATCTGACATTTCCCCAGAGAATTGGGACCATTGAGTCCTGAGAGCCCATTGAAGGGATCTCATCCTCAATCTGGCTTCTGGCACCAGAAAAATGCAGGATATCATCAGGCCGAGCAACCTGAGAAAATCGAAGGCCGGAAGATAGTGGGCATTCTGGAATTTTGTTACCATCTGCAAAATGTGGTGAGCTCTCTCTTTGGGAGGCGAGGCTTTGCCCAAGCGAGTATCCAGGACTGCTCCAATAAAGTGGAGTTTCAGTGATGGTATCATGTTTGACTTTTTTAGAATTCAGAGAAAACCCTAGTTTGTGAAGGAAGTGACAAGTCTTGGACAGATGATCCTGGGCCTGTTCTGGAGAACGTGCCCTGATCATCCAATTGTCCAAATAGGGGTAGACATGAATCCCCCTCTCCTGAGACTCGCTGCCACTGCTGCCATCAACTTGGTGAAAACTCTTGGGGCGGAGGTTAACCCGAATGGCATAACTCGAAACTGATAGGGAGAATACCAATCGCAAACCTCAGGTACTTTCTGTGCTTGAGATGGATTGGCACATGAAGGAACAAGTTACTTACCTGTAACTGTTGTTCTCCAGCATGGGTCTGGCATGGATTCACATGCTCATGAATATTTCCCGTTGTCAGGCTGGGAATCCTTGGTAAAGAAAATATCAGTTTTGTTTCTGAACTGTCTTTCTACTAGTAACCAATCACTGGTGCCTGGGTCATACTGCCCCCAAACAATGACTGCCCTCTACCTAAGCCCCTCCTCTGGCAGCCATCTTCAGATTTGGTAGCACAGTGGCAGTAGGACCAAGTGAAGAGCCGCAGAGGGGTAGGAGGGAGGGTTCGCATGTGAATCCATGCCAGCTGGAGAACAACAGTTACAGGTAAGTAACTTTTTCCTTCTCCAGCATGGGGTCTGGCATGGATTCACATGCTCATGAATATAACTACCAGGCCCACTTTCAGGTGAACAGGTTGCGCAGCACAGCCTGGCCGACTCTGGACTCCTCCTTGGAATCGCGGTCGACGCAGTAGAATCCCGTGAAGGTGTGCGTCGACCTCCATGTAGCAGCCCTGCAGATGTCCAGCAGGGGCACACCAGATAGGAACGCCATGGTAGCAGCGATCGCTCTGGTCGAATGGGCTCTCGGACGGCTGGGCAACGGTCGGTTTGCCAACCGGCGACAGTGCATGATGCAGCCGGAGAGCCATCTGGAAATGGAAGCCTTCGAGAGGGCCTTCTCTTGGTTCACAGGGCCAAAGTCCACAAACAGCTGTGATGTCTTCCGAAAACTCTTTATGGGGTCTGTCAAGTGACTCCAATCAAGCACTCCCACTCAGTCAGTGCCTCGTCTGGGACGCCCAAGGGAAGCCCTTATTTATATATTTTTATGACAAGTTATACTCTGGATGATAAACTCTTACACAACGCCCCTCTCTTTGAATCACCATGACCTCACAGAGCCAAGAAGTAGGTGTGTTTTGCAATTTAAAAGATTTATTGAGAAAGTAAACAAGATATATATATATATCACACTTTTATAATAAATTAATATTTGATATCAATATGAATATAATGTTGATCGACAATAGATAATCTGACACTAGCACACTTCTTTACAATCAATGAGGGGTTAGTATAGGAAGGATAAGGTAGCCGAAAATACTTTTATGGTTTCAAGGAAAGCAATGAGGGTAAAATGCAGCACAGAAATAAACTTGATGTGATTTCAACAAAAGATAAAATGATCACTTTTTCTTTGACAATTCCCCCCCACCTATGCAAGATAAGGAGATGAAGGAGAGCACACAATTCTCAGGAATACAAAATGCAATACAAATTTCCAGCTCCCCCCAACGAGCTTAGAGGAAAACAGGTATGATTTTAAAGCAGGCAAGATCCTTTTAAATGTGGTGGCAATGAAGTGAAAAATATGCTTGAAAATGTTTAATTCCCTCTAGAGGTTCAGGGTGAGTGAGAGGTACTTTAAATCAGGTCAGCCCTACCAATGATTCAGGGATGGTTATCAGGTTGAAAACGGGTTTCAGTAATGGAAGCAAAAGACAGATATTTTTACATGTGGTTGAAATGAAGCAAACTGTAAATCGCGGTACATTTTTCCGAGTGCGTCGATCGCGATTACGGCGGAACTATAAGGAGTAGCAAGTCGGTTTTAGGCTTGTTGGAAAGCTTAGAATCTTAGCTTTAGGATGAAAGTTAAACCACGTTCCTAGATCCGATTCAAAAGATACGGACGATTTTACAAAGGTAGTTTTTCAGAAATGAAATAATGATTCAAAATGGCAAAATGACACTTCACAGGTTTAAAATCGGAGAAGGGACACACAATTCTATGATGCAGTTCTGGACAGGTTAAAATGGTTTGGATCAGATTATTTTAGACTAAGATTGGTTCTGGCACAGTTCTAGCTGAGTACTCACACTATGAATTTGAAAAAGGCCGTCAGGGTCTGGTCAGCAGGTTTGGACTGGACTCCGGGCGGATTCTGGTACTGGTTCTCTGGTTTGGATCTCTGGTTCTGGTCTGTGGTTCTGCTGTCGGCACTTCACAGCAGTCTGGTCTGTGGTTCTGCTGGTCTGGATCAAGTGGATTCTGGATACAGCACTGCTTTCTGGATCTGCTACCGGTTCTGGCAAAAGTTCTTGGCAACAAATCCAACAGCTCGCCCGGCTGTAGAATAGTTTGGTTGGATTGCTGGATTATGAAGGCCTGCTGAGAAGAGTTCTCAGCTTGTGGGTTAGGCCTTTGCTTTAGGTTCTGTAGTCTATCTGGAGTCTAATTCTGGATGTTCCTTCTAGATGTTGTGTGGTCCGGCAAAATGCTCCGCAAGAAAATGAAAAGTGAATCTTTTGCCTGTCCAAGCAGTCTCTTTTTATGTGTTTTGAAAGTGGGTGGGTCGGCTCATTCTGCATGCCCAACCCTCTCAATTTGATGGGTCAAGGATTCTCTGTGACCTGATTTGAGAAGGGATAGTGTGTCAGAGTGAGTCAGAGTCTTACAGTCTATTGAAGAAACGCCACTTTGCTTTTACTTAGAAAATGAATTTTTCATAACCAACAGGTTTCCCAGATACACACGTCGTTGAAATTACATACACATTTCACAGATTAATTTAAGATACACTCTTGCTTAACTCTGATCCCCCTCAGAGCCTGGGTTCACAAATGGCAACATTTTGTGCTTTAGTGACTTTCGCCATATTGGTTTTTCCTCAAAATTTACACAGACCTGCACCCCTTACCTGAGCATATTACTGGAAATTACTATGTCTCTATCCTAAACACAGTGTCTGCAATATTAATAAAGAGCGGGGGTCGGTCCCAGAACACTGTACAAAGTGGAATTTGGGCTCAAATCGTGAGAGCATTTTTCATTTTCAGGATCCCCAAATTGTACATTTCTGTGAGCTTAATACAAGATTTTAGAAGCATTTAACTTAAACATATATTTGCTGCAATATGAATCCACAGTCCTGTCTGGCCCACCCCTAGGAACTGGGGGAGTCGGGGATCACATGTCTCTCCTTCCAGGCAGAGCTCTGTTTACAGTCCACACCCAAAATCAGCATACCCCATTCAATTGCAAGGGTCTATTGTGTTGGGTCCAGCAGGCTGCAGGGAAGTCCCCTCCCTCTCAATCAACAGGGCCATGTGATATCCTGCCTCCTGGTGTGGCTCTCTGGGGTGTTAAGAGTTCTCAGGAAAGGCCAGTCTTTTGAACTTTTAATGACATAAGACCACCTTCTGTTCACTGCCCAATTCTGCAAGACAGCTCTCCTGTCAGGATTTATAGAGCGCCAGTCAGTGTCCAATGCCAGTACTGCACCTATTTTTGACAGCTGTCTTGAATTAATACATTTCAAAAGGAAAGGATTTTACTTGATAGTATATGATCCTTGCTTGACATGGCATTGATGTGGATCTGTAGTAGAGTAAAGTAAAACACTCAACCATAGTTGGATTTTTGTTTGGTGGTTTCGGGCCCATGAACTTAGCAATTTTTGACATTAATAAAAACGGGTTTTGAACAGAACCATCTTTCTTTGCACTGGTGGGTGGCAGGTCAGGGGACCATTTTGGTGTGCGCAAAACTGCACGGTTCTCCTGGATTCTGGCGCAAATGTGGGCTTTTCCACCATCTTGGATTTCCTAAGCCCACAGCACCAAATGTTGCAGCATAATAGTCCAAACGTGGGTCAGGACACCCAACAGGTCCACGTAGAACTTCAGCGCTCTAGCTACATCCAGCAAGTGCAAAGACCTCTCAGCCGGCGACGAAGGCGATGGGAGGAAGACAGGTAACACCAAGGGATCGTTGAGATGGAAGTCCACGGCACCTTGAGCATGAAGGAGGGGTGCATCCTCAGCACCACCGTCGTCCCGTGGAAAGCAGGTATGGAGGTTTAAAGGAGAAGGCCTGGATCTCTCCCACTCGTCGTGCGGAGGTGATGGCCACAAGAAACGCAGTCTTCCACGAGAGGAACTTTAACAGTGCCGAATGCAGAGGCTCAAATGGCAGCCCCATGAGCCTGCTCAGCACCACGTTAAGCTCCCACGCCGGGGTCTGGAGCCTTCACCGGCGAGAATGATCGGAACAATCCTTTCATAAACTCCTTCACCAGACGATGGGACCACAGAGATGATCGTCCTGGAGTTCTGGTGTAGCGGGAGATCGCTGCTAGATGTATCTTGATGGAGGTGTGGGCTAGCCCTGCCTTGGCCAGCAACAGTAGGTACAGCAGCACCTGGGGGGGGGGGCGTAATCCGTAGAGGGTTAATCTTCTGTACACAGCACCTGACAGAGAACCTCTTCCACTTATGTCCATAGCATGAGAGTCAAGGACACCCTGGCCTTTGCAAGCACCTCCTTGCACTCCGCTGGGATATTGTACCCTCCAAACTCTAGTGCTGCAGGAGCCAGGCCTGCAAGTTCAGCGACCCCGGGTCGTGGTGGAGGATGGCGCCTCCTTATCTGGCGAGGAGATCCGCATCCGTCGGCAGTTTGACTAGGGGGAATGCTGACATGTCCAGAAGGGCCGGGAACCAGATTTGTCTCGGCCACGCCGGTGCAATGAGGATTATCCTGCACCGGGACCGCCTGAGTTGGTTAATGAGTTGCAGCAGCAACGGCAACGGTGGGAACGCATACAGGAACAGTTCGTCCCAGGGAAATGAGAAGGCATCGCCCATGCTCCCCGGCTGGGGAAACCTGCTGGCGAACCTCCGACACTTGGTGTTCGTCGCCATCGCGAATAGATCGATCTGGGGGTTGCCCCATCGTTGGAACAGCAGATCCACTTGATCCCGTCGTAGTTCCAACTCGTGTGACGAGCGCAATTCCCTGCTGAGTGAGTCGGCGATGGTGTTCTTTATTCCTGCCAGGTGGAAGGCTACCAGAAACATCCCTTGGGCGACGGCCCAGTGCCACAGATCCTGCGCCTCCTTGGATAGGGCTGGGGACCTGATGCCTCCCTGCTTCTGGATGGAGAACATCGTGGTGGTGTTGTCGGTGAAGATCCTCAACACCTTGCCCTTGAGGGACGGAAGGGACGACCTGAGCGCCCAGAATACGGCCCGGAGCTCCAGTAGTTTGATATGGAGCAACCTCTCCTCCGGGAGCCAAAGGCCTCTTGCGTGGAGATCTCCGGTGTGCGCACCCCATCCCTCCAGGGAGGCGTCCGTCGTCACCATCTCCTGGTGTGCCGGGGTCTGAAAGTCCATACCCGCCGCCAGATGCGCGCAGGTGCCCCACCACAGGATCGCTTGGCGGAAGGTCTTGTTGAGCGAGATCTCGTCTTCGAAGCTGCCTGCCGCTTGCATCCAACAGGCGTCGAGGAACTCCTGCAGTGGCCGCATCCGCAATCTGCACAGGCGCACTAGGAAGATACACGAGGATATCATGCCGAGAAGGGACTTGATGGACCTCACCGTGGCCACGTCCATGGTCAACAGCCGCTGCACCTTTCCCATGATGGCCTTCGTCCTTTCCTCCGACGGGGAGGCCAATCGCGCTACTGTGTTGAGTTTGGCTCCCAGAAACATGCGACTTGCGACAGAACCAGGTGGGATTTGGCGAAGTTGATGGAGAATCCCAGATCCGTGAGCAGCTGGGCAGTCTTCACTGTGTGCCCGATGGCGAGATCTCGTCTTTGCTCGGATGAGCCAATCGTCCAGGCAGGGGTAGACGTGGATCCCCTGCAGGCGCAGCCGCACCGTGACTGGTGCTAGGCACTCTGAATACCATGGGCGCCGACTTTAGTCCGAAGGGAAGGGCCTTGAATTGGTAGTGCCGCCCTTGGACTACGAATCTGAGAAACTTTCGGTGTCCTTTTAGAATGGGAATGTGAAAGTAGGCATCCTCCAAGTCCAGCGACGATAGGAAGTCGCCCTCCGCTAGCTGTCCCAGCACGTGCTGGAGGGTGACCATCCAGAACTTCTGGGCCTTGATGTATTTGTTTAAAACGCCGAAGGTCCAGGATGGGTCGCCAACCGCCTGTCTTCTTTCTTACCAGGAAGTATCAAGAGTATACACTGGAGCCCCGGAGCCTCTTTGGGACAAGCTCGATGGCTCCCTTATTTCCAGCAGCAGTTGTGGGATGTGGTTTTCCTTCCTGGCCACGGGTGGAATGCGGGGGCACTTTAAAAACTCGAGAGTGTGCCCGTGGGCCAGGGCATCCAGCACCAATCGGTCGGTGGAGCTGGACTCCCACACGCTGACGAACTTCGCCAGCCGGCCTCCCACCGGGGTGCTCAGGTTGGGGCCCGACGCTACGGCCGGTTCAGTCCTGCTTGGCAGCGGCCTTGCCGCCGACGATGAGCTCCTCCTGACTTGCCACGTCCTCTGTAGGCCTCCTGTGACGAGGAGCGGGCCGCCTGGCGGTACGTCGAGGGGCCGCCGCCGAATCCTTTGGAGGCACCTTGCTTGCCTCCGGAGTTCCGAAAGGGTGGCTGTTGCTACAAAACCCCCAAGGCCCGGGCCGTCTCAGTGTCAGCCTTGATGGCCTGCAGTGATTCGTCCACTGCCTTGCCAAACAGGTTATTCCTGTCGAAGGGCATGTACAAAACTCTGGTTTGCACGTCCTGCCGGAAATCGGTCGCCTTGAGCCAACCACACCATCGAAGGCAAACACCATTGCCCAACTGGCAGAAACCAGTGTCCGCAATGTCCGTGGCCACCGTTATGGCGTGGTCTGACACCAGCTCGCCTTCCTGCAGGATCTCCAGGGCCTCCGCCCTCTTGTCATCGGGGAGGAAGTGCAGCAGAGGAGCTATCTTAAACCAAAGCTCCCTGTTGTAATGGGCCACTATCGCTAGGGCGTTGGCCTCTTGTCGCCGAGATGACCCGTTGCCCCATGGTGTCCAGTTTCTTCCCCTCGCCGTCCGGGGTGGTGGGGGGGTTTGTTGAAGTCGAAGCCGTAGCCCCCGCCGCCTTCTTCTTGGCCACCGCTGAGAAGACCTAATCCGGGGTCGGCTGCACCCTAAGGCACAGAGGAGCAGAATCCGGGACCCAGTACTTCTCGTACCGGTTTCTTTTGGCAGGGGTCATGGACGGGTTCTTCAAGAGCAACAGCCCTTCGTCCCAGATGTCATCAAGTAACGGGACAGAGGACAGTCTTCCTTTTGGCCTCACGCCGTTGATAGAGGAAACCTTCCGTTTTCTGTTCTTCGGGGCATAGCTGGAAGAGCTCGGATGCCCTGGCAATCATGGCATGAAAGGAGCCAATTTCGTCGGGCAGGGAGGCCCGAGGAGGTGGTGATGGAAGGTCCAACCAGTCACCACCGTCATCCGTTCCAGTCGTGGCCGTCTCTGTACCCGTGTCCGACCTCGGATCACGGGAAGGAGATGAAGGCCGTGAGGGCCGTGAAGGCTGGAGGGGCGAGTGGGGGGGGTTTGAACTCTCCGCCGCTTGCTTGGAGGGCTCCCAGATGGTACAGGCTCCACTGGATTGTCCATTGGGGGGTAAGGGCAACCTCATCCTTATCTCCGTACATAAGGCCTGGATCACCATTAAGATGGCTCCCGAGTTGTCTCGTGACTCTGGTACCGGGTGCAACGGGCGCAACGGTTGGGGAGTGGAATCCTCTGCCTCCAAGGGAACCTCGTCGGCACCACCATCGCTCTCTTCGTCCGCCTCGTAGGGATACCTCCCGTGGTGCAAGACCTCCTCGAACTCCTTGCTGAGGATTTTCACAACTCCAGCCAGCTCCTCTTCAGAGGCTGTATCCGTGTCCGTGATGGCCACCCCCTCTTTTTTCACCGTGGTTCTCACGGGGGTCTTATCGATGGGCTGAAAAGGGGATTCCTCTGCTGTGGCAGGGAAACTCTGGGCCCCGAGGTCGCCTCCACAGGCTTCGCCAGGGCCGCCACGACTCCCTCGATAGAGGCCTTAGCCGGGTGAATCAAGGCCTTCACAACTTTTGGCGCGCTTGAGGCCTTCACCTTGGGGGAGGGTCACCGCCTCGCTCCCCCTCAGCTGCTTTCGTCGGGATCGACCGGGGCTTCTCCAGAAGCTTACCCGGGTTCTCCGAGTTTCTCTTTCCAGAGCTCGTGGTTGATGGTGTCGGTGAAAGTGCACCCTGCCTGGCAGCCCAGGAACCCGATCGTTTGGCGCTCCCGGTGCCCGCGGACACGCAGTGCTTAGTTTTCTGTTGGGCCCCCTTCGCCGGAGCGCCCTCAAAGGACTTAGAAGACCGCTCAGACCTCTTCTCACCTATCGCTGGGCCTTCCAGCCAGTTGGTGAGGCAGATCCGCCGATCCCTCATGGTCTGTTCCGACATGTTCCTGCAAAGCGCACAGTCCTTTTCCATGTGCTTTTTGTCTTCGTGAAGGCAGTAGAGACATCTAGCATGCTCGTCCTCGAACACATTCTCCAATCCACATCCAGGACAGCTCCTGAACAGCTTGGATCCGGGCATCAAGCTTCCTTTGTCCTGGCCATGTCCACAGGGTGGCGTCAAGGGCTTCTGGAATCCTCCAAGAAGCGTAACTCGACAAAAACTTCACCCTTTAGGGGCGTATAAAATTCTGAAACGGGTCCCCGTTAATCGGAAGTAGAAACGGTGGAGCTTGAGGTTCGATTGACAGAAAAAATGAGATTACACTCTTTGAAAAATCGCTATACGCAGTAAAAGCTCGAGCACTATAGCACGAGGACTCAACACTTGAACGTGCGGTAAAAATCTGAAGATGGCTGCCAGAGGAGGGGCTTAGATAGAGGGCAGTCATTGGCTGGGGGCAGTATGACCCAGAGACCAGTGATTGGTTACTATTAGAAAGACAGTTCAGAAAAGAAACACTGATTTTTTCTTTACCGAGGATTGCCAGCCTGACAACAGAGAATATTCAGGAGCATGTGAATCCATGCCAGACCCCAGGCTGGAGAAAGTAAGCATCCTGAAGGTCCAATGATACCAACCAATCCTGGAGTTGGAGAGCCTGAAGGGTCTGAGAAAGTGTGACCATCTTGAACTTGTCCTTCCTTAGGAACTTGTTCAAGTTTCTCAAGTCCAAGATGGGTCTCAGTCCTCCATCTTTCTTTGGGATGAGGAAATATGGGGAATACCAACCCTTGTTCCTCTCCGCTACAAGTACATGTTTTATTGCACCTTTCTGTAACAGGGTTAAGACTTCCTGCAACAGGAGCGGACCCGGATGTTTGACAGAGTTGTATCCCGGAGGGTGATTCTGAGGTTTCTTTTGAAAGGGAAGGCAGTAACCTTGGGATACTGTTTCCAGTGCCCATGCATCTGAAGTAATGCCTCGCAATTCTTCTAGATGCTGCAAGATCCTGCCTCCCACTGGGGTTTTGTCGGTCAAAACCTCAGAGAGGTTTTGCAGCAACTGTAGCAGCGGCTGAAGGGACAGATGCTACTGCTGCGGCAAGTATATCACCTTTTCCTCGGCCCCGAGGAAATTTTCTTTGGCCTCTTCGACTGGCCTGTCCTCTTCCTCTTTCAAATAAAAATGAAAAGGACGACCCCTCAAGGAAGATGAGCCCGTGTAGGGGCGTTGTTGAGGTTGTCTGATGGTCGCACTAATTGATTTTGCTGCCGCTATGGAGGTCTGCAGCTTCTCCAAACTTTCATCCGCTTTGCTGCCAAACAACCACGAGCCGTCAAATGGCTTATTAAGGAGCCTGGATTGCACATCCGGTGCAAACCCCGACTTTCTTAGCCACGCAAACCTACGCAGCACTGTGCTAGACACCATGGACCTACTGATACGGTCAGCTGTGTCCAAACCTGATTGAAGGCGTTCTCCCGAAGCCTCCTTTCCATCCCTTTTTATGGCTAGAAAGTCATCACGTTCCTCACCTTCTGGGATGTGTTCAGCTGCCGCTGACATGCAGTCCCACAGGGTATATGTAAACCTTGCCAGGGTGCAAGTTACATTAGTGGACTTTAAAGCCATACTCCCCGACGTAAAAACCTTCCTGGACCATGCATCAAGCTTTTTATCATCTCTATCCGGAGGTATGCAGCATTTCTAGTGGAGGTAGCTGCTTGGACTACCAGACCTACTGGAGATGGGCGTTAAGTATTCTGGGTCAGAATTACAGGGTCTATATTTCGACACAAACTTTTTATTAACTGCTGGAATGGCTTCAGGGTGTTCCCATGCATAATTAACTCTCTTTTGTAAGGCAATATGAAATGGAAGTATGGGGTGTTGCTGAGGTGCTCCTGAAAGGATAGTCATCATCTCAGACTGGTGAATTTCTACCCCATCCCCTAAATTCAGTGACTCTATTCATTAATTTTCTGTAGCCCGCATCAGCATTTTCTGCAGGGTCTGGTTTAACAAATTCGCACTCAGAGGTATCCAGACCACTTGCTGATTGCAAGCATTCCTGCAAATCTTGCATTTTAGATTGAGGATCACCCAAATCCTCAGGAACAGGTCTTGTGCCAAATTTAACACCAGCAGAGGTAATTTCTTCATCTGCTGATGACTCTCCATCATAAATTGATGACATGGTCCTAAAGAATTACCAGGTTACTCACCGTAGTGACCACCTTACTCCTAGTCCATAGTCCCTTTTCCTCCATACTTATTGGACATCTCTCCGTCCTGTGGGACGGGACCGGAGCACTTTTGTAAAAGCATCCAAATTCTTTTCAAAAATGTGTCCCTCCTCTCTTTCCGGCACGGGGCCCAGCACACGGCCCTAACCCCGCCCACCTTGGCTCCGCCCCGTGCATCGCTCATCAGTCCTGTTCTATCGCAGGGTCCAAGACCCATTAGCAATAACAGAGGAACCTTATTAGAGGGGACGGCGGGTGGGCGTATGGAGGAAAGGGGACTATGGACTAGGAGTAAGGTGGTCACTACAGTGAGTAACCTGGTAATACTCCTACGTCCCGTCCCCTTTCCTCCTTACTTATGGGAGATTCCCAAGCACTCCTTACAGGAACTATGGGTGGATGGAAATACCCCTTTACTGAAACAGGTTCTTCAGCAGAGCCTGTCCGAACTGAGTGTCAGCCCTAGAGCTCATATCGAGGCAGTAATGCTTACAGAAAGCAGATGGGGAGGCCCAAGTAGCCGCTCCAGCGATGGACTCCCAGAGAACATACTTCTGAAAAGCAACCGCAGCTGCCTTGCCTCGCACCTGATGTGCATGGATACCCTTAGGAGGTTTCAGCTTTTGGACGGTGAAAGATTCCGTGATACAGGCAGCAATCCATCTCAAAATGGATGCCTTAGACGCCGGTCTGCACTGGGGTTTACCGAAGGTCACAAACAGTTGGGAAGAGCTCCGAAGCTCGGCAGTCCTGTCCAGGTAGAACTTAAGAGCTCTTCGGACATCCAGGCAGTGTAGAACCCTTTCCGCCTCCGAGGCAGGGTTCGGAAAAAAGACCGGAAGGGAAATCGACCGATTCAGATGGAATGCGGTCACTACCTTTGGTAGGAAAGCTGGGTTCGTCCGAAGGACTACCTTGTCCTTGTGAAAGACCAAGAAAGGATGCTCCACCGACAATGCCTGGAGCTCACTCACTCTCCTTGCTGACGTAACGGCGACGAGAAAGGACACGTACTTGAGGTCAACTGAAGCCATTGGCTCAAAGGATTTATGGCACAGCGCCGTCAGGACTACATTTAGGTCCCAAGGCGGGTGCAGACTACGAACCAGAGGGTAGAGGCGTGTCAAACCAGCAAAATGTCTCTTCACCACCGGGTTAGTTAACGAATAAGAACACCAGTCTGTAGAGAGGTAGGCGGAAATCGCCGAGAGATAAGTCGTGCAGGACAAGATATGAACCCCTGACTCTGCTAGGGAGGATACGAAGGACAGCACCGTGTCAATCGTCGCCACCCTCGGGTCCAATTCTTTCTCCAAACACCAATGACAGAACCCGAGCCATTTACTCTTGTATTGGGATCTGGTCGAGGGTTTCCTGGCTGCCTGGATAATGCGCATGTTATCCGCAGACAAACCCAAAGGCTCTAGAGCCGTGAACTCAGGCACCATGCCGCCAAGTTGAGCGATTGTGGGGAGGGGTTCCACATCTGATGTGAAGAAGATCGGGAGTTACTGGTAACCTGATCGGCAGACACACCGACAGGTGTTTAAGTTCTGAGAACCAAAACCTGGCCGGCCACCACAGAGCTATCAGTAGAAGAGAACAGTTGACAGAACTCTTCAACTTCCAAATTGCTCGATGAACCAGAGGAAGAGGCAGGAAGGCATAAGCTCTCATGTTGTGCCATGGGATCTCCAGTGCGTTCCCCAGAGAGGAGGCTCCCATCCCTCCTCTGGAGGCGTACTGAGGAAGTTTCTTGTTTACCGCCGTGGTGAAGAGGTCCACCTCCGGTGTGCCCCAACACGAGAAAATCCATGAGAGGATCTCTGCCTTCAACTCCCACTCGTAGCGGACCACTGTCCGCCGGCTGAGGGCATCCGCGGTGACATTCAGCCGGCCCGGGATGTGCACTGCAAGCAGCCAGACCCCATGAAGCACGGCCCACTCCCAAATCTGAATGGACTTCGTTCCCCCTTGCTTGTTTATGTAGTACATCGACACTGCACTGTCCGTTCTTATGCGGACCACTTTGTTGACAATAAGAGGTCTGAATGCCTTGAGCGCCAGAAAAATCCCCAGAAGCTCCAATTGATTTATGTGCAGGAGCTTGTCCTGAGGTGACCAGAGGTCCGAGACCTGAAGAAGATCCAACGTCGCACCCCACCCGAAAAGGGAGGAGTCTGTTGTGATCATCACCATGGGGGCTGTGTCCTGGAACCCCACGCCCACTGACAGGTTGCTGAGAGATGACCACCAGTCCAGGTCCACTCATGGAATCCGGAATCATTATCCGTTTGGAATCCGGGTCCACAGCCTGACGCCAGGAACTCCGAAGAGCCATCTGGGTCCGTCTCATTTTGAGACGAGCAAGAGGAAGAGCCAGTACACACGAGGCCATGAGGCCCAGAAGCCTCTGGAACCACCAGGCCTACATGCTCTCCGACTGCGTAAACATCTGACACGTGGCCAACAGATCTGCGATTCTGTCCGCGGTCAGATACACTCGGCAGTCTATCGTGTTCCAACGAAAACCCAGGAAAGTCAGGTCCTGTGAGACCGTCATGGAGGATTTCCGCCAGTTCACCGACAGCCCAAGATGGAACAGGAGCTGAAGGAGAGACTGGAGGTTGCCCGCTGCTGCCAACGGGAAAGGGCTGCATAGGAGCCAGTCGTCCAAATAGGGATACACATGGATACCCTGGAGACGAAGATGGGCCGCGATCACCGACATCATCTTCGTGAAGACAAGCGGCGCCGAACTGAGGCCAAAAGGAAGCACCCGAAACTGGAAGTCTCCCAAAGAGAAACGGGGGTATCTCCTGTGTGGGTTCCAAATCAGGATAAGCATGTACGCATCCTGAAGATCCACCACGCTGAGCCAATCGCCCGCCTGCAACGAGGAGCGAATCTGGCCGGGCGTGATCATCTTGAATTTCTCTTGGGGTAAGGAAAAATTGAACTGGGAAAGGTCTAGGAAGGTGCGCAAGCCAGCCTGGTTGGGTTTGGGCACAGTAAACAGCCGGGAGTAGAAGCCCTCCCCTCGCTCCCCAAGGGGAACGGGTTACACAGCTCTGAGGAGCAGAAGTTTCTGAACCTCGGCCTTGAGGGAGGGTGAGCCCGACAGCTGAAAAGGAGGGTTGAGGGGTGGGGTAGGGGGTAAAGGTAAGCGGAAGCCCGCTCGAGCGACTGACGAGACCCATCTGTCTTCTGTGATGGTCTTCCACGCCTCCCAATGAGACGCAATGCGTCCTCCCACCGGGTACTCGTGCGAGCGTGGAAAACCCTAATTTGGCAGGTTTATCGGTGGCGGTGCCACTTGAACCTGATGAGGAGGCTGAGGAACGGGAGAAATACTGTGTACGCTGTTGTCTACGGCGGTTATTCCCCGCAGGAGTATCCACTCTGCGATTCTTGCGGTCGAGGAAGCCCCTAAAACCAGAGGAAAGTCGACCATGCGACAACGGCCTTTGAGTCTTGAAGGGAGGTTTAACCAGAACAGACAATGATTTCGCTGTCTGAGTGCTGTCTTTGGTTTTGGTGAGCTCTACATCAGTAGAAGAGTGAAAAAGCTCCTTACCATCAAATGGAAGGTCCAGAACCTTGTCTTGCACCTCCTTCGAGAACTTAGTGGCATGCAGCCATGCTTGCCGCGAGGTATCAACCCCTAGCATCAGACCCCGAGCCGAGGTGTCTACGTGATGAGCCGCAGCCTCCAGGAGATCCTGGCCCAAGACCCTGGCATCGGAAAGGCCTCCTCTGAAATCCTCCAGCTTCGACCGGAATGTGCTCTTCAAACTCTGACAGACCTCTCCACATCCGCATGTTAGCTCTCGCCAAAATCAATTCTGCATTGGCCTGCCTGAGCTGCAAGGCCAAATTGGCAAAGATTTTCCTCCCTAGGGAGTCCAGGAGCTTGTCCTCCTTTCCCAAGACCCGAGTCGCTGTCGCGGAGGAGGAAGCTGCAGGTCTGGATTGCAACGTGGCCGCAGCCACCACTGTGGAGGAGGGAGGCGGACAAGACGACAAGGCCACTTCTTCCGAGGAATGTAGCCTGTACCTCGCGTCAATCGTTTTAATTTACAAAAAGTCCCAAGTGTGGCTTTTCCCAAACTCTTCGGCCCTCGGCCAGAACGTCCTTCTGCAAGAACAGGCCGGTACGCTCCAAAGGAGACAAGGTGAACGCCCCAGAAAGCATGCCCTCCTGCAGAGCAGGTGCCTCGGGCACCGGATCATCTAAGAAGCTCATCATATCCAGTACCCGGTCATGGAAAGCTCTGGTAGAGCGGGGCAGGTCCTCGTTGTCCTGATCGCCTTGAGGGTCATCTGACAGGTCCAGCTCCTGCTGAGCCGAGTCAGGCACTGCCTTGTCCACTGGGGACAATGGTGGCACAGGCGGAAGCGAAGGGGGAGGCACCACGGGCAAGGGAGGAGCCGGAGGCGCGGGTGGACATATCTCCTTGAAAAGCCCCTTGAAATATTCCCTCATGGGGTCGGTGCGCATAAGCGCTTGAAATTTACCGAAAAAGGCGTCCTCAGGAACCTGAGGAGGCCTCTCATGAGGTGGACAAATCCAGGGACGCAACAAGGACGGGTGCCAAACCAGCCCCTCCGCCGACGTATCCACATAAATCAAGGGAGCCGCCCCCGCGGGCAACGAAACATTGTGCGGAAGAGGCATCCGGGCGTTCCAATCATAAACCGGCCGGTAAGGATGCGCACAAGGGACCCTAGGTTCACTCGAAGGACCAAACCCTACACCAGGGGCCGATGGCGTAGTTGTAGGGGTAGTACCTAAGATGGCCGCCGTGTTCGTGGCGGGAACAGGGCGCCATTTTGTCCTCATCTGAGGGGAACTGCGGCACGTGAGGAAGTGAGGCAGGGGTCCCCGTCGATGGATCAGGGGTCTTAATTTTAGCCTTAAAGTAAGGAACCTCGGCAGAGCCGGTACTATGAGGCCTGGAATGTTTCTGCGACATACCAACCGCCAACTGAGCCTTCGAAGGAAGA
Source organism: Ambystoma mexicanum (assembly GCF_040938575.1). Taxonomy (NCBI): domain Eukaryota; kingdom Metazoa; phylum Chordata; class Amphibia; order Caudata; family Ambystomatidae; genus Ambystoma; species Ambystoma mexicanum. The sequence continues at coordinate 180,293,068 of NC_090921.1, forward strand.
GCCTTGGCACTGCCGGTAAAAAAAGAAACTTTCTTCATTGCCCCCTCAACAGATCTGGTGTCACCACAAGAGCAGGAACGGTGCGCTGTCACCGACAGGGCCTTGCCCGGCCCCTCAGAACTGTTGGTATCCTTAGCCTCTGTACGAGGGACCTCAGACCTAGGCCCGGTAGAAGCCTTATTGGCACAGGCCTCGAACATCCGTTCGGTAACCTCAAGCCCAGCCAAGACCTGGGGGCATACCCCGGTTTTGTTTGAGGGAAGCCGAAAGAGCAGCCTCAGAGCAAGCTCCGGTACCCCACGACTCAGTAGAACTGGGTCTACGCACAGCCCCCACAGTAGGGGCCTCGGAGTGTACTCGGTGATCACAGGCCCCTTACGGAGACCCTCGGAGAAAACTCCGGTAGAATTATTAGGCCTGACAGGCACCTCAGGGCGAACCCCGGTAACAGAGCGATAAATGCCCCTCCCGGCTCGAGAGGAACCCGGGAAGGTATCCCCCGGCCGGGGTGCTCTGAAAATCAAATAACTTACCAGGCGTTTTTTCTTCTCGTCGATGAACGCCTGAAAATGAGAAGGAGGAGTTCCACCGCTCCAACCAACATTGAAGTACCCGGACCCGGACCGAAAGGGAATCACAGTAAAAACAGGAGTCCCAACGGTGTTCCGGACCCAAACACTCTAAACAAAGAGGATGGGGATCCGCCCTCGCGAAGCGACGGTGACACGATGAACAGTCTGGAAAATCTAGTTTAAAAGACAGACTAGTAAACGAACGCTAACGAGAGCCAGAGAGGGAAAAACAGGAAGAAAATCTTCCGAGGATGCAAGTGCATCCGGCCCCGATCGTGCGGAGAAAAGGACTGATGGGCGATGCGGAGCCAAGGTGGGCGGGGTTACGGCCCCGTGCCGGGCCCCGCGCAGGAAAGAGAGGAGGGACACATTTTTGAAAAAAATGTGGATGCTTTTACAAAAGTGCTCCGGTCCCGTCGCACAGGACGGAGAGATGTCCCATAAGTATGGAGGAAAGGGGACGGGACGTAGGAGTAATCATGTCTACTCTCAGGATGAAAAAACATTTCAGGTAATGCAGGTTTTTCCCCTTGGTATAGGCTTGGCCGTCGATGAAAACATCGATGGCGTCGATGTTGTCACAACAACCTTCGATGTTGTCAAGGGAGCCTTCGATGTCTTCGAAGGAATCAAAGGAATTGTGGAAACCATCAACACTGTCGAAGGAGTCTTCGAAGAGGTCGACTGTATACTCCACCTAATGTTTTTAGAATGAGTTGTCAACGCCATGTACTCTATTGTCTTCTTTCGACCTCGATGACGCAAGGGCTTGACACCATCTTGTTTCCTTCTACCTCCGTTTTTTTTTCATGAGGTGACCGGGAAGAGTCCCTGGGTGACACCCTCGACAACTTTGCCAGACTTTGTTTTGGATCTTCCCCTGTCACGTTTCTCGTGAGCAGGGGCATGTGACTTTTTTGAGGGGGTCTGGGCCGCGTTCTCAAAAATTGTTAACATGGAAACTCTAAATGCTTCTCATTTACTCGGGGAGTCATGTTTCGAAGGACATGTTATGACTTCCTCAGATCATGTCGAGGAAGAAGAGGAAGAGGGAGATCGATGCTGTCTTTTCTTTGTCTTTTTGGAGGACGAAGAAGACGACTTCCCGGATATGCTCCTCGATCTATATTTTTTATGATGCTTCACCGAAGACTCGGCTGAGTCTTTCCTCCCCTTCGAAGAAGACTTCGGTGAACCCTCCCCCATCGCCAGTTTACCTCTGCGTTCTTTTAAGGCCTTATGGGTCATCGACTGGCACGAACCGCAGTCTTCAATTCGGTGGTCGGCACCAGAGGCAATTTCTGTGTGGATCAATTAAAGAAATTTTCCTCACATTTTAGACTTTTTAAATCCCGTCTTCGGTGTGGAATGGCTCAATGAAGATAACATATTTCTTCACGAAAAACTGAAGCGCTGTTTGTAACTATCCGAAGCAAAGCTAACGGAAAAACAGAACTGAAGCCAACAGGCGCGCTCGAGGCATTTATACAGTGGATGACATTGGTGCTCGACGGGGGCCGCCGAGGGACATCGACGCCGCAGCCTCGAGGGGAGCACCCTCTGGTGGGGAGAGAGAGAGAGAACATGTTTTCCGAAGCAGCAAAGCTGAAGGTAAGGATATATCCAAGATGAGGAATACGTGGGAGGACAATCCATTCGAAATATGGTTTTAATCCAAACTTTGGGGATGGCTCCATCCCTGACTCAGCCACTCATCCACCTACCATGTTTGTAAGATTCATTGTGATCCGCTCACAGGGTTTGCTTTTACCTGGGATATTAAGATATTCTTTTAACTGACATTTACATGCTGAGTCTTAGCATAGCAATATTACACACAGCAACTGGCGAAAGCAACTCCTGTGTAATGTGTAGTGGTGTGAATACTTGAAATCTAAACTCTTCCCTGCAAAGGAACTGCTCTCAATCCGACTACATCGAAATGAATAGATTGTTGCATACCATCAGTGGTGCACACTTCTTCTGAAGCAGAATCTGACAATTGATGGGAGATTCCACATCCCCAAACTCGGATTCCTTCGGTCGTGGCTGCTTGGGCTCCTCGTGTTGACTCGCAGGGGAAGATGGAGGCCAATCACAAACTGAGGAAGAAACAGCCAGGCCCCACTGCCTCAGATGACATGTCCGACAAGTCAAATGAACTGGAGGCAGCAAATGGCACAGGATATACAGGCCATACTCTTGCTTCCCGTCCCCTTTCCTCCATACTGAATGGGTGTTCCTTCCAAGAGACGGGAGACAGAACCTTTACCAGAAAAAAAACCTTTGCCTTTAAATTTAGAGGCGCGCGTGGGTGCAGCCCTGGGAGCATGCGCTGCCCTGACTGTCCTCTGGTGCCACACCTCAGTCCCCTTTTCCGGTTCAGGAACGGGCCGAATTCACCAGCGCTTCTGGGTTTGGCTTCAGCCATGTAATTCCATGCACGGATACTTCTTCTCTTCTGACTTTTGTCTTTTTATCATACAGGTCCTCAGGCGTCATGCTCCTCCCCGGCGAATGTCGACTTTTGCAGGGTTCAGCAGGTGTCCATCCTGCCACAGGCTCTTTCCAACTAAAGACCCCCACGCCCTCTGCCTACGTTGCCTTAGCCCAGACCACGTCTGGCAAGCGTGTACCGCATGCGACGGCGCTCTCCGAGGTCTCGGAAGAACAGACTAGTCAGGTGGAGGGAGCTCTTCCAGAGATCGCCTCCGAAAGACCTAAAGGACTTCATCTTTCATAGATCCAAGCCTAAGGTAGGGCCGCTCTTTTCCAGCGCACCCCGCAAGGGAGACTCCTTCCCAAGGACTCGTCCGCGCAGTCGGGACCGCTCAGGTCCTCATACCAGCATGAGTACCGAGGCTACATCAGCTACCGGCCGAGGGGTCAGTAGATCCTCCTAGTGGACACTCCTGAGGGACCGGAGGTTCTTTTACCGGGTCTTCACCCGAGGGGCCACACCCTAGTACAGACATGTCCGAGGGGGCGCCTATACAAAGTTCTACCGGCAGATCCGCCGAGGGCGAAACGCCCAACAGGTCTTGGCCTGAGGAACAGGGTAGGCCCCCCCCCCATGATCCACACTCAAGAGTCCTGAACGGGATGGGGCCCAGTGAGCTAAGCAACACGACGCAGGCACATGGAAGGCAGCTTGACAAAATGGCCGCCGTGCCAGATATTTCAGACATCTGCCCGATACCGCAACAAGCCAGGGAGCAGGTGGAGGAACGTACGTCTAGGTCGGACTGGTGTCAACCAAGTATATGGCCTACGGACTACCATTCATTTGCGCACGGCATGTTCCCGCTGGGTCTGTATGGACAGGGCATGCAGCGGCTCAAGAAGCCGCCCGCTACCCAGTCAATATCGCCAACCACTCCGGCATGCAAGGACAGATTTTTTTTTAAAGGTTCCTTGGCCTCATGAAATCTCCTCGGATGGGGGACGCCCTCAGTGACGTGGTCCTGCCAATGGCCCCGGCGCTGCAGACCCCAGTACCAGCCTAAACTGCCAGCTCCGGCCCCCCAACCAATCGTGCAGGTGGATCCGTACCAGCCTCTGCTGCCCCCCCTACAGCTCTGGTCTCCACTTCCCCAGCCTTCTGCTCCCAGCACCCCTCCACCAGTGCCGGACCACCGGACCCTCAGGTGGACACGGATGAGGATCCAACACCCAGTCGTCAGCCAAGGCCTTCCACAAACGTCTTGCAGGGCTGGGAGAGTACTTGGGCCTTCCTCAACCCGAGGTTGAGCAACCAGCAGAGGGAGTCCTCGCAGAAGTCCTCATGCTGCATCCCACAGCAAGAACAGGGATCCTGATGCAGAGGGACGTGGTCGCCTTGGCCAAAAAGGGCTGGCTCAATAGATGCCAAGTACAGGCAGATGGGGGGTGGGGAGGATACACTCTTGCTATCGGCCCACCCTCAGCCGCACTCTTCAGTGATCTTTGCGGCATCATTATACTCCAAGCCGCAGTCGTCCTCGGCCTCTTCCTCCGCGGCGCTGTTAGGCAAGGAGAAGATCTTGGAGGCGTACTGAAGAAGCTGTATTCCAACGCGTCCCTGCAGCTTCGTCAAGCCAACGCGGATGCCATGCTGGCAGCCGTCAACCAGAGGCTTTGGCGGGAAATTGAGTGTCCGGCGCAGAGCCAATCACGATTCAAGGTGAGACTGGCAGAGGCCAAGCTGGTGGCTCAAGACATGGAGTCCACTGTGGCCCACATCGACATCTCTGGCCAGGCCATCCGCATTGCCACGGACATGAGAAGAACAGCCTGGTTCTGTGCGACTAAATTAAACCTGGATGTCCAGAAACGCATCTTAGACCTTCAGTTCGAAGGGGGTGATCTCTTCCACTCCACCACGGCCGAGGAGCTGGACGAAAAGAAAAACAGCTCAAACGGCCAAGTCTTTATCCATCCTTACAAAGACCACATCCAAAACGTAAACACAGTCACAGCAGCGCTCGGACAAGGGGCGTACATACGGAGGGTTCCACGGCTTCCAAAAGCGGAGGTCCATGCAGCCTGACTATTCACTGACAAAATCTTGGCGCAAGCAACAAAAAAGGGGGGTGGCAGGGAGTAAGGGCTTTTTCCAGTTCCCCCTCCTCCGCAACAGCCTCAGAGGGAAAGATGGCATGACACGGCCCTACGGGTCCACATGTCTCCAGTGGGCCTAGGCTTGCTTTCCATGCACATTTTTGGCGCCAGAATTCTGCAGACCCCTGGATCCTCTCTGTAGTATCCACAGGGTACCACCTCCCTATACCAGCCTCTTCCCCTCCACTCCCACAGGTTCGGACAGCAACTCTTTTGGCGGAGATCCGGTCGCTCGTCAAGAGCCAGGCAGTGGAGGAAGTCCCAGCTTCCCAGCGTGGCTTGGGCTTTCCACCCTCAACCTCTCCCTACCTCTACAAAAATTCAAGATGGTTACGCCAGCTTTGATAGCGGAGACATTGTGCAAGGGAGACTGAATGTGCTCCCTGGATCTAAAGGACGCTTATCTACACGTCCCGATATGGCAGCCTCATCGTTCTTTTCTACGATTCAGGATCATCGGCTACCATTTCCAATACAAGGTGTTTTCTTTCGGTCTGAACTCGGCCCCACAGGGTCTTTACCAGGCTAATGAATACCGTGGCGGCCCTCAGGTCACAGGGTCACCACATCTACCCATACCTTGACGACTGGCTCGTCAGGGTGACATCTCTGGAAGTGGTGCACCACACTCGCTTGAACACACTGCACGAGCTGGGTTTTTCACTCAACCTCAAGAAGTTGCAGCTGCAGCCTACACAGAAACTGACCTTCTTGGGCCTCACATGGGACATGTGCTCCCAGCAAATTTCAAGAGGGCCACAGCGCACTTCCTCAGCAGAGAAGTGACCTCGGTCTGGTGGTACCAACACCTACTGGGTATCATGGAAACAGTCCCTTTGCCCGTCCCCCACACGAGACACAGGATGAGGAGGATACAGCTGCACTTTGCAGCATCTTGGAACCTGGAGCAAGGTTTTCAGTCAGATTATCAAAGTTCCTGCTTCGCTTCACCCAGACCTCACATGGTGGTCCAGGGACTGCAACCTGCGGACTGGCAAGCCTTTCAGGCAACCTATCCCACAGGTCCCCATCACCACAGACTCCTCTCTCAAGGGCTGGGGGGCCACCCTGGACAACCACTGCGTCCATGGCACCTGGACCTGGCAGGAGCAGGAGTACCACATCAATTGACTGGAATTAAAGGCCATCTGGCTGCCGCTCAGAGCCTTTCTTCCGGTTATCGAGAGCAAGGTCGTCCTCATTCAGACAGACAACTCGACCAGCATGTTCTATGTAAACAAGCAGGGAGGTACCAGATCCCCCCCAGGCCCCTCAACTGTGCAGACTGGCTGTCAGCATGTGGGAATGGGCCCTGGAAAACAACATCTACCTCATGTCTGTCCACCTGCTGGGGGAATCCAACCTGGAGGCAGACAGGTTCAGCAGACTAGGAGCGGACAACTACGAGTGGCAGTTGAACGACCTATTACTGCAGGAGATCTACGAATGGTGACACCCCCAGATTGACCTCATTGATCCTGGGACAACACAAAGTGCTAACTGTTTGCCTCCTGGCAGGGTCAGGGCCCGGGCTCCCTAGGAGATTCATTCCAGATTCGTGGGACGGAATGACAGCATACGCCTTCCCACCCACACCGCTGATACAGTGATTTGCAAGATCAAGGAGTCTCGCCACCTCAGCATCATTCTGATAGCACCGTGGTGGCCAGCCAGGCCATGGTTGTCAGAGCTGCTCAGCGTCTCGGAGAGGCCTCCCATTTGCCTTCCGACTGGCCCAGCACATCTTCTGGCGCAGAAGGGGGGACAGGGTCATCCACCCCCAATCCACAGAAACTAGCCCTCACAGCGTGGTTCCTGAACAGGTAATGCTAGGTCACCTCAGCCTTTCCTAGGCTAATCTAGAGATCATTCAGGGTGCCAGGAGCAAGGCTACCAGTGCCCAGTATAAGAGCAAGTGGACCAGGTTCTGCCACTGGGCAGACTCGAAGGCCATCAACCCCCTGGCTTGCAACCTAGACGACATGCTCTCCTTCTCGGCATACCACGCCCATGTAGGCGTGCAGGTAGATACTTGCCGCACCTACCTGGCAGCCATTGGGCTTACAGAAACTCTGAGGAGACCTTTTGCTCTTCAAACCCCATCGTCAAACATTAGACTGGAATCGCCAGGCTCTACCCGCCTCAACATAGTTTTGGGTGCCCTGGCGGGCAAAATAATGGCGTCGTCGGACATCAGGCTGGTCACCATCAAGGCCTTGTTAGTCAGTCTCACCTTGGCTTGCAGAATCAACGAAATCGAGGTGTTGGTCGCCTCAGAGCCATATACTACTTTTCACAGCGATAAGGTAGTCCTGCTGACACACCCAGCCTTCCTACCCAAGGTACCTTCCGCATTACATCTGAACAAAGAAATAGTCCTGCCTACATTTTTTGCTAAGCCCAAAGATGAGGCACAGAGTTCTGCACTGCTTTAATGTCAGGCGTGCCTTGTAATTCTACTTGGACAGGACCAAGGGCTTCCGCAAGTCAGGCGCACTTTTTGTCACCTTTGGTGGATCAAGGCAGGGGTATCAGTCGTCCAAGGCCTCCATTACCTGTCGGAGGATTTCGCCCATCAAAAAAGCTTACGAGGGACAGCATAAGCCACTGCCGGCCAACATGCACGCCTACGCGGTCAGAGCCAAGACAACGGCAATCGCTTTCCATGGGCATGTCCCCTGGTGGGTCATAAGCAGGACGGCCACATGGGCCACCCCTTCAGCAAGGACTACTGTTTGGACGCTGGGTCTAGATCAGACACAGCCATCGGACAGGCAGTTCTTAGAAACCTATTTGCTTAAGGAGGGTCTCCTCTCCACCCTGGGGCTACACTCTGTTGTAATCACCCATGCAGTATGGAGGAAAGGTGACGGGACATTAGCGTAATTATACGTTACTCACTGTAGTGACTAAAATACTCTTAGTCCCCTTTCCTCCATTGTCCCATTATCCTCCCCCCTAATAAAACTGGTGTCATTAGGCAATGACAATCTATTGTCGACGTGTCTATGGGGACTGAGGTTTGGCGCTGGAGGGTGGAGTCAGGACAGCGCATGCTCCCAGGGCCGCACCCCAGCACACCTAAATTTAAAGGGGAAGAAGGTTTTTTCTGGTGAAAAAGGTTCTGTCTCCCTTTCCTTGGAAGGGACGCCCATGCAGTATGGATGAAAGGGGACTAAGGACTAAGAGTACGCTAGTCACTACGGTGAGTAACTTGTAATTTAAACAATCCATGAAGAATGCCAGTAACATTCAGACAGGGATTCGTAACCAGGTAGATGAAGATGAACATAATCTAGGATTTAGATAAAAGGTTGAATTCTCAAGTGAATGGCCTGCCAAAACTACCCCAGTTCCTTCAACAGATTTGTGGGATTCGAGAACATCCAGCCAATCAAGTAATAACAAGCATATTTGGAGTCCTTGACTGTTACAAAGCAAGTAATACAAAGAAGCTGCTCAGTAAACCTCTACAACGCTCTCAACGTATACATTTAGGATCTTGTCATGCTCGTTGCTTTTTCAGACTTAAGCAGAAACCGAGTATGGGAAAACTTTTACAACAGTCTACTAAAATGGCCCTCTTCTAGCACAAGGCACAAAACAGATCTGACAGGCAAACCATGAAATATGGTTTGCCAAAGATATAGAAAACTTGTCTTGGAGAAGAGAAGCTGGTTTCGAGAAGCGATACAAGTCTTCCAGGGGAAGGGAATCGGACCTACCTAAAGCTTTGCCTCAGTTTTTCCCCAAATTCAAGACTAAAGATAAGTCCTTAGAAGTATCCAACCCAAAAGAAATTCCCACAATATTGAAGAAATATGGTCAGAAGCAGGTTCACAAGGTTGTAGGAACGAAAGATGGCATTCCTGCAATGCTCAAGCATCAGCATCTGGCCAACATCTTGTCTGCCACTTTGGAAGAAAAGAATTACTCAATCCAATATGCGGTTTCATTTCACTCTGTTACACAAGTCTCACCATCTTTAATGCAGCCACGGTATTGGAGAAGGTTACTTTTCCTTGGTTAGATTCCTCAAATAAATACTTGGCTCTATGCATCACAAGGTCTCAGAACAGCATTCGTGTCACCTCAAGTTCACTGGCAGCCATTCCATTGCTCCTTACCATCCTCCAGGTCTGTGTACATGTGGAAGGTTCTAAGTTCGAATAGAAATGGGGTGAATAATCCTGTAAAGCATTTGAAATTCCTGACCCAACTGTGTAAACCAGGAACTGATATTGTTCTTCTCCAAAACAAGATCAGGCGATTACATAGGGGAAGAGATAGTAGCCTGCCCTGCCCATATAAAAATAGACCCTAAGAGGAAGCCAACGACAAGTGCCCAGCTCAGCTTCCAAATGGCTCGCATCTACAGATGGTTAGCCTCGCTTTGCGAAACTAATTATCATCTGAATTAGGATGAAAGATGAATATAATGGGCTAAAGGAAGGCGTACTGGTATCCAGCTTCCTGGTTTCAGAGGAAGAAGCCAGGTCAACAGTACAATGGGCTAATAACCAAATGCAGCAATCTGTAACCTGCAGTATGCTGGGACCTGTGGTCACCTCGTATCACCTCAAGAAGATGCCCCGTTTGTTCACCAACACAAATCAACTGTCTCGTAGGCTTCAATTTCCTCCTTCCATTTTTTCAGGTCAGTTGAGAGTAGGGAGACAAGTTTATGCAAGAGGATTTCCGAGATCAGAGTGCACAAAGCAAAGGCACAACTGATAACTGGCATGAAGGCACTGAATAATCACTCATGGCCCCACTTGCCCCAGTCTCAAACTGTCCGCTGCCCTCTTGCCCCCCTCAAACCTTTGAGGCTGGTTCCACATGTAGCATGGGCAGTGAAAGCAGTGCTATCCTCGCACAGTACAAGGGATGGCAGCAATGCAAGCTCCCCTCACATACGAAACCGATACAGCAACAAAGCAAGTTCACCTGGCACACATACAAGTCGAAAGGGCACCTACAATGCACTCCCCTCACAAATTGAGGGCACTAAATGTACAACAGTTGAGGAAGCATGACATGCCTTCATCAGGTGCTGGAAGATTAGGTTTTAACCTACCTATACACTGAGAAGATAACTTTTCACAGTGCTACTGCCAGAAATCTCCGATCATATACACTCCCTTCCTAATAGTCCATGGGCCTCTGAACAAGTAAGCATTACTTCCTTCTCAATAAACCTTGGCACCACACAAGGTTGCAGGAGTGCATCCCATAATGAATTTCTAAATAAAAGCTAGTACTCCACTCAGAGCACCACATCAGTTCCTTGGTTGAGAACCAGCTAGCCAGTCTTACCCTTTCAGAAAGCAGCAGCGTACTGGATCACCAAATACTACAGCCACCACTACAAAATTGGATGCAGATCGCCAGAATGGACCTTAAATGGTCAATCATGTTCTCATATTAGTGTCAACTTATCTAAATGAGAATGGCAAAGCCCAGTATTAAAAGAATGAAAAACTGATAGAGCTTCCGTCAAGTTAACAGGACTAAAATTAAAGGTGGGCTGTTCTGAGAAAGGCCAAATAGCACGTTACCATTCAATAGGCTACTTCCTGAGATAATGAAGAAGCTGGAGTTCCTCAGATCCCCACCTATTTCTATTCCTTCTGACCCACCAAAGTCAATTGTCACAAAAGGAACATATTTTAATTTAAACCTGATCAGGGACAAACTCCAAATCCTCCAACTGAACCATTGCATAGGTCTCATTACCCCTTACCCAGCCAAGAAACAAGCAGCTGGTTTACTTTGGCACCATTTACATTCAGCGGCTCCAAGAAGCAAACCCAAACTATAGCAGACACAAAGCTATGCTAAAATGCACCTTAAAGTAAGAAAACATATTCCCTGACCCAAAAGCCCACCATTAGCCAGCAGTAGAGTGAACAATCTAATCAAAAGTAATTCCCGGAGAGTGCTAAAATCTACCCAATTTATCCTGATCCACGGACAGTGGGTGTGATGAAAGAAACCTAGAAGCAGAGCTCTTGAATAATGTAGTCCATCCACTCAGTAGAAAATAATCTATGAAAGATTGACGCTGGAGCTGCAAAACCTGCTTTTCAGGAAAAACCTTCAACCAGTAAAGCCAGGTAGCAGACTAAACCGCCAATTATTTGTAAAAAGGCACTGGGCTTAATCTATCGCTTAGGGAGCCCTATAACGTTCCACGAATCCCAGGTGCACCCTCCTTTAATAAACTACATCCAACATTGCCAACACTATCCTTCCGGAGCAGCACCGGCTGCCTATTGGGGGTGGGAGGATGGGGGATGTCAAACCAGGTCGACCTAATTCGAAACGCTTGCAAGCAACAAGCTAGACCCAGCTAAACCCCTTTCCAACTAAGAAGCAGGCTCAGGTTGTTTTTTGTGTGCGTCCCATTTGTGGATTCTCCGAGAGGAGTGAGTTGGGTGGTCTGCTGCAAACAGGGAGCCTTGCTCTGCTCCTGGGAGTGGTGGTGGTGGACTGAAGCCTATTCACAGTAGACAGTGGGCAACTACTAACACGTCATTCTTGAGGATACAGTCTGGGACCGGACTCGCCACATTACAAGCCTCCATGGGACTTCCATATGGGCCACACCAAGATATGGGCCACGGCAGATCAGTGGCAACCAGCTTCACTTCCGTTACTCTCAATGCTTGTTCCGCCATTAACGCCTCTTCCGACATCGGTCTTCGGTCTCCTTCTTGAAGACTTTGACCAGAGTTTCTAGCCCTCACCGAGATATGGTTCAATGCCAGCTGTCACTGCTCTTGACACTTTGCTTCCCAAGAGATGAAAGATCCTCTCCAAGGTCAGGCCCAACCAGTCTGGAGGTGGAGTGTCCCTACCATCATACCCACTCAATGCTATTCTTCCTTCGAATGCCTCGTCTGCAGGCTTGGGGTTTCTTCTACCCTCTCACTCTTGCCACCATCTACAGCTCCCCCTGGCCCAGTCTCCCTCTTGCTTTCTGAATGGGCTGATCTGGCCTAGTCGCTCCTGACGTCTACCTCTCCAAGCTTCTCCTCCTCAAGACTTCAGCATTCATCTAGACTCTTCTGATGTTACCACTGTACTCTTCTGCAACCTCTGGACTCTTTCCCTCAACATTCTTCCCTCTGGTCTGACCCACTCAGCCGGACACACCTTGGATGCACTCATCTCAGCAGACATCCCCATCTCGAACCCTCTCACTACACCTCTCTCCTGGTCTGACCATGCTCTCTTCTCACCTGGAGCTCCTGGGCTCCCTGGCTAAGCCTCTGCCTGCACTGCCATTCTCCTTCTCGGTCATTCGACTGTTGAAGACAGTGTCAGTAGCTGCGTTTGCCGACACCTTCACCCCCCCCTCCGACTCCTGCCATTGACTCCCCCACCAATACAGTCCTTGCTAACCTTCACCTCTCCATCTCCAACACCCTTGACACCCTCGACTCTGTCATGAGGATCCGTATGATGCCTGCCTCCAAGCGCAAAGGCTGGCATGATTCCGAACTAGCCTCTCTGAAACACAAGAGCAGAGTTGCTGAACAGAAGTGGCAGGTTTCAAACACATCCACAGAAAAACTGGCCTGTCGCCTGCTCCATCCGCTCCAAGAAGAGGGCCCATATCCAAGCTCAAATCTCTGGGTCCGCCAACAATATGGTTCAACTGTTCCAAATCTGTAAGGAACTCGCCCATCCTACTGCAGTCTCCACTGTTCTTCTATCCCAGGCCCTCTATTGTACTGGCCTCCCATTTCACAACCAAAACCCAGGAAATCCTGTCCTCACTTCGCTCTACCCCCTCATTCACACACCTGCTCTCGGGCCTCCATTGCCCCCCCCCCATGCCCTCTTCCTCCCCCATACTCTAATCCTTCTCGCCATAGCACCGGATGAGGTCTCTAAAGCTCTTGCTTCTATTACAGTCTCCTACAAACAGGTGCTCCCCTGCTCCTCCAAAACTATCAAGGACAACATTTCCTCTCTCGCCTTGGCCGATTTTTGTAACCAGTCCTTTGCCACTGGCTCCTTCCCACTATCCCTCAAGCATTCCCTTATGTACCCTCTCCTAAAAAAATCTGCTGTCGGCCCCTCCTGCCCGGCTAACTACCGCCAATCTCTACGACCCCCTTCCTGGTCAAACTCTTGGAGCAGTTGGTCATCTCCCAACTGACCCAACACGCTGAATCTGTTGGCTGTCTCCATAACCATCAGTCTGGCTTCAGGCCATCCAGAGGCACGGAAACTGCTCTCCTGAACACCCGTGAAGACCTGCCCTCAAACCTCGACTTCAACTCGAATCCAGGGCTCCAACCTCTCACTGTGGCTCTTTAATGTCCATCTCGCTCCACTTGGACACCTTCATTCCACTTTCTCCCCCCCACACCCACTTCCAGTGTTGTGCAGATTACACTCAACTCTTCTTCAAACTTCCCTCTGACCCCCCTTGCTTCTTCCACTACCATTCCAGACTGCCTTTCTGATACAGTCCTGGTGTGCCTCTAATGATCTGTCTCAATGCCAGCAAGACTGAGATCTGTCCCTTCCGGATCCCTGTTGCCACTCTACCTCCAAAGCCCCCTTCTCTCAGGCCACCCTCTATGGGTCCCAGCCCCCAGTCCGTCATCTGAAGCAAGAAACCTTTGAGTCGTCTTCAGCGCCTCTCTTTCTTTCCTCCCTCACATCAAGGACCTTGCCAAGGACCCCATTCCCATCTCCACCTCCTGAGAGGCATTCTTCCTTTCCCCAGAATCTCGGCATATCAATGTCTGTAGAACACTGCTACTCTCGAGGCTGGATAACTGCAAAAGCCCTCCCTAATCTACCCTCTTCCTCTCTTAGCCCTCCCCATCTTAGTCAGAATGGGGCTGCAAGACTAATCCGTGGCCTCAAGCCCAGGGACTGTATCACTCCAGCCCCAAAATCTCTCCACGGGCCCCCGGTCACTGCCAGGAACAAATTCATATCCCTCTGCATCATTCATAAGGCTCTCTGTGGCCTGGGACCACGCCATCTGCAATCCTCTCACCAAATACTCCTTCTAGGTTTTTACGTTCCTCGGCTCCAACACGGTGTATCAAGCGCTTCTCTAAGCCGCATGCTGAAGGCCGTTCTTTCCTAGGCTGGTTCCCTCCTCTGGAACAGCCTCCCCCCACCCAGTCTTCAGCCGGTTCTCCTCAAATTCCAGAAGAGCCTCAAGACTTTCCTCTTCACCTCCTCCTTCCCCTCCCCCTCCTGTGCTACACTCCTCAGTCGCTGAGATTGGTGGCCTTGACCCTTGTGTCCTTTTGGGCCCTTGCCTTCCTCCTAATCGCCTGCAGCCCCTGCCCTCCTAGCACTTGCCCCCGGGCACCCACCAGCCTGTGTTCCCTCACAGGACTGCACTCATGGCACCAGCAGATAACCATTGTGTACTACCTCTGCCAAAGCACTTACCAGCTCCTGGCAACTCACTGCCTCGCACCCCCCCTCTGTGATTCTCCCAGCACTAACACCCTTCCCTTGTCTCCCTCCCCCTGTGCACTTGCAAGATCCGAATGCTCACAAGGCCTAGTAGGACCACCTCTTATGCAGTTTCATTATTGTATTTTATTGCCTTTGTCGCGTGTTCTCCTCCCCTTCCCTATGGGCGACTTGAAACACAATTACTTATTGTATAAACGCCTTACAAATGCACAATAAAATAAACAAAAAAGGGGCGACAGGCACATGGCATTCAACTGACCCCCTCCCCTCGCCCCCCCCTCCCCCAAGGTTCAAACGTACTCTGAAGTAGCCGAAAGTAATTTTTCACAACATGGTACAAAAAAATAATCAGTCCACATAAGTACAGTTTGGTCAGCAACAGCTGCAAAATCTTGCCGCAAATAGGTATAGCATAGGCACAAAAACAGGTGCAGCACAAGCAACAGCGTAAGTCCCCCAGCACCTCCCACTCAACCTCCACGTGCCCACAATAGCAGTAGCAGTGCAGGCTTCACTAATTAAGAGACACACTGTATGACGACCCCGCATACACTGGAAGCAGCACAAGATCCCCTCAAACAGCCACAGCATGGGCATTAGGTATATAGCAAAGGACGGAGAGATAAAAGATGGGTGAGCTGACCTTATTGCTTGGTGGGAGGAGAGAAATGCAAAGCTGCCATAGGGAAAATAATGTGCTGCTTTTTAATATTAATATTTAAGATCAGATACAAACAATAACACATTTCAAGAACACCATGCTTCCAAAAAAATCTAAAAAGTCAAAAGCAGAAATAAATGGTAAAATGTTCACATAGCGCTCACCGAGTACCATGGAGCCGGGATAACATTATGCATCACGCTTATGTCAAACCAAAACACTATTAAAAAAACTAATTAAATAAAATAATTTAAAAAAAACACTGAATAAAGCAATCTTACCGGGTTTGTCTCATTGGCTGGCCGTGCCCCGGCCTGGCGCCCTTATGAATGGGTGGCAGACAATTGAGGCAAAGTTACGATCCGGCCATGGCGCAGACATATACCCTATGAAAGAGAAGGGAAAACAATACATTATTGCCACATCATACCGCCAAGGGCTTATGGATTCAAGAGAATAAATACCACAGCAGTTAGGCAATTTCTCTAGAACCCACAAATGGCATTAAGTGACCATATAGGAAGTTCGTGCTATGCATTTTTCAATTAGATGCAAAATGAAAACCATAGGTTTCCAAAACTCAAAACTATCGAAGAACACCTGAACAAACAGCAATGGGTTTAAAACCTGTAATTCATTCATAGGAATGACAGCACATCCACACATTACTAATTTTCGGTTATGGGGCATTCCCATATATTACTTATGGGAAGACTATAAGAATGAATTTACCTTCATGGTGACTTTTACTCGGAGTCCGTAGGTCTTTCTTATTGAACACGTGCAGGGGCCTGCCACCTAATGCCAGGATCCAAACTGCTTCTCACAGACGTTAAACAAAACTGCCTACACGCCCACTTTCCTACCACATGATTGCTTACATTACTTAGTTCAACTGTCTAAAAGAAAATCAAAGGAGCAGATGGGAGGGTGTTTAGAGCAATGGGCTAATGTTTGGGAATAAGCCATTGTGCAGGACATCTGGATTTTGTCAGTACATGTTCTGAGAGTCGAATCTAGAGGCAGACAGCCTCAGCCAGCTGGGCTCAGACAACTATGAGTGGCAGTTGAACAAGAAGGTACTTACAGAAATGTTCAGCAGGTGGGTTCACCTGATAGCTCTTTCTGATAGCTCCCCAGTGGCCCGCCAGGCGGTGGTTCTCAGATCTGCTGAAATTGTCGGACTCATCTCTGGTTCCCCCTTTCTCTTGGACCGGACCCTCTCCTGGTACAGAAGGGGGGGGGGGGGACGGTCATCCACCCCTCACCGGAGAAACTAATCCTAGCAGCTTGGTCCCTGGGCAGGTAATGATTCAACATCTCCAGTTGTCTCGGGACAATATGGAAATCATCCAAGAAGCCAGGAGTCTGGCCACACAGAAACCATATAAAACCAAATGGACCAGATTGGTTTGTGGGCCAAAGAAAACGGAGCGGACTCGCTGCTATGCACGCTAGACCATGTACTATCCTTCTCGGCTTATTTAGCTAGATCAGTGGTCCAGGTGGAAACGTGACAGACATACCTGGTGGCCAAAGGGGGATACAGGAACTCAGACAAGTCTTCCTTTCTTGATCCAACCCAGTGGTCAAAAGGCATCTAGTGGGGCTAACAAGACTGTACCCACCTGTCAAGTGCCCGCACCCTGCCTTGGACCTTAATCTGTTACTCCGCGCTCTGGCATACAAACCCTTTGAGGCCATGGCTACAGTAGCCCTCAAAAGAGTTGCTCTCAAGACAGTGCTCCTGGTGGACCTCACCATGCAGAGTCAGCAAGATCCATGCTCTAGTGGCCACAGAGCCCTACACAGTATTTCATCGAGACAAGGTGGTGCTTCACAATCCTCCTAGGTTCCTCCCAAAAGTCGTCTCATCGTTCCATCTCAAAGAGGAGATTGTGCTCCCCACCTTCCTCCCTAACCCGGTGGAAGAGGCGGAAAGGGTGCTCCACAGTCTTCATGTCAGACAAGCTTTAAAGTTGGCCTGGCCAGGTCTAAAGACATACGCAGATCGGACGATTTATCCGTTCCCTTCGGAGGACCAAAACCAGGCGAGCAAACGTCTAAGGTATCTATAATCAGATGGAGGGTTGCGGCCATCCACTAGGCGTACAGGACAGCGCAAAGAGGCCCTAAGGGACATGCACACTCACGCAATCAGGGCCAAGGTAGTAGCGGTCGCTTTTGAACGCCATGTTCCAAGGCAGATAATTAGCAGGGCCGCCACATGGGCCACACCACCTGCCTTCTGCAAGCATTACTGTTTGGATACCCACTCTTGAGCTGACACTGCCTTCGGCAGGCGGTTCTGCATAACTTGTTTGCATAATTGTCCACAATCACTCTTCTAGACAGGGCTATCAGTCAGTGGTAATCGCCCATTCAGGATGGAGGAAGGGGACAGGACGTAGGAGTGATTAAGTGTTACTCACCGGAGTGACTAAAGTACTCCTAATCCTTAGTCCCCTTTCCTCCATGCGTCCCACCATTCTTCCCCCAAAAAAGACCAATGTTGTTAAACCATCTAATACAGCCAACATGTCAAAGGGGAATGAGGTGTGGCGCTGGTGGGTGGCGTTAAGGGAGTGCATGCTCCCGAGGCCGTGCCCCGTGTGCGCACATTTAAAGGGAAAGTGTGTTATTTTTCTGGTGAAAAGGGGTCCGTTCCAGGCACTAGCGAGGGACGCCCATGCAGGATGGAGGAAACAGGAGTATGGACTAGGAAGATGTTAGTCACTCCGTTGAGTAACATTTAATAAATCCAGCATGTACAAGGTAGAATCTGAAGGGAGGAGCTACATATTCAACATCCCACTGGTGGGGACCAAAAGCACTCAAAAGGAGGTCATTGGGATACAAAATAAAACTCTTTATTTACTATTGTAAAAAGTTACCCGCGGATTCCCAGCCTGACGACAGGGAATAGTTCATAGCATGTGAATCTATAAAAAATAATGCTGGAGAAATGGAGTTTCAGGTAAGAAACTTGCCCCATAGGTTTGCGTTATCGTTCGTTGCAACGATTGAAGTAATTTTGCCAGGCTACGACAGAGTAACTGGGTATGTCCCTTTACCATATAAGGGCCAAATACCTTTGGTGCACGGGTCCGATTCCCCTCCGGATAACATGTTCTCAAGGAGTGGCTATAGTGCTCGTAGGTAAACAGTACACAGAGGTAACGCTTTGAGGGGCGTTTTCTATCCCAGCACCTTCATGGATTAATTCAAAAACACAGGTTCTTGGAAATGGTTTAATGCTTATGTAGATATGGGCAGTGTGCGTCATTGCCTTTCCCACTAAAAAAAAGAGAAAAAGCATTCAACAGCCGTACGAAGAACTCGTTGGAACACAGAAGCTATTAAAAACAACTCCAATTACATATATCCTGTGGCCTTGCATTGGAACGCATGTTATCAAAACAATCAAAAATCGAAGATTTATAGGAATTTTAAATATAATTGCACTGAATCGCAGAGGGGGAGACCAGGCGTTACACTTTTGACAGCGAGAATGTAGGGGTGAGTTCATTGAGAATAACATGTTCGAACAAAGATACACATTCACATTTCTTGTTAAGATGTGCTTACCAGATGCAACACTGGCATTTATGTCGGCTCGGGCATCATGAAAATGTGCTTTATATTGACTCTTGATCCTTTTTGTTGGTGACCTGGCATCCATTGATTTCTTCGCATGGTCCCCCATACATAACCAATTGTCTTTTGCCTGGCTGCTTACCAAACGTTTCGGCCATTCGTGCTGTGAAATTCACCTTTTGATCGTTATGATAACCCCACCTACTTCCAACTAGATTCGGTTGGTTCAATCTCAGTTGCAACACTCGGGCCAATTTCAGTTATCATTCAAACACATGCTTCCAACATTCACGGGCCTCTAATGGTAAGGGGGGTTTGGTCGGAGGGCAGTGCCTGAGGAGGCGGGATTGGGGGCAGAGCTGGCAGTTGACCCCCCGATCAAAGGAAATGGCCAAAAGGAACAAGTTACTTTACCTGTAACTATTGTTCTCCAGCATGGGTCTGGCATGGATTCACATGCTCATGAATATTCCCCGTCAGGCTGGGAATCCTCGGTAAAGAAATAATCAGTATCAGTTTCGTTTCTGATCTGTCTTTCTTAGTAGTAACCAATCACTGATCTCTGGGTCATACTGCCCCCAACCAATGACTGCCTCTCCCTAAGCCCCGCCTCCGGCAGCCATCCTCAGATTTGGTAGCACGCCAAGTGGCAGTATGACCAAGTGAAGAGCCGCAGAGGGATAGGTGGGAGGGTTCGCATGTGAATCCATGCCAGACCCATGCTGGAGAACAACAATTACAGGTAAGTAACTTGGTCCTTCTCCAGCATGGGGTCTGGCATGGATTCACATGCTCATGAATAAAAGAATACATAGCAGTATACACATGCACAACCACGGGAGGTGGCAACAGGCTCAACATTAAGCAATACAACAACTCAACGTTAAGCATCTCTTACCTCCTCACCAGGCTCACCTTAGGCGAACAGGTTGCGCAGCACTGCTTGACCGACCCTGGACTCCTGCCTGGAGTCCCGATCGACGCAGTAGAATCTTGTGAAGGTGTGCGTCGACCTCCACGTAGCAGCCCTGCAGATGTCCAGCAGGGGTACACCAGACAGGAACGCCGTGGTAGCAGCGATCGCTCTGGTCGAATGGGCTCTCGGACGGCGGGGCAGCGGTCGGTTTGCCAACCGGTGACAATGCATGATGCAGCCGGAGAGCCATCTGGAAATGGAAGTCTTCGAGGGAGCCTTCCCTTGATTCACAGACCCAAAGTTCACAAACAGCTGTGATGTCTTCCGAAAACTCTTCGTGCGGTCCACGTAGAACTTCAGCGCTCTGGCTACATCCAGCGAGTGCAAAGTCCTCTCGGCCGGCGTCGAAGGCGACGGGAAGAAAACTGGTAACACCAAGGGCTCGTTGAGGTGGAAGTCCGATGGCACCTTGGGAATGAAGGAGGGGTGTGTCCTAAGCACCACCCTTGTGTCATGAAAAGTCAAGTATGGAGGCTTGCAAGATAGGGCCTGAATCTCTCACACTCGTCGTGCAGAGGTGAGGGCCACGAGGAACGCTGTCTTCTATGACAGGAACTTCAAGGGCGCTGAGTGCACATGCTCGAATGGGGCTCCCATGAGCCTGGTCAGCACCGCATTAAGTTACCACGCCGGGGCAGGAGCCTTCACCGGCGGGAATGAACGGAATAGTCCCTTCATAAATTCCTTTACCAGGTGATGAGACCACAAGGACGCCCGTCCCGTGGTCCTGGTATATCGGGAGATGGCAGCCAGATGTATTTTTATGGAGGCGTGAGCCAGTCCAGCCTTGGCCAGCGACAGTAAGTACAGCAGCACTTGAGGGGCTGTAATCCGCAGAGGGTTAATCTTCTGTGCACGGCACCAGACAGAGAACCTCTTCCATTTATGACCGTAACACTTGAGAGTTAAGGACGCCCTGGCCTTTGCAAGAACCTCTCTGCAATCAGCCGGGATATCGTAACCCCCAAACTCTAGCACTGCAGGAACCAGGCCTGCAAGTTCAGCGACTGTGGGTCGTGGTGTAGAATGGCGCCCCCTTCTCTGTAGAGAAGATCCGCGTCCGCCGGCAGCCTGACTGGCGGGGACGTTGACAAGTCCAGAAGGTCAGGGAACCAGATCTGCCTCGGCCACGCCGGTAAGACGAGGATCATCCTGCACCTGGACATCTGGGAACGCGTACAGAAACAGGCCGTCCCAAGGGAACGAGAAAGCATCGCCCATGCTCCTAGGCTGTGGGAACCTGCTGGCGAACCTCTGGCACTGGAGTTCGTCGCCGTCTCGAACAGGTCGATCTGGGGTTTGCCCCATCGTTGGAAGAGTCGATCCACTTGATCCTGTCGCAGTTCCCACTCGTGGCACGAGCGCAGCTCCCTGCTGAGTGAGTCGGCAATGGTGTTTTTTATTCCTGCCAGGTAGAAGGGAACCAGAAACATCCCCTGGGCGACAGCCCAGTGCCACAGATCCTGGGCCTCCTTGGATAGGGCTGGGGATCTGGTGCCTCCCTGCTTCCGTATGTAGAACATCGTGGTGGTGTTGTCGGTGAAGATCCTCACCACCTTGTCCTTGAGGGACGGGAGGAACGACTTGAGCACCCAGAACACTGCACGGAGCTCCAAGATGTTGATGTGAAGAGACCTCGCCCCGGGAGCCAAAGGCCTCTTGTGTGGAGATCTCCGGTGTGGGCCCCCCAACCCTCCAGAGAGGCGTCCGTAGTCACCGTCTCATGAAACGCCGGGGTTTGAAAGTCAGTGCCCGTCGTGAGGTGAGCCCGGATGCCCCACCATAGGATCGCCCGACGGAACTCCTCGTCAAGGGGGATCCTGTCCTCGAAGCCGCCCCCGCCTGAACCCAGCGGGCGTCGAGGAACTCCTGTAGCGGACGCATCCGAAGTCTGCAAAGGGGTACAAGGTAGATGCACAAGGACATCATCCCAAGAAGGGACTTGATGGACCTCACCCTGGCCACGTCCGTGGCTAACAATCGCTGTACCTTGCCCAGGATGGTTTTGGTTCTCTCCTCTGAAGGGGAGGCCAATTGCTCCACTGTATCGAGCTTCGCCCCCAAAATCAGTGCTACCTGTGAAGGAACCTGGTGGGATTTGGGGTAGTTGATGGAGAACCTCAGCTCCGTGAGCAACCGACGGTCCTCGCCGTATGATCGACGGCGAGTTCCCTTGACCTTGGCCGGATTAGCCAGTCGTCCAGGTAGGGGTAGACGTGGATCCCCTGCAGGCGCAGCTGCCACCGGTGCCAGGCACTTGGTGAAAACCCTGGGTGACGACTTCAATCCGAACGGTAGGGCTCTGAATTGGTAGTGGCGTCCTTGAACCACGAACCTGAGGAACTTCCTGTGCCTTTCTAGAATGGGGATGTGGTAATAGGCATCCTCCAGGTCCAGCGACTATAGTAAGTCGCCTTCCTCCAGCTGTCCCAGTGCGTGCTGGAGGGTGACCATCCTGAATTTCTGCGCCTTGATGTATTTGTTTAACCGACGCAGGTCTAGGATGGGGCGCCAACCGCCTGTCTTCTTCCTGACGAGGAAGTACCTTGAGTACACTCCGGAGCCCCGGAGCCTCCTGGGGACGAGCTCGATGGCACCTTTCTTGAGCATCGCCTTTACCTCCAACAGCAGTTGAGGGACGCGATTCTCCTTCCTCCCGTGGCCAGGAATGCGAGGGCACTTTAGGAATTCTAGTGAGTGCCCGTTGGCCAGGGTGTACAACACCCAACGATCGGTGGAGATGGACTCCCACACCCTGACGAACTTCATCAGACGGCCTCCCACTGGGGTGCTTCGGTGGGGGCTCGACCACCCGGCCGGGTCAGTCTTGCTTGGACGCAGCCTTGCCGCCTTGGCCTCCTTGGCGACGACGGCGGGAACCCCCTTGCTTGCTGCGACCTCTGTAGGCCTCCTGGGAAGAGGAGCGGGCCGCCTGGCAGTAGGAGGAGCCACCGCTGGATCCTTTGGAGGCACCCTGTCTGCCTCCAGCGCTCCGAAAGGGCCGTCGCTGCTGAAGCACTCCAAGGGCCCGGGCCATCTCCGAGTCGGTCTTGAGGGCCTGTAGAGACTCATCCACCGCGTTACCAAAGAGGTTGTTGCCTTCGAACGGCATGTCCAACACTCTGGTCTGGACGTCCTGGCGAAAGTCTGTTGCCTTGAGCCATCCTCGTCGTCAGAGGCAAACTCCGTTGCCTAGTTGGCGAAATCCGGTATCGGCAATGTCCGTTGCCACCATAATGGCGTAATCCGATGCCACCTCGCCCTCCTGCAGAATTTCTAGGGCCTCTGCCCTTTTTTCATCATCAGGCAGGAAATCTAGCAGGGGGGCTATCTTGAAACAGAGCTCCCTGTCGTAGGGGGCCATGATCGCCAAGGCATTGGCCGCCTTAATCGTCGTCGCCGCCGACGAGATGGCCCGTCGTCCCATAGAGTCCAACTTCTTGCCCTCGCTGTCCGGTGGGGAAGTGGAAGACGTTGCGCCCGCTGCCTTCTTCTTAGCCGCTGCCGAGACGACAGAGTCTGGCGTGGGCTGGACCCTGAGGCAAAAGGGGGCGGCATCGGGGACTCAGTACTTCTTCTCGTACCTGTCCCTCTTGGCGGGTGTCGTGGCAGGGTTCTTGAGGACGGCAAGCCTCTCGTCCCAGATGTCGTTGAGTAAAGGCACCGCGAGGACCGTCTTCCTCTTAGCCTCTCGTCGTAGGTACAGAAACCCCTCCTTTTTCTGTTCTTCAGGGCAGAGCTGGAAAAGCTGGGATGCCCTGGTTATAATGGCGTGGAAAGAGCCAACCCCGTCGGCTGGGGACGCCCGCGGGGGTGGCGACGGGATGTCTGCTGTGTCATCGCCGCCGCCGTCGTCGTCCATATCCGTCGCCGTATCCTCTCCCGGCGAGGGGTATGAGGGGTCCAAGGGCTCGCGGGCACGAAGGGCGGAGAGGGGTGGACTCTTCTCCGCTTGTTCGGAGGGTTTCCCGACGGGCCTGGTTCTGGATCCTCCGTCGGGGTCCGTGGTAATCTCGTCCTTATCTCGGTACATAAGGATTGGATTGCCAACAAAATGGCCACCGAGCTATCCTGGGGCTCGGGCAATGGCTGCGACGGACGGGAAGGCCGTTCCACTGGGCCCTGTTCGTCGTCCTCGTCGCTATCTTCGAACACGTCAGCAGGGACCGTCCCCTGGGATCGAACCTTCTCGAACCTCTCGTTGAGGTTTATGAACCTCTCGTTGAGGCCTATGGCCCTTTCGTTGAGGCCCCTCTCGGTCTCCACCAGTTCCTCCTCAGAGGCTGATTCAGAGTCTGTAGCGGCCACCACCCCCCCCCTCTTTTTCAGCCAGGGGCTTCACGGGGGTCTTAGCGGTGGACTGGAAAGAGGATTCCCTCCGCGGCCGCAGGGATACTCTGGGCCCAGAGGCCGTTTCCATTGGCGTAGACTCAGCCGGCTCCGCCAGGGTCGCAGAGACCACTCCGGTAGAGGCCATAGCCGGGTGGATCAAGGCCCTCACCACCTTAGGTGCGTCCTGGGCCTTCGCCTTGAGGGGAGGGTCAACGCCTCGCTCCCCCTTCAAGATCAACCAGGTCCGCTCCAGCGGCCTACCCAGATTCTCAGACTTCTTCCCCGAACCAGAGCGTTGGCTCATGGTCGAACGTGCCGGGGAAGTAGCGCCCTGCTTGGCAACGGAAGAGCCCGACCTATCGCTGCTCCCGGAGCCCGCGGACTCGCGGTGCTTGGCCTTCTGTTGGGCCCCTGTCGCCGGGGGGCCCTCAAAGGACTTAGAAGCCCGCTCAACCTTCTTCGCCTTCTCACTTGCTGTGCCCTTCTCCAGCCAGGAGGCGAGGCGGGAACGACGATCTTGTTTGGTCCGTTCCGAAAGGTTCTTACAGAACGCACAGTCCTTCTCCACGTGCGTCTTGTCCCCATGGAGGCAGTAGAGACATCGCAAATGCTCGTCCTCCTTGAAAACGTTATATAATCCGCATCCAGGGCAGTTCCTGAACAGCTTGGATCCGGCGTCGAGCTTCCTTTGTCCTGGGCCATGTCTGTTGAGGTAGGCCGCAGATCTTCTGGAATCCTCCAAGAAGTGTAAACTCGACGAAAACTTCACCCTTGAGGGGCGTAGAAGAATTCCGAAACGGGTCCCCGTTATCGGAAGTAGAAAAGGTGGAGCTTGATGCTCGATTAAACCTAAAAATGAGAAAATCTCCTGAAAAAGCATGAAAACGCAGTAAAAAGACTCAAGAGCTAAACACGAGGACTCCCAACACTTGAGCGTACGGTAAAAATCTGAGGATGGCTGCCGGAGGCGGGGCTTAGGGAGAGGCAGTCATTGGTTGGGGGCAGTATGACCCAGAGATCAGTGATTGGTTACTGCTAAGAAAGACAGATCAGAAACGAAACTGATACTGATTTTTTCTTTACCGAGGATTCCCAGCCTGACGAAGGAGAATATTCATGAGCATGTGAATCCATGCCAGACCCCATGCTGGAGAATAAGTTTAAAACATTACATAAATAAATAAACCCGGCCGTGGCCGAGGACTAACTTCCACTGGTGACCCCTCAAACAGGGTCACCAGAAGAAGTTACAGTTTGCTTGTCCTGCAGCTGTGACCTGGATCAAAGTCATGTAGGGGGGCGGAGCAGTTCAGCAGCTCATTGCCGTTGCGCCCTTTTTTCTCCAAATTTATTTTTCCATGTAACCCAGCGCAGAGCATGGGTTTGGGGTTTGTGGTGGCCGACTCTGGCCGGATCCGAGATCCGGCTCCACATCTGGTGCCGGATCTCCAGGCACTACTAATTTAGGGACCCCTGCACTGAGCAGGACGGTTCCTCTCCATTCGCTCTTGGAGGGATGTCTGCCCCCCACCCCCTGTACAAAGGTAGCATTGAACTAGAGATCCAGGTACAGAGCCAGTGGCAGAATCGACCTTTGAGCTCCCAAACATAAGAAAAGCAACTGGGGAAAACAAAGTTCAAACAAAAGCCATTTAATCAAGGAGGGGTTGGTGTATTTTGGGTAGCGCCAACCAGCATTTCAATTGAGACTGTGGTATCGCCGGGTCTTTCTGGTTAGGTTCGCCTGTTCTCTAATTAAGCTCAGTGTCCAGTTTTCAGTGTTACGATTTTCCCTAATGTCCCGACAATGGCGGTGAACCAATGAGAGTTATGCAGTCACTGGTCCTTGCCTGAGAGCTATGTTGCATGCGATTTATTGTGTAAAGCATAAGCCTGTGAAATGTGTGAAGCACTCTTGCGTCCCCATACGCTTTTCTCCATACTAGATGTCCACCCTGGGAAGGGGACAGCCTGGGCCAGAGCAGATGAACAGCTGGATTTTTATTAACTAAAATTAGAGTCATATGCGACTGAAGTAGACCCTACTGATGCGCCCTCCCTTCTGCATTCCTCAGTCCTAACCGCCAGACCTTTTTCTCTGTGTGGGCGAGGCTAGAACGCTTTTGTTTTTGGACCTTTTGTGCTCATGCTGCATAAGGGTTTAAATGGGTGCATGCCATGCAGCAGAACTTTCTCTACCATCACCAGCTTTTTAAAAAAAAACATTTTTAAAGCTTGGTGTGCCCACCGATGGGGTTACAGAATTGGGAATGATTCGATAGGCGCGAAAAACGGAGGTGAATCAAAGCAGGTGAGGAGTTTTCTAAGGCACACACTAAGTCCCATCACCCCATCCTCCTCCACACCCTTATCACCTTGCTAATCCGGTTCTTCGGATGGTGCTTTCGACTGGGTTACTCCCGAGTTACTGATCTGGCCCAATACTGGTAATACTACCAAAAGGAGTGGGTCACCATTTACTGGGTTGCATCCTAAGGTACTTTGAAAACACCCTAATACCACTCTTCCCTAAACAAAGAAAGAGTATACACCCGATTCTAGATCCAGGGGCCGCAAGCCCCATATATAAAGCTACAAGTTTTATGTTGGAGGATGACAAAAATTCCCCACCCTCAAGCTTACCTTTTGAGAATTTGCCCCGTTTGCCTTTTCCCTGCAGGGACAGTTGGGGGTGCAGCAGCTTCCCCGGACTATGGAGAGTACTCATCATACAAGTGCCTCGGGACTTCAAAGGACGCTAAGAAAGGGGGGGCGCGTCTAGGCACCTTCAACTTCCTAGGCGGGAGAGCATTAAGGCCCATAAATTGGAGCAGTCATGCGCCACCAGGAGCGTTACCTGGCTCCAGAGGAGAGAACTTCTATGGTGGGGAGCCAACAACGAGCCTATGCTGTCGGTGTCGCATACGTTTCTTTTGCTACCCAAGACTGTAGATTATTTTTAGAGTGGATTAATCGGATATGCCAAGGAATTTTTACTTTACTTTGATACTTAACGTCAAGACATTTAGGCTACTGCAGTTATGTGTTTCTATTCTTCTTCCTTTGTTTACGTCACTTAGTCTGAGTCATGTCCCCCGTTGTTGGCAGATGACTCTCGCATTTTATTCCTAGTTATCTTGGATTCTCATCACCAGATTACTGTTTCTCAGTTTGCTTTGCACTGCCTTGATGCTCTTTTCCCGTTTCTGCATCTCAGCAATTTCTCTTTTTTTAAAAATGTGTTTACATTTTTGAAACGCCCAGATTCGATGGTATCACGGCGTTGATACAGAACAAAGGTGCAAAGAACAAAATACTTTGTAGACGCCTGGGTAGGAGACAGAGGACAGCAATTACTCAGATTTATCAAACAGCCAGGTAGTGTTTTGAAGGTGGGGAATGAGTGTTCATTTCTGATGAGGGCAGGAAGTGAATTCCAGAGAGCGGGTGCTGTGACGCAGAAGACTCCAACAGCTCTTTTGCTATTGTACCACCGGGGTGCGCAGCGAGATGCTTGAGCTAGATCTTAATGCCCGCACATAAGCGGTTTGGGTGATCCAGTCATTGAGGTCCAAGGGCACCTCCTTGTAGACGCAGTGGTGGACGACGGACAGGCCTTTGAATTGCACTCTGGCTTGGATAGGGAGCCAGTGGAAGTCTCAAACTTAAACTTGGTTTGTTTCACTTTCTTTGGCTCTTGCTCCTCGACTTCGCCTTGGCACATGCTTTTTGTTCCATTGCTTGTTGAGTTGGCTTCATCTGATTCTGCCTAGATCTCTGGGTCCCTGGTGTCCTGGACCAACATGTTAGCTTAGCTTAGCTTAGCTTGGCTTGGCTTGCTTCATGTGGTTGCTCGGATGCCTAGACCAGGCCGGACTGTGACTAGTTATCTTGAGCTTGGTTTACACACCTTGGCTGTCTTCCCACGGCCACGTATTGCATGCTAAGGAATTATTACAGCGCCACTCGTGCAAACCCTGATGAGCAGACTGGCTTACACAGTGCATTAAATGGGCAGGTCCCTAGTACCTACATTTCTTGTTTTTTAGCCTTTGAGTACCTGCACTTCTCAACGCCTGAAAGAGTACCTGTACACAACTATTGGGGCGAGGTGAAAATGATCTTTCATTTGCAATAAAGTGAAATGAAAAGGGCTATGCTTCGGCAGCCTTTGTTGGAAAAAAGGCACTCCTGGTCACTCCTCCACGCATAGTGCCCATAACCTCTCGTTCTGGGCCCACCCTGCAGAACAAAAAGAAGAGACAAACCTGCATCTACTGTGCTCTCAGCACAATATGCGCGGAATACTGTTTGGCTAACCATTGGTGTCCTTTGAGCAGGGATTGATTTGAAAGCCTATGAAAGGACTTTAAGAGGTTTGTTATTAGCAGTGCCTATTCTAATATATGAATGTTTAAGTAATTGGAGATGTGATTGAACGTTTTGGGCACGATATAAATACAATATATATCCTATCACAGCTCGTTACCAAGTTTCTTATTAGGCAATGAAAGCGAGCAATACTAAAACTCTCCTTAAGCTTAATTTATAGCTAGGATATCTGCTATATTGATGTGCAAAAAAGAGCTTCATTTAATAGAGATATTCAAACTTTCTTAACGCAATGCACATCAACTGGAAGTTTGTTTGAAGGGATCTGATATATGCTGCTTTACAAAAATGGTGCTTCTGGGCACATACATTAATCTCACTGGCCATTGCTTGCAAACAGGGCACGCCTGCAAAAAAAGAAAAAAAAAGAAAAACCGGTGCTGAAAACGCTGTATCGGAATGTCCAGCTTTGTAGCTTGGTGAGTACAAACACTGCTTTTTTTCCATTTAAAGCACTGGGCTTGAATCTATACAGAATGGTAATCATCCGCGCATAATGGGGCTTCTGTGACAGTTGCATAAGGGGTTCTGTAAACGGATCACATGACTACCGGCCTCCTTTGTTTTTCCTTCATTGTCTTGTTTAATTCTATCCGTCTTTACTTTCCACCTTAATTCTCTTTCACAAAATTTCTTCCATAGAGACTTTCTTTCAGATTCCCTGACCTTTTCTTGTAGGTATTCTGTTCCCACTTATCTCGCTTTCTTCGTTGTTTTGTGACTTTCTTCTACCATTCGTTTGTTCCTTCAGCGCGTTTTGTTCTGATCTACTTTTTCTTCCACATGTATTGTCCTTTTAGGCACCTATTCATTCCAAATTATCCAATAAGTGGGGTGCCCTAAATACATGGTGCTTACAAACCAGTGAAGTGGTGGAGTCTCTCATCGCAGAACGAAATCAGCGTTTTACTGGCATGGATTGTGATTTGATAGTGTGAATTATAAACCTTTGACTTATTTGTGTTATTGCTGATAAGCCACAGCCAAATTCATTGTGTATTTGCTATTGTTCGCATTTCACTTTGGAGGTGCCACCTACAAGACATGGGTTTAGGCAGAATACAGATTGTTGGAGAGATGTGCCATTACTTTATGAGCATAGCCTCCATTTCCGTCAGGCAGCAGGCTTTTGTTTCCCAGTGAGGTAGTTCACTCATGGTGTAAAACCCGGGAAGTTGCTTTGATATCCCGCTACCCCGCCCCCTCCCCCCACAAAACCCTTAACCTTATCGTATCTTTATCTTCGTGCCTCGAAGGGATTTAGTGAAAATTGGCACCTTGAAAAAAAAAACTACAAAATAAAACGGAGTGTTGCCAGTTACCATATGGTACCGTCATCCAGAAATCGGCACCTGTCGGAAATCTAGTCCATCTGCAGTTGACAGGGTCCTATTCCAACAGGGCTGCCTCGAAGGTGGATATTAACAGTAAGTTGGGTGATTGCAACGGTTGATCTAGTGCCAGGAGACGATCCAGCGTATGATGTCGGCATTATTACTGGGTCCATAGTCTATCTTATTACATGACCGGTGCATGCACTTAGCGATACGCATGCCTGCTGCAGGACGGTGCACCAGCATCACTACTCCTCACCTGTGTGAACAAAATCAGCATTTTGGACCCCTCCCCCTGCTCTCAGACCCCCCTGGGATTTTTGGATTTTCTTCATTCCACTGCTGTGTTCCCGGTCCCAAAGGGACACAAAGAAGCAGACGTAATCACAACAAGGCCATCTTGCAGGAGGGTGCATGCGTGGCGCAGCTGCTTGTGGCTCGTCCTCCAGGGACCTCTATTACATCATTTGGCCGGACGGTTTCATAGCCTTGCATCACCGCCAAGAGGGCTTCCCCTCTACGGTTGCTTGTGCAGTCACTTTGACACCCCACAACGAGCACATAACTACAAAATGCGTATAAACGACCCCCTTCTACATGTTATGTACAAGATTAAATATGTTGACAATTTTACAGTCCGACACCAGTCCGCCAACGCCACCTCTCCCCACCTCACACCCTCCCGCAATTGCCAAACAATGACATGATGTGATGTGCTACTTTAGCTTGCTGCGTGTTCGGTCGTCCTTGTCTTGTTGGCAGCGTCGTTATTTTGTTGATCATTGGAAGGAAGGAAGCGCCGTCATCAGCAGGGCCGGACTGGGGTATCAAATTTGTCTCACACACCAATGAAAAATTGTCCCACAATTGCAAATGACAATTCATTCCTTTTGTGTCCGAGTGGTCCAATAGTACCCAAGTTTTTTGATAAAATGTGAGGCAAATTGTGCATCTTAAAGAATATTTACTCAGCAACACTGGTCAAAACTACTAGCGGCAACTCGTCAAACTGGCCCACATTGGCCACAAAAAAATAAAAAATAAAAATAAAAATAAAAAAATAATTAAATTGGACCACACCACCATGTTGCGTTTTTGGTTCAGGCATTGCCCCATAGGCCAGTCCAAGCCTGGCCATCAGATTTTAATCGATGGGGAGATGGAACTTCTGGCTAAGCCCTAGTAGTCAGTCGGAGCCTGACTCAATGGTAACTAGGAGGAACAGGGTTCAAGTGGGTGCCACAAGAGGTGGCAAGCGAAGTAACATGACTGCCGATAGAAAAACTCAATAGCCCCGACGATCTCCACACGGCAAAATTACACTGGTTACCGTACACGGCGAGATGGTGGGAAAATGGCTCAGTTACTGCTCTGGGTGCAGTGATAGTTTTTTAATTGTATTTAATATATATTTATTTTACATTTATAAAGCACAAACGGCCCTTGGGCATCATGGCGCTGTTACAGTAGGCTTACTTAGTGGCAGAGGAAGTACAGAATAATGACAGTGAAAACAAAAATGGATAACTACAGAGCTGGATGAAAGTAAAACAGTGTGGTTGGACAGGTGTTCATTGGTTACAGTGGAACTAGATATTGGTGGCTTATGCCGTGGAGCGGATGAAAAATGCAAAGGGGAAAACATTGACAAAATAAAATAGGCTTACATTGGCAATAAAGTAGTGCATGGCATGATGGGTCCGTGGTTACAGGGGAGCCCTTCAGCAACACAGGCGGTACCAGGATAGCAAGCTAACTAACGGTAACGAGGATTGCGCATGTATTAGTTGAAGAGTTTGGTTTTAAGAGCTTGACGAAAGATGTAAGAGGCTTCATTTCTGAGTGAAGTGGGAAAGGCATTCGAGTTCTTGGGGGCTAGTTGTTGGAAGCTGGAGCCTCCCGCTTTTGCTCTTTTGAAGGTGGGGACGTATATCTGGTTGGAGTAGTGTGCTGGAATGCGTCTGGAGAAGGTGAGTGGAATCATTTTCTAAGTTAAGTAGGGTGGTGCAGTGCAGGAGAGGCACTTGTGTGTGATGGCCATGGTTTTGAATAGTATATGCTCCTTGACTGGGAACCAGTGCACGTCTCTTTTCGCCTGTGATAGATATTCCCTTTTGGAGATGCTCAGTGCGGCTCTGAGGGCATAGTTTTGTGTGACTTGTAACCAATTTATGTTTTTGGGCGAGGTACCCCGGAAGAGGGCATTACAATAGCCCAGTTTGGCCCAAATGGTAGACCTGGCTATTGCAAGGCAGTTTTTGGTTGACAAGTAGGGTTTGACCGCATTGATGATTTTGGTAGTGAGTGCAGCAGAAGATGCAATGGCATTAACTTGGCGGGTCATACACAAGGAGGAGTCAATGAAGACCCCTAGTGTTTTAACTGCTGATGACACTGCGATAGCTGTATTATCGATGATGAAGGTCCTATATTGTGGGTCAAGTTTATTGAGTGCGTCAGCAGGATCTCGGTTTTTTCTCCATTGAGACATAGGCCATTTGCTGCCATCCATGTCTGAATGGCTGCGTATATGTTGGCTACAGCCGCTGCATCCTGTTCATAGGAGCCCGTGAGAGGGAGTAGGACTTGGGTGTTGTCGGCATAGTTTTTATATGTTATGCCGCGATCATCCAAGTCATTGAAGAGCAGTAAGGTGAATATATTATATACGGTTGGTGCGGCACATGATACTTGCGGGACACCACAGTGTATAGTGGTGGGTGTTGCGCAGGCATGGTCCGAGAAGACTCGGACAAGTCTCCCCTTCAGGAAGGAAGAGATCCAGGAGATGGCTTCAGGAGAGAAATAGGCAGCATTTTTGAGTTGTTTGCATAGGGTTTCATGGTCAACAAGATCAAACGCAGCTGACAGATCTAATAATAGGAGAAGTACTGGTTTGACTTTGTCCATTATGTCGGCGCGTTGTATCTTTAGGTCAAGAAGGACAGACTCTGTCCCATAGATCAGGGAGAAACCAGATTGTCTCTTGCCCAGAATGCGATTCGTTTCCAAGAACTGCTGGATTTGAGTATAATATATCGTGGACAACCCACGACCAGAATTATGTGAGATTGGCAAGGAAAGATGGTTTGCTTCTTAAGGAGCATGCAAAAATAGTCACCACCTCATGTTGTGGTCAGTGATCCTATCCCCAGTGCCTACTTTAAGCGTAGACTAAGGGGCAGCTTACAAGGAGGTTTCTCATTATCTATGAAATGAGGCATCCAAGTGGGCACGTGTAGAAACATGGAGCTGGTGATGACCTCCATAGTGGAATTTAGTTGACCATTTAGAAGCGGTGTTGATCCGGCCTAGTTGAACATGTAGGTTTTTAGACCTTTGTCTCCGATATAATGGCCATCAGAAAAAGAAGGACAAATTCTACTCATGAATTCAAACACCACTTGAAACAGATAAGACGCTAGTAACCAGTTCCAAGATGCAACTGGAATATCAATGCCCAAAAAGAAGCATGTGAACATCTGGATCAGGCAGACACCATGTGGAACTGTTTAAATGGGATTCCGCCCTGGCTTTTGACCCCTCTAATTTAGCATAGGTTCTTATTCTATTCATAAAGCTCTCATTGGACATTTATGAAGAAGTCTCCAAGTAACTTATGATTATTGACGAACTACAGCCAATTACGATTTCTCTGTTTTAAGCCATGGATGACTGACCTCTGCATGATATTTAACATATTTCGATGTTGGGGGTGGGTGGAGGGATTGCTCTATTGCCAAGTTCACAGACGACCACTTGAAGTGCTAGATGGAAACAAAGACCACTCCAACCGGCCATCCTGCCAAATTGGTGCCACCTAGAAGAGGGCAGTGTCTGGTACTGTAGGCCTGGCAAAATTGCAGATCTTCATAACCCAAGTCCATGTCGCTATTGTAGCACCATCATACCTCCACCCACCCTTCTTCCAATACTCAGTTCCCCGCCATAGGGCATGGCGTGCAATGAGACAAAGTCGGTGTGCGGTCAGGCTGGGGCCTCTGAAAGATACGGTATGGGGATCTATTAAATGAACGTCTGCCATTTAGGAGATGTTGGGATGCAAATGATAATCTTACTCCTACGTCCCATCCCCTTTCCTCTATACTGCATGGGCGTACCTCGCTAGGGACGGAGACAGAACCTTTTTCACCAGAAAAAACTTTCCCCTTAAATTTAGAGGCGCAGGGGGCACAGCCGTGGGAACATGCGCTCTTCTGACTGTCCACCGGTGCCACTCCCCAGGCCCCTTTTCCACGCCGACAGGAACAAGTCGATTTCACCAGCGCTCCTGGGTTTGGCTTCGGCCATAGAATACCATGTGCTCTTCCCAGGATACTTCTGTCTTTTTTCTTACATCAATCAGGTACTCGGTCCTCTGGCGCCACGCTCCTCCCCGGCGCATGTCGACTTCAGCAGGTGTCCAGCCTGCGAGGGTCTTTTCCCTACATCAGAACCCCATGCTCTTTGCCTCTGCTGCCTTGGCCCCAACCACGGATGGGAGGGTTGTACCACGTGCGATGCACTTTCTTCACATGCTCTGAAGAACAGACTAGCTAAGTGGAGGGAGCTCTTCAAGAAGTCACCTACAGAAGACTTTGTCAGACATAAGTCAAGGTCCAAGGGAGGAGCGCCGTTTTCCAGCACACCCTGCAAGGACGGCTTCTTTCCAAGGAAACGCCCTGATGGGAGGAACCTCAGGTTCTCACACCAGCACGGTTACCGAGGCTAATTCAGCTACTGACCGGGGGGTCTTTAGTTCCTCCCGGAAACAGAGCTGATGGCCCGCAAGGGTCTTTTACTGGGTGTACACTAGAGGGGCTACGCCCTTGTACCAGCAAAATGTCTGAGGTGGCGCCTGCATGCAGCACTGCAGGTGATACTGTCATGGGCAACACGCCTACCAGGCCTCGGCCTGAGGTGCAGGGTAGGTCTCATGCTCCATCGCCAAGAGTCCTGGAGGAGGCTGGGACCAGTGAGCCAAGCACCACGACTTCGGCACGAGGCATGCAGCTCAACAAGATGGCCACTGTGCCAAACATGTCTGCTCATCCGATACCGCCCCGAGGAATGGAGCAGGTGACAGAACGAGTTACAAGGTGGGACTGGTGTCACCCAGGTACGTGGCCTACAGTTTATCCATCAGCATCGCAGGGCAGGTTTACCCGGCAATCAACTAGACAGAATACACACCGGCCCCAGCAGCCGCCCGCTACCCCGTCAACATCACCTGCCACCCCATTGGCCTGCAAGGACAGGTTCTTTGAAAAATTCCTCATGCTCATGAGATCTCCTCAGATGGGTGTCCATCCTTAGGGATGTGATCAGGCACGCTCCCTCCGGCCCCCTCCAGCATTCCTCCTATGGCTCCAGCGTTGCAGGCCCTGGTGCAGCCCACTGTACCAGCCTCAGCTGCAGCCTCTGGTTTCCACACCTCAGCCCTCGGTGCCCAGTACTCCTCCACCCGCTCCAGACCAGCCGGACGCCTGGGTGGACACATACGAGGAAGACCCAGACACCATCGTCAGCCAAGGCCTTCCATGAACGACTCACAGGTCTGGCAGAGTACTTGGGCCTTTCTCAACCCGAAGTCGAACAACCAGAGGCGGGGGTACTGGCAGATGTCCTCACTCTACGCCCTGCGGCTAGAAAAGGGATCCCGATGCAAAAGGACGTTGTCGCCTTGGCCAAGAAGGGGTCGCTCAAACCCCACTTGGCCCAACTGGTCAATCGGCACCTGGACGTCAAGTATAGGCAAATGGAGGGGGGGGGATCCACTCTTGCTGTCGGCCCACCCTCAACCACACTCTTCAGTGATTGCTGCGGCGACACTACTCAAAAAGCCTCAGTCCTTGTTCACTTCGTCCTCGGCGCTGCTAGGCAAGGAGGAGATGATCTTGGATGCTTACGGGAAGAAACATTATTCCAACTCTTCACTGCATCTTTGTCAATCCAACGCAGATGCCATGCTGGCAGCCATTAACCAGAGGCTTTGGCGGGAAATAGCCGACTTCCTTCCAGAACTTCCAGTGCAGAGCTAGTCACGATTCAAGGCATGACTGGCAGATGCAAAAATGGTGACCCACATGGACACCTGTGGTTGGGCCATATGCATCGCCACGGACATGAGAAGGACTGCCTGGCTTCGGGCTACTAAATTTAACCCAGAAGTCCAGGAATGCATATTGGAACTTACATTCGAGGGTGGCGACCACTTTCACTCCACCACCAATGAGGAGCAAGATAAAAAGAAAAACTGCAATGTCTTTACCCTTACGAATGCCACACCCAAGGCTAACACCGTCACATCAAACGCTCCAACAAGCGGCGGACGTTCAGAGGGTTCCGGGCTTCCGAGAACGGGAGGTCCCGGCAGCCTAACCGCTCACCAAGTGAACACCAGTGCAAACAAAGGGGGGCGGGGGGAGGGAGAAGGGCTTTTTTCAGTGCCCTCCTCAGCGGGAAATAAGGCATGGCGCGGCCCTTCGAGTCCACATGTCTCCGGTGGGGGGGGCAGTCTTGCCCTTCACACATAGTTTTGGCGTCAGAGGTTCGGGGGCCTCTGGATAATCTGTAGTATCCACTGTACAAGATTGGGAGCGCAACTATGTTGGCGGAAATTCGGTCGCTCGTCGTGAGCCAGGCAGTGGAAGAAGTCCCAGCCTCCCAGCGAGGATTGGGCTTCTACTCCAGGATTTTCACCATACAAAAGAACACCACAGCTAGCCTGAGAGTTGTGCAGGACATCT
This sequence comes from Ambystoma mexicanum, assembly GCF_040938575.1. Lineage (NCBI taxonomy): Eukaryota > Metazoa > Chordata > Amphibia > Caudata > Ambystomatidae > Ambystoma > Ambystoma mexicanum. The sequence goes on from NC_090921.1 coordinate 180,329,742, forward strand.
CCACCCTCAACCTCTCCCTCCCTCCCTCCTCAAAAATTCAAGATGGTTACACCAACACTCATAGCGGAGACATTGTGCAAGGGAGACTGGGATATGCTCCCTGGATCTGAAGGACGCTCATCTACACGTCCCGATTTGGCAGCCGCACCGATCTTTTCTGCGATTCAGGATCATGGGTTGCCATTTCCAATACAAGGTGCTACCCTTCGGCCTCAATTCAGCCCCAGGGTATTTACCAGACTCATGAATGCAGTGGCGGCCCTCCTCAGGGCCCAAGGCCACCACGTCTACCAAAACCGGGATGACTGGCTCGGCAGGGCGAGATCTCCGGAGGTGGTTCACCACACTTCCTCTGCCCTTATGGATTACACTCCACGAGCTGGGATTTTCGCTCAACTGCAGAAGTCTCAGCTGCAGCCTACGCAGAGACTGACCTTCCTGAGCCTCAAGCTCTGAGAGAGATTGTTCCCCTCGGAGGACAAGATCACAGCCATCAAGAGAGCCACTACTCATTTCCGCACCCGAGAAGTGACATCGGCCTGGTGGTACCAACATCTCTTGAGTATCATGGCAACGGTCCTACTGGCTGCACACAAGACTCAAGTTGAATCAGGAGTGGTGCTCCCAAGCAAAGCTTTGTCAACATTTCTCATTCTCTCTACTCGGACCTCACATGGTGATCCAGGGACTGCAACCTGCAGACGGGCAAGCCCTTCCAGAAGTCGGGCCCGCAGCATCACTACGGACTCCTCCCTAGAGGGCTGGGGTGCCACTCTGGAGAGCCACAGCATCCATGGAGTCTGGACCCGGCAGGCGTCTCATATCAACTGGCTGGAGCTGAAAGCCATATGGCTAGCTCTCAAAGCTTTCCTTCCGCTCATTGGGGCAAGGTCGTCCTTACCAGACCGACAACTCCACCAGCATGTACTATGTCAACAAGCAGGGGGCATACCAGGTCCCCTCCACTGTGCAGCCTAGTGGTCAGCTTGTGGGAATGGGCTCTGGAGAACATCCAATTCACGGCCGTCCACCTGCCGGGGGAGTCCAACTTGGAGGTGGACAGGCTCAGCAGGCTGGGAGCAGACAATTAAAAATGGCAATTGAACGATCAGGTGCTGCTGGAGATCTTCAGCAGATGGGGGCATTCTCAAGTGGATCTTTTTGCCTCCAGGGACAACAGGAAGTGCCAGCAGTTCGTGTCCTGGCAGTGGCAGGGTCCCATTCCAGATAAAGTGGAACGACATGACAGCGTATGCCTTCCCTCCCACACCCCTGGTCCACAGGGTGATCTGCAAGATAAAGGAAGCTTGTCACCTCAGCATCATTCGGATAGGTCTGCGGTGGCCAGGGAGACCGTGGTTCTGAAAGAGTCTGTCTCTCGGACAGGCCACCCATTCACCTTCCGATGGGCCCAGCTCATTTTCTGGCGCAGCGGGGGGTTAGGGTCATTCACCATGCCCCACAGAAATTCGCCCTTGCAGCGTGGTCCCTGAGCAGATCACGCTGAAGCACCTGAGCCCATCACAGGCTAACCTAGACATCATTCAAGGCTACAAGGAGCCAGTACAGGAGAAAATGGATTAGGTTCTGTCACTCGGCAGACTAAGGAGATCGACCCCCTTACGTGCACACTGGATGATGTGCTCTCCTTCTCTGCCCACCTTGCTCACTCAGACGTGCAGGTGCAAACATGCCGCACCTATTTGGCGGCCATAGGGGCCTACAGAAATTCAGAGAAGGAGGTCTTCTCTTCCAACCAGATAGTCACAAGACATTTGGTGGGCCTTTCCAGGCTTTACCTGCCCATCAAAAAACCACACCCCGTGTGAGACCTCAATGTAGTGCTGGGTGCCTTGGCACACAAGCCCTTCAAGCCAATGGCGCCCGCAGACATCGGGCTGGTCACCATTAAGACAGCTCTGTTAGTGGGCCTCACCTCTGCTCACAGAGTCAGCGAGATCCAGGCTCTGGTGGCCTCAGAATCCTATACGACTTTTCACAAGGAAAAGGTGGTCCTGAGGACACACCCAGCGCTCCTACCCAAGGTATCCTCCGCTTTCCATCTAAATGAGGAAATAGTCAAAGTTACGTTTTTTGCTGAACCCAAGTTCGAGGCTCATAGGGTCTTGCACTCTCTGGATGTCAGATGCGCTCTTAAATTCTATATGGACAGGACCAAGAGCTTCCACAAGTCAGACACTTTTTGTCACCTTTTGGGGGGGGGCAGAGGGGGGCGGGTATCGGGCTTCCAACGCCTCTATAGCTGTCAGAGCCAAGGCCACGGCCATTGCATTCCAACGGCAGGTTCAGAGGCTGGTAATCAACAGGGAAGCCACCTGTCCCCCCCCCCCTTCGGCCTTCTGTAAGCATCACTGTTTGGACACCAGCTCCAAGTCAGATGCAGCTTTCGGACAGGCAGTTCTAAGGAATCTGTTTTCTTAAGAAGGGTCCCCTCTCCACCCTGTGGCTACATTCAGTTGTAATTGCCCATGCAGCATGGAGGAAAGGGGACGGAAGGTAAGAGCAATTAATAGTTACTCACCGTGGTGACTCCATAGTCCCTGTTCCCCATATGTCCCACCATCCTCCCCACCCCTAATACAGGTGTCATTAGGCAATGTTAAATATTGTCGATGCGTCAATGGTGACCGAGAAGTGGCACCGGTGGGTGGAGTCAGGGGAGCGCATGCTCCCAGCACACCTCTAAATTTAAGGGGGAAGAAGGTTTTTTCTGGTGAAAAGGGTTCCATCTCCGTTCCTACCAAGAGCCGCCCATGTAGTATGGAGTAAATGGGATTCTGGACTAAGAGTACTTTAGTCACTACAGTGAGTAATTATTAATGTACTGATCACACATGAATACACTTAACGATGGTAAAGATGTTAAGGATATTGGACCATGCCGTATATGATGCAAAGTCCTGGAATAGTGGGAGCAGTCAGGTACTTGTAGGCACTCCACAACTCCTACCTCTCTGTGTTTCTGTCGACACATTGAGCTGTGCGAGTCATGTATCAGTCGGAGATTGTGTGGGTTAATCACGTGTGTTGTGTTGGCAGTGATGCATAGCTGTAGGCCATTTCCTCATACTAGTCTGTCCCTGGTGTTCAGAGGTAATGTTGGAGAGTCGGATTGTTGGTGATGCATTGGCCTATGGAAAACCTGTCAGTCTGTTTTTTTGATGGGTAAATTGTCCCATCATGACATGGAGGTTGGATACCTGCATGCCTTTGAGTGGTTTGTGGATTTGGTGTAGGAGTGGATGTTTTCTGATTAATGCTGCCAAGCAATGCTCTTCAGTGGCATTTAGAGGGCTTGATGTGTTCCTTGTTTCAGCTGATAATTTGAATATGTTTTATATAATGCTATGTGCCTAGTTTCTCCCACTTCTACTGTAGTAATAAGTTAATTTCGCCCACTCTAACGTTACATACAATTTCAACCTTGTAAGGTTAAATACTTAGTTGTCCCTGCTGGTATTTAAACCTGTGGTTGCAAACTGAACTTTGGAGGCGAATGTATAATGTGATGGGATTAATGGGGAGCGACTTGATCAAAGACCACTTTACCTTCTCAAGGAAGCCCTTGTGTATGTCCTTGCAGTGGGATTAAGAACCGTTTGAGCATGGACCGGTGTTTGTACGTTTTTGTGATTTGTTTGCCGATGCTCCATATGTGTCTTTGGATTACCGTGAATTGAACGAATTCGAAATGTTCGAGGGAGGGAAAAAAAAAAAGCCGTTTGAACGAAAATTACTTTCAATTTTCACTCCCCCGAACATTTCTGAAAACCCACTGCCTCCTACCCCCTTAATTACGGCAGCACACCTTGTGTGCTACCATCTCCTGGTTTCCTCTGCGATGCTGGTTCCCTCAACATGAGCCGGTGCCGCAGGATCCTATTTTTCTTCATATTTTATTGATTAGGGAGCGGGGGACACCCTCCGATGGCATAGTGAACAAAGGTGCAGGGAACGCCCGCGGCCCCGTTTCACTGTAATGACACCGAATGGGGGATTTATTTGAAATTGTTCACCTGTAGTAATTTTCAGACAGCCAATTTTCGAATAAATCTGCCATTCGTTTTTTTATTATTTTTTTTATTCTATTTAATCTCACAATACCTTTTTTGTGTTTTAATAACCCTGTTGACAAAAAGTTGCATGATTAGATGGTCTTGAACGAAAATGAAAGGTACTACCTTCTAAAGAGAATAACATGCTAATCCTTTTTGTTCAGGGTTAAAGGCATGCAGTAATCCCAATTGTGGGAAGATGTAACCAACTTCAGAGGGGAATGCAGAGATAAGGTAGGTACACATTTTTCTGGCTTTGCATCATTCAGAGAGACTTGAATTTTAGTTTGAGTCAAAGGACGGTAAATTTGTAATCTGTTGCGTGTGATGCAAGCAGCCCAACAGCCAAGCAGTATACCAGCCCCATTTACTCCCTAAAGGGCAACACAAAAGAAACTTATTATTTCTCAAGAACTACTGGGTGCAAAGAAGTAGGGAGTAAAAAAGGAAATTTCTTTAAGAGTGAAAATATTTTACCAAGTACTTACGCCCATTGGCTAGAATTATTTTTTACTCACTTCAACGTTTTACTTACAAATTGAAAACATACTTAACTTTATCTGGAGCCCTGGAAGCAAGGTTTGGAAAAAAATAATAAAATTTAAAAAAAAATGGCCCTTGAAGCTTCTTCAATATCGTTACCAATGGTACCGGGTCTACTGCCTGGTACCATCACCAAATGCTCGATGCAATAACTGCTAGTATTTTAATGTGGTACAACTGCTCATCAAGTGGTTGCCAGTTTGGCCTCGTGGACCTTTTTAACAGGTCGGCCTGTCCAACTGATCGACCACTGAATGGTGAGCTGGGATTCCCAACCTTCAAGGTGAGGTGTCTATAAATAGACTACACAGAACCCAACCAGGAACAATCTCCCTTCAATAGCAAAAGACCAGCTGCCTCTTGGCATCCGTTGCCCCTAGTAACATAGATGTGCTTAATGCCTTCCTTATCCTCTCCTTTACTGCCTTTAGAGTCTAGAGACACCTCCATGTGTCATGTGGACACCGGTCTCTGGCTTCTAATTTGCCTCGCTGGTTCTCCAATGACTTGTATCAGATCATTGAATATCTGCCGGGATTATTGCAAGGTGGCAGAAATTCCATTTCACAGTACTAGAGCTGGTGAAGTATGAAAACGTTTGAAAATTCGGAGCCCCGTTCCAGTCAAAACAAGTGTTTCTGTAACAGGAGGCAGTGGGCACACCCGTGCCAGATTGTAGTTGTGTGGGGAATGTTTCCGCTGCTCCCCTACAACTATCTTGTGCTTGTTTCCTGCCCTGCATTGTCGTCGAGGAAACCATGGAGGAAATTCCTCCCGATGCTGTGGCCTCTTCGTGTAAATAAGGAATGAGGTGGTAATGTGGTAGGTGAAATGGCTCTCAAATATAGAACATGTTGTGCAACGGCTTCTGTTGAAAACGACTGAGAGAGCCCCTTCACAAAAATCGTGTGAATATTTAAGAATATATCTTTATAAGCATTTTTCAGAACCTATACAAAACACTCAAAGAAAACCCATCAGTAAAGGAAAACGTGCAGACTTATGTCTGCCAGAATGCAATGCCATCTTTAGTCACCTGTTTAGAAGGGAAGTGGGTAATAATGCTCTGGCCAAGAAAACCAGGCTACAGCGACATAAATACACAACAGAAAAACATAGATGGCCCAAAGGTCTTTACCAAAAAGTCCTCATCAAAAAACGTATAAGTAAAACGCATGCCACACATGACAATCAAGGCAAAAAAAACAAAATAAATGGAAAGCAGGTTAAATCCCAATTAGTAGATCGCACCAGCTTAATCTATCGGTCAATCGCCGGGGATGACCGAATGTTTAAGGGGGTGGTCCTTCAATGTCTTCACCTGTGTCCTGAGTGACAACGAAAGAATCAAGCATTTGATTTGCCTCTGTGTATTGAAACTCTTAAATGTTCACTTTCTTCATTTCCTTGACATTTACACGGAAGAGAATGCCACCACAAATACCCTCCTAATTGACTGATACTTTTTTCTCCGTCTAATAGTTGCGTCACTCGCACAGGACACATGAAAATCCTTGTGAGGAATTCGACCATCTGCAAGGTGGGCGTGCACTCGTCTGGGCTTTGACATTTTTATATAAATAAATGAAGGATGGTAGACCAAGCTCTGGAAAATGTGGGTGGCTAATCCACACACATTTTCCTATGCTCACACCACAAAACCATAGACCCGTGTACCCCGGGTTGGACACCGCCTGCAGGTACTGTCCACCCCTGTCATATTTAGTTGGAATGTGACAGCAGAGAAGGGCACAATGTCACCACAAGGAAGAGGGAGGGCCAACTTGCCCCTGCCACGGTCCATCTGAAAAACTGACAAAAGGCTCCATGGAATGCTCTTTTGTTAGGTCTTGCAGCTGGTGGTAGAGATTAACATACTGACAGAGGGTACTTCACACATGCCCCCACAGGGCCTGGCTGCAAAGGATAGCCAAGGAGAATCGGAAACCCAAAAAAACCTTTCATATGGAACTGTCAACCTGAAGCCATCTCCCGCCCTCCGTATCAGTGACTGAGCGGCATGTCTAGGTCCAGAATGTGGTTTATGGAAGCCAGAGAGTCTGGTCTCTCGGCATCTTCAAAAGGAGACCTGCCGCTTTAATCAGGGTCCACACAGGGAGATCCATTAACCAGAGAGACTCTGATACAGCAGACCGGAAGATTGGTGGGACTCAGTATCACAAGGAAGTGAGCCCAGACCAGTTTATTGACAGGAGAGTTCCCCCATATTGGTTCTGGGACACCCCTTTATCCTGCATCAACCATTAATTTGTTCCTGTTGCAAATCACTCTGGTTATGACCTCGCACATACCGAAAAGTACTGGTGGTAGGGTCCTCAGGATTGGTAGGATTAGCCTACACCAATCACTGTGGCCCACTTGACGTTAAGAGGGCTGGAGGCCCTCTTGAGGAGAATCATCAGAAGACTGCAAGTACAGTCTGCTTTAGAGCTTTCACCAGTGAGGGAAGGCCAGGACATCCAAAGATGGAAGCAAGATACCTCCCCTTAACTTCTCACAGGGAACAGAGTGAGAAAATAACGGATGCCCCTCCAGCCACGTCAGAAGCAGTATCCAGTCGGCACACAGTGTGCCCTGTTAGGCTCTGCAGCAAGCAATCTTACCGGATAGGGAGTGCGAGAAGGTTTCTGAACCCAAAACCAAGGACAAGGCAGCGGCCTTCCGCCTTAAAGGACGAAATAAGCCCATTGAAGAAGCTTGGAGACGAGCATCTACCGACGTCCGCCTTAAAGGACATTCTCGACCCAGTTGAGTTCCTCGATCCACAACTGACTGCAATGCTGTCAACCTTCGAGCTACCGCCGTCAAGCCACAGTCGCTGAAAGAAACAGGAGACGTCTCGACCAGGGCTTCAGAACCGCCGATCAGCACTGAGACATTGATTCCTGACCCTGGGTAGCCGTGAAGGCCAGCCTGCAGCCATAAGTCAAGCTTTGCACTCCGAACTGTCGTGCCACCTGATAACCGCAGCCGATACTTAAGACTGGATTTTTGCCAAGGAAAGCAGAGATCCAAAAACTACAAGTTTAAAATTGAGTCTTGGTTCAAGTTTATAATGGAACTCTCTCTAAAAGTGTAAAGAGCCTCAAATGTGTAAGAGTTATGATTCAGCTGACTGAAGAACACAGCCTGTGTTCCAAGTAAAAAGCTGGCAAGTGAGAAGAGTTAAATGAATCATCCAATATGATTTAATAGGAAGGTGCTAGGATTTCAGATGGTATACATAAGTGCATCTGTGATGCTATAACCTAACATGTTGCTTTCAAATGGCGCACAACTAAATAAGTGGTTTGCATCCTGCAATGTATTTCATTTAAATCATGTTAAATGTAAAAATGACAATTCTAAACCAAGAGAAGGAAGCAATAGTTCTGTTGATTTAGAACACAGTTCAGTTTCAAATTGTGCCGACTACATGTGATAAGTCAACTCGTGTCAAAATTCCTTCCACGTTTGAGATGTCCTGGGACAAATCTTTGTCAAATATAAAATGCAATCAAATGGGTTATCTGTTGATTCTAATCAGAAGCCTGTGCCAACCAAGGTGGGAGGGGTCAACTACATTTGGCTTCCGTAGTCAGGAAGGAGTTGCGTGATACCCCAGCGGTGCGACACCTATGCATCAGGCCCTTCTTGTTCCTCTACTGGAAAACTGCTTTCCTCGTGGCCATCACCTCTGCCAGGAGGGTATGACATCCAGGCCCTATTCGGCCCCCAAATCGAGGGTGGAGCTGCAGACGCACCCTTCTTTCATGCCGAAGGTTCCGTCGGAATTCCACCTCTACAAGCCTTTGATGTCACCTGCTTTTTTCCTCCGAAGCCTTCATCACCGGCTGAAAGGGCTTTGCAGTCGGTGGACGTTGCTTGTGCCCTGAAGTTCTACGTGGAACGCACAAAGATTTTCGGAAGAATTCATAGCTGTTCGTGAACCTTAGTCCTGTGAACCATTGGAAGGCCTTGTTCAAGGCTTCCATCTCAAATTGGCTCTCCGGCGGCATCATGCACCGTCATTGATTGGCAAACTGACAGCTGAGCAGCCGCCTGAGAGCCCACTCCACCAGAGTGATCGCTGCGACAATGGCGTTGCTGGCTGGGGTGCCCCTGCTAGACATCTGCAGGGCTGCTACATGGAGGTCAACGCACACCTTCACAAAGTTCTAATAATAATAATAATAATAATAAAAATCCCTGCGTTGACAGGGATTCTGGGATGAGTCCAGGGTCGGCCAGGCAGTGCTACGCAACCTGTTCACTTGAGGGGAGTATGTTCAATGTAAGAGTTAATTGCTTCTGTTGAGCCTTGTCACCTACAGTTGTTCTGTAATATTGTACTGCTATGTATTCATTATTCATGAACATGTGAATGCATGTCAGAACCCATGCTGGAGAAAGAATGCGTTACTTACCTGTAACTATTGTTCTCCAGGATGGGTCTGGCATGGATTCACATACAAATCCTCCCTCCGAACCCGCTGTGGCTCTTCTTGGACATACTGCCACTTTACATGCTTAACAAATCTGAAGATGGCTGCTGGAGGAGGGGTTTAGGCAGAGGACGGTCATTAGATGCCGGCAGTATGACCCAGAGGACAGCGATTGGTTTAAAGGAGTCATTTACAAACTGTTTTTCTTTTACAGAGGATTCCCAGCCTGACGAGGGAATATTCATTAGCATGTGAATCCATGCCAGACCCATGCTGGAGAACAATAGTTACAGGTAAGTAACTGGTTCCTTCTACTGCTTCAGGCTTCACTTGGGACCCACACCCTTCCTCGTTGACGTGATCTCCAGTCCGGCCACTGAATTAAGGAGCTCCTTTCGCTCCCAAGACCCATGGTGTCACAACAGCTCCACGCCTCGGTCTCTGACATGCTTCTTGCACAGCAACCTCTGCAATTAGGCTCACGTGGGCAAAGGAAGCCTTCCTGCATGCCTTCCACTGCGCAGCCTCTGCCTGCCAGCGTTTGGGGGAACAGGACCCAGCCCTGGACAAGCATGTGAAATCTGCTGCATCAGAGTTCCGGTGTCTCTTCAGTTCTCCCACTTCTGCCTGGATTGCCAGCACCGTGCTTCATTACTGCACAAACTCAGTTCCAGCTCCTTCTCTATATTGCTTGCAGCCTAGGGGGCCTTGTATGCCTCTCAGCTACCTTCAGATTTGGGCAAGCTTAATTACCAGACTACTACCACAGCATGCCGCTTCAGCCCTCTTCCTCGTCCCAGTAATTATGGGATGATGGGACTTGCAGTCCTCAACAACAAAGTTAGTTCTTTTAAATAACGTCTTAGTTTTAAGGGTAGATTTAAGGATGAACCATTAGAATTTGTTTTAACAGAGGGAGACATTTTACTAAAGGCATTATTTCTAATTTCCTTGGCCTTATACCTTTGAGAATAGGAAGGATTTTTATCCTGAATTACCTTGCATGGTCTGTCTGTCATTAAGGTCCGTTTAAAAGGCATTTGTGTTTAGAGCCACAGATCTTATATGTGGTTCTGATACATCATAATGACAATAAGCCATTACCTATTCTGGCAACTTTAAAAGGTTCTACCTTTTACAGTACCAATACCGTGTTTCATCCCACAGGATCTCCTCAACACCCTGGGCCTTGTCTCCTCAGGTGATCCTCCTGCAGTACCCCAAACCCAAGGTGAGGATCAAGAAGAGTCTGCCTTTCCCTGGCCACCTGGGAGGAGACTTTAGGCAGGGTTTAGTGAGCGATCTGTAGGATTCTCCACAATACCCCCCAGCCAAGGAGATCAGGCATATATGTGCTTTAGGAAGGAAGGAAGGAAGGCAGCAGCTTGTAGCGCAAGGATTGCCAATTCTATAGCTCTCATGGCCAGATACAACAGGTCACACTGGGATGACATTGTTGAGGATCTAAGCCAGTGTTGTACAACATGCGGTCCATGGGACTATGCATCCCTTCAGGACATTATTTATGGCCCTCCAAGTCACATTTTAATGATTAAGTATTGGCAGGTCTAAATTCAGTGTCACTAAGTCGGTGAGGAGTGTGAAGACTTGGTGGTCCAGTTTTTGTTGTTGCATCATGACGCATGCATTTTTACATGTATTTAAAATTAGGATATCAGTCACATAATTGAAATTAACACGCGATGCATTGCCCTCAAATGGCATTACCAGTTTGGTTTCAGTAAAAAAGTAATAGGTAAAAAGTACACCTAAAGACCGTTATGTTTTTTTTTTTTTTTTTTTTAATTCAGCTTTGTGCACGGATGCCCCTACCACCTGCTTATTGCCATGCATTGTTCGGCCCACTGTATGGGACTTCAGTGGTACAGTCAGCCTTCGAGCGAAACAAGTTGTGCACCCTGGATCTAAGTGAAGCATTCCCGCAGAACTGCAAGGAGCCCTTATGAAGATTACTGAGGGGAAAACAGTCTGCAAAATGTATTATGAAGAGTAGTTTAAACACAGCAGAAACAGCGTTACACCAAATAGCAGGGGCAACAGTCATCAAGCGACATGCCTGGCTCGGAGGTACTGGTTACAAACCACAAACACAGGCTACTCTATTGTGGGTGTTAGATACGGTTATGAAGGGGTAATGCATCAAGCTGATTCAGTCTAGTCTACCACTACAGGGCAATAAAATGCCAAAGGAACACAGAGCACTGCTATAGAAGGAAATTGCGGCCTTCCTTCTAAAGAAAGTCATCAAACCAGTCCCTCAGCAGCACTTAAAGAGGGGTTTACTCGCTCCATTTTCTGGTCCCAAAGAAGGATACAACTGAGACCAGTATTAGACCCAAGATGAGAAAACCAGTATGCAAAACCTCAAAGGTTCAGAAATACAACTTTTCAGGGTGTCATCTCTCTACTCAAACGGGAATATACATGTTGACACTCGACATGAAAGCATACTTTTATATTTTAATGTTTTCCATTCACCGATGATTCTCAAGGTTACAGACACAGCACTTTTAATTTTTTTACATTTATTGTGTCGGGCACAGCACTTCAAATTCAAGGTTCTACTGTTAAGAATATTATCGGCACCTCGTGTGTTCACATAGATTCTTACAGTAGTGGCAGCGTATCCGCCCCACCAGAACATCCATGTTTAACCAGCATTAAGAGAAATTCTCTTTTTCTTTAACCTGCCTACAATTACGATCGATTGATCGATTTAGAAAGACCGATTTAAAAATTGGTAATTCGGTCTTTCTAAATTGATCATTTAACCCCATTCACCCCCCCCCCAGCCCATAATCAAACCCACTCTCCACTTCTCCCCTCCTCGGTTACCTTGCACGATCCGACGCTCCATTCCTCTGTTTTCCGGCCATGTTTGGGGTGACTGGGCAGTCTTGGGACTAAGGTAATTGGTTGTGTTTGTTTTGGCATGTATGTGAGGGAGGGGTGGGTGAATGTGGTGGGAGTGGGGGTGCGGGTAAAAATATCTAGTTTAGTGTTTGAGAATAAGTGGAATGTGTGATGAGGAGTTGGAGGGGGATGAACCCCTCACCACCCCATTCCCTGATCTACAGCACGGGAGAGGGTGGAAGCCCAAAGGGTGATATTTCAGCATTTTGGAGGCAAGACCAAAACGACCACAATAAATCTGTCTTTTTGGTGTTTGCCTTTCAAAATGCGGAAATATCACAAAGAACCGTTTACCTCCCTATATTGACAATTGGTTTAAAACTGGGGATACGCTACAAATATGTCTTAACACACAAGAAACTGTAAACCTGCTACACAAACTGGGGCTCAACATCAACGAGAGAAAATCAAGCCCAATAGTCACAAAGAAAACAGTTCGTAGGAGCCATAATAGACATGGAACTGGCACTAGCATAGCCATCTCTCCAAAGAGTAACATCAATTCTGTCTCAGATTCCCAACCATCAGTGGGAGATCAAATATCAGTGAGGTCATGAAACCAGCAGTGGCTCTCATATCAGTGGTTTCAAGTAGCTGGCGACTGGGACACTCTGGTAGTTCTAACACAAGGTTGGAGCTCTGCATTGGTGGAAAAGACCAAACCTCTTGTAGGGAAGTCCGTTCAAGCAAATGTCAGTACAAATAACACTAACTATGGACGAGTCACTGCTGGGCTCGGGGGCTCACTTTCAAGAACTCACAGCACAGAGAGCTTGGTTAAAGGAGGAAGCAAAGAAACAAAGGTGCTAGAGCTTCTAGCCATCAAGAAGGCACTATTATCCTTCCAAAAAAGAAATAAACAGCGTGTTGGATAACACCACTGCAATGTCATACATAAGCAAACGAGGAGCACATACTCCCTGAATGACATCTAGAAATGATGCACCTGAAGAGTGATTTACATCCAGGAACAACGTGGCTGCGGAGAGCAATACTGTTTAGCATACAACTGAAACAGAGTGCTTCAACAAAATCACGATTGAGAAATTAAAACAAGCACACCAACAGCTTTTCAGAATCTCACAGTGGATCTTTTTTGCAACAGCATAGAACGCGAAATGCCCCAACTTTGCATCCAGGTACCCAGAGCAAGGGTCACTGAGAAACGCATTGTGACGAAATTGTCAGGGACATTTGCTTGCACTTTTCCCGCCGTCTCCGGCTCTGCACAAAGTAGTGTACAAAAATCTTGCTCTACTCCTCGCCCCAATGTGACACGACAAACGTGGCACCCGCATGTCTTATGGGGTGGCACCTCAACCACCCAATCCAGGTCAAAAACCACCCAACAACCCAGACCATTAACACATCCATGTCTTCAAACATTGAACTTGGCAGCCTGGCTGATGAAATCAGAGTTTGGGCATGTGAAACCTCCAGAAAGATGCATGAACATTTTAAGGAAGGCTAGAAACCCCAAATATCCTGGTGGAGGGTGCCAGTGATTTAAAGCTTTTGTGGAGGGGATAAGACTAACTCATCCCTCAGTGTCACTCTGGGATGGGACCTCCATACAGTTGTAGAATGACTCCTGAGATCTCCCTTTATGCCCAGCCCATGCGTAAAGAGTTTTGATGAGATTTCACGTGTCAAAGTTGCTTTTCTAACGAGCGTTGCATACACCATAGGTACTTAGAGCAGTCATGTTCTACCTGAACAAAACTAAACCAGTAAGACAAACAAGTACGTTTGTGTTTCTTTCACAGTGGGCCGGGAGGGAGATCCCATAACTAAGTCCACTATGTCAAGCTGGATTGTCAAATTTACACAATAGGCTGCTCACTCCACAAGTCGCACTGTAGCAATATTAGCTTTTATTTCTGGAAAACTGCAAGATGGAGTTCAGTCCATACTTTTACAAAATATTGTGTGGACACACAGGCAAGAGCAGACTGACAGGTGGGTCAAACAATTCGAAAACATTTTTCATCCATCACTGCTGCATACAAAGCATGTAATTATCAGACCCAACCACTAGATGGCAGACTATCCATAGCATGCACGTTTAAGCAGATACAAGCCACAGAAAGATGATTATTGGTCAAGTAATATTAGTCATATATCCTGCAGTGGGGAGTACAGTCTGCATCTGTGGATCCAACTGGAGGTTAGTGTGTTTTATACTGAAAAATTGTATTCAGTTTTCCATTTTAAAGCACATTTAATCTAATATTAATGAAAAAAGTAAAATGGTGTCTTTTTGGTGCTTTTCAGTGTAAGCTCTAGGTAGTTTAAAGTAGAACAAAGCGTTGCAACTTAGAGTAAAGTACTTTCTATATTGTGCCATCTTGCCTGGGCCCTTAAACTATGCTCTCCATCACTGGTGGTAATGGCATATAAAACTGGGACGTATAACACTTTCCCTCCAAAAGTATACGCGTGTGGCCTGGGAGCATGGTCTCCCTTAACCCCACCTCAGTCCTTTTTTCCATGAAGGGAGCGGACCATTTTCACCAGCGCTCCAGAGTGAGGCCTCAAGCCTCGCGATTCCATGCACTTTCCATAATCTTTTGTTTTTCAGGTATTTGAGAACACCGTCCACCAGTGCCCTAGTCTGTCCCTGGCGCATGGCGACCACGGCTGGCTTCAGCAGGTGGCCGTTGTGCGATGGTTCCTTTCCCACCTCTGATCCGCACGCGCTAAGCCTCCGGTACCTTGTGGAAGAGCATGATTTTGAAAATGTATAACACGCACCATACAGACTCAACTATGTTCGGGCACAGATAATAACCATCGAGACAGAGCAGGCACAATACATGAATTAGCTTGAGAAACTGTGGTAGATCTATCTAAACAGAAAGGTTTGGAACTGTTTTCTGAACAGAACCAATGATTCACACATTCTAATCTCAAAAGGGAGTTGGTCCCAGATTTTTGGGCCAAACACTACGAATCTTCGTTCGATCTCCCTTGGAGACCAGGTTGGACCTTGGAACACAGATCAAAAATTTGTCTCCGGAACTGAGATTTCTACTAGGGCAATACCGGACGATCTTCTCTGCAAAGTATTCTGGAGCAAGACCCCTCAAGCATTTGAAGAGTGGATCTGCATGATTTTTCCATCACGGAACAGTCAGCAACAGAAAAGTTTGCATGAGAAATGTACGAACCACAAAAGGTTTGTGCATTTCCCATGCAAACATACATTAAAACCCCCTACAAACCCACACACAACCCCAACATACCCCCACCCTACTTACCTTTGAAGACGCGCTGTGTCCCTGCGGCGCCAGTTCCCTTTTACTCCTGTGATCGGGAACCGGCGCCGCAGGGTCCTTTTTTTTCTCCTTTACTCAGGCAGCTGCAGGGGTTTTCCCTGCAACCCCTGCTCACTAGACTGTAAAGGTGTGCAGCGGGGGTGTTTCACCCCCCCTCTTGATCCCCCAACCACCGCTCACTATACTGTATAGTATGGTGAGCGGGGTGTTGTGGGGGACACCACTGCAGTCTTTTTTCCCCTTTATTTTTTACTTACCTAAAATGCATGCCAAAGGTTTGAATGTTTGGTGTTCGAACCTTTGATGGTATGCTTTTTCTGGACTTTTTGTAAAGTCAGACTTTTTTTTTCAGTCATTTCATACAGTTCCTTGAAGATTAGGCATGCAACTTTGAATTTAATCCTATCCTCCACCATAAGCCATTGGCGGGATCTCCTTAATATGGAGACGTGGTCCCGCTTCCCAAGGTGTCCTAACTGCGGCATTCTGAGCCTTTTGCAATCTAGTAACTTGTTTGGCTGGGATTCCTGCAAGGAGACTATTGCAGTAGTCTTGGTGGGGGTTGGTCATTGCCCCCCACCACCACTGACTGGTCCTCTGGCAGAATAAAGGGAAGCACATTCCTCAGTACCCGGAGTGTATGGAATACTGCCTTCACCTTGGACCCCCACCCGAGCTTCGCTGCCAGGATTCTTGTGGTATATAAAGCCCAGGTTTTTGATTATTTTTGGCGTAGCGAAGTTGTTCCCCCAAAAGCAGTGGGGTAATCTCGGTCTCTCTACAGACATTTTGCTATTAGAGCCAAACATCACCATCTCCGTCTTGGTTACGTTCAGTTGCAGCTAATTGTATGTCATCCAGTTATTGAGCTCATCCATACACAGATGTATTTTTTCAAACACATTATTCTGTATTTCAATATAAATCTGTAACATCTGCGTACGAATGAAAACACAGACCATGTCTCCTAAATATATGAAATACTGGACGAAAATACAAATGAAAGATTAAAGGTGACAGGGATGAACCCTGTGGCACCCCACAATCGAGGCACACCGACTCTGAGGTGAAACCTTCCAACACCACTGTGTTCTATCCTTAAGAAATCCACTTCACTACCTGTTCCGAAGCCTTCCTCACATGCCTAATGTGTTTTAACATCATTGAGTAGCCCACTGTGTCAAAGTCTGCGGAGAGGTCCAATATCAATAACATTGTGAACCCCCAACAGGTCATCATGTACTGCTAGGACGGCTGCCCCTGTCCCATGTTTGGGACAGAACCCAAATTGTAACTTATCCAGCCGCCTCTCCCTGTCCACAAATGCCTGGAATTGTGTACAGACTACCTTCTCAAAAATCTTTGTGGGCCATATCAAATTGGCAATTGGGCGGTAGTTCTTAAGATTTTTCTGGGTCCAGATTACATTTCTTCAACAAAGGTTTCGCTAATGCTCTTTTCAGGGCTTTTGGGAGCTGGCTCTCCTGTAATGATTCATTCACTAATAGTGCAATAAACTGTGTAATATGAGTCGCCAACCATTTAGCCATACATGCTGGAATTGCACAAGACAGGTCTTTTGTGGGCTTCAGTTGGGTGATCAGAGCGAAGATGGTTTCCTCGTCCACAGGTAGGAAGTGAAACTCCTCTTCCTCCACCTTCTCCCATAGTTTTTCTCCTTCCACCAACAACTTTGGGCACCTCCCCATAGTGATATTCTTTTGAATGGTTACAATCTCTTCCTTAAAAAAGCAATTACATTTATCAGCTTGATCCTGTGAGGGTATCATTGTAGTACCGACAAGCAGGACTACCAAATCTAGAAACTACTTCAAACACTGCCTTTGCTCCGTTTCCTGCTCGCTTGATCTCCTTATGTAGGAACTCTTAGCTTCAAATAAGGCCACTTTGTAGGACTTCAGGACCTCCTTGGCTCGCACTGCATTGCTATCCGATTAATAACTCTCCAGGTTTTATTTGCGGATGGGAAGGCTGCTCAGCGTGCAATTCTCTCGCGCCCTGGTCCCTCAAGTGGTGGAGAGAGTTGTTCTTCAGAACTCCACCTCA
This sequence comes from Ambystoma mexicanum, assembly GCF_040938575.1. NCBI lineage: Eukaryota > Metazoa > Chordata > Amphibia > Caudata > Ambystomatidae > Ambystoma > Ambystoma mexicanum. The sequence continues at coordinate 180,347,085 of NC_090921.1, forward strand.
GTGTATTAAGCAATACATTATCAGGAAGACCAAGAAGGTAAGCATACTCTTCTCAAAATCACCCAGCAGAGGAGACTCCTTTCCGGGGAAGCCTACTGATGAAAGGGTTCAGTCCGACCCTCGCACCAGCAGCAAGGACGGAGACTCTTGTAGCTACCGTCTTACCGGCCGAGGGGGTCTAAGGACCATGCCGGTTCTGCCGCTGAGGAGCCTACTGGCTCTGCTACCGGGCACACACCCAAGGGGGCGCCTCCACGCAGCGCGCACAGCACTACTGGCCGATTGCCAATTTCCTACCAGGCCCACGCCTGAGGTGCAGGATGAGGCAGAGCCGATGCGTCGGGCCATGCAGGCAGAGCCCAAGCCCACGTCGTCCACATTAGCACGTGCGGAAGGCACAGATAAAATGGCGTGCACAGATAAAATGGCGTGCGCAGACAAGATGGCACTCATGACAGAAGCCCGCCAACATGGTGAACCGCAAAGGCGTGAGCCTACGACCTGGGCAGTTTCGGTTCCTATGACTCCCTTCACGTGGACCACGCCCTACCTGACATTTACGGTACCATTAGGTTATGTACTCAAAAATTGGAGCAGATACCAGGCATTTACCCCGCCGCAGCTGGATCGCACTCAGCACGCTTGCAAGGATCTGTTTTTCAACACATTTTTTACCCTCATGCAGTTTCCACGGATGGAGAATATCCTTAAGGGCATAATCCAGGAGATGCCGCTTCCCACACAGCCAGCTCCGCCGGTGCCTGCGCAGCCTGTACCACCACCGTTGCCCATGACTCCGGTAATTCCAGTTGCAGAACCAACCCCTGCAGATCCTGGGGCCCCTTCTAGCTCGGGTGACCAACAAGACACTTATGAGGAGGAGCAGGACACACCTTCTTTGGCTAGGCTATTTCATGATAGGATTGCCGGCTTAACGATTACCTGGGCATACCTCAGCCCCAGAAGGAGCTGCCGCCATCAGGGGTACTGGCTGAAGTGCTCACTATCAAAGCAGAATCCAGATCTTGCATCCCGTTACAGAAGGATGTGGAAACTCTTGCGAAGGAGGGATGACTCAAGCCTCAATAAGAGGTTGGATGCAGAATTCAGGCAGGTGGAGTTCGACACTCTGCTCTTGTTAGAGCACCCACAGCCATTGTCTTCAGTCATTGCGGTGGCATCTATGAATGCCAAGCCCCAAGTCTCTACCACAAGCACCACAGGATTAGCACTACTGGGCAAGGAGGAGAAAACGCTTGAAGCAAACCCCGTGGTACAGGACATCATGGAAGCCGCTGTGGCACACACAGATACCGCTAGCAGGGCAATCTATGTGGCAACTGACATCAGAAGGACGGCATGGCTCAAGGCAACCAGATTAAACCAGTCGTACCGGACCGAATCCTAGAACTGCCTTTCGAGGACTGCAACTTGTTTAACTCTTTCGCTGACGAGGAACTTGAAAAAAAAAAAAAAAAGAATAAATACTAAAAAAACCAAAAAAAACCCTCCGAAAACAGAGCAGCTCGCAGACTGCTAAATCCCTGGCCATTCTCACTGAGCCAGCAGCCAAAACCTTCACGCAGGGCCACTCTCGATCAGACAGAGGCCGATCATTTGGCGGTTTCCAGGACCACCGGCCCAGGCAACCAGACAGGACACCCAGTCAACATAGGAAAAAACACCAGAAGTCTTTGCACAAGGTACTTTTTCAGTCCCCCTCCCAGTCATCTGCCTCCTATTTAAAAAAGCAATGACTGCTCTCAGGTCCACAGCACCCCAGTCGGAGGCAAATGCCCCTGCATAGTCAAGGTTGATGCTTAGGTTTATGCACTCCTGGGTGATTTCGGTAGTCTCCTCAGGCTTCTGGATTTCCCCCCCCCCCCATTCCTTACCCAACCACACATCAGGACACCAGCACTCTTGGCAGAGATCCGTTCCCTCTTGGAGAGCGAGGAGGTTTCTCTCCCTCGGCAGGGGCAGGGCTTTTACTCCTGCAGCTTTGCCATTCAAAAGAAGAACCAGGCGGGTCAGCAAGTCACCCTAGATCTTTCCACCCGAATCTGTACATACCTCTGCAGAAGTTTAAAATGGTGATGCTAGCACTTAGAGCAGAGACGTTTGTGTGGGGATGCAGGTTTTGCTCGGTCAGAGGGTCATTATTAGTAGGCTCAGCACTATGTGTCTCAAAATCCCATTAACCGGGTCTCTGGTTGTGGTTTATGGTGGGTTGCAGGGTAGCCTAGGCAAGATACATGGTTATAGGACCGGAGATATCTCGCACCAACCTAGCCACACCGAGGCAGTGATGCTAAAGGGCAGGCTGGACAGGGGCATTGTAGAGTCTGGATGCTAGGTTGGATCGGATCTTAGGTATGTAGTCGGGCAAGGTAGGCAGCAAATGGGTACCAAACAATGTACGGAAGGGGCATCCTGGCGTTCCAATCAGACTGGCCGATATGGATGCGCACATGGGACTATATAAGTTCACCCACGGAACCAAGCCCTACACCGGAGGCCGATGGTGTAGTTGTAGGGGCAGCACCCAAAATGGCTGCTGCGGTCGTGGCGGGAACAGGCGCCATTTTGTCATCGCCTGAGGGGAACTGCAGCATGTGAGGAAGTGAGGCAGGGGTCCCCGTCGATGGATCAGGGGTCTTAACTTTAGCCTCAACATAAGGGACCTCGGCAGAGCCGGTACTATGAGGCCTGGAATGTTTCTGAGACATACCAACCACCAAATTAGCATTCCTAGGAAGGACCTCGGCACTGCCGGTAAAAGAAAAACGTTCCTTCTTTGCCCCCCTCAACAGGTCTGGTGTCGCCGCAAGAACGGGAACGATGAGAAACAGCTTTCACCGATAAGGCCTTGCCAGGCCTCTCAGAACTGTTGGTAACTTTAGCATCTGTATGAGGGACCTCGGACCCAGGTCCGAAAACAGCCTTATCCGCGCAGGCCTCGAACATCCGTTCGGTGACACAAAGTCCATCCAAGGCCTCGGGGCGCACCCCGGTCTTATTCTTGAAGAAAGCCGAAAAAGAGGCCTCAGAGAGAGCTCCGGTACCCCCCCGAATCAGTAGCATAGGATCTACAAATAGCCCCCACAGCAGGGTCCTCGGAGCGTGCTCAGTTATCCACAGGCCCCTTACGGAGACCCTCAGAGAAAACTCTGGTACAATTATTAGGCCCAACGGGCACCTCTGGGCAATCCCCGGTGACAGAGCGATCAGCACTCCTCCCGGGCAGGGAGGAGCCTGGGAAGTTATCCCCCGGCCGGGGTGCTCTGAAAAGTAAAGAACTTAAAAGGCGTTTCTTCTTTTCATCGATGAACGCTTGAAAATGCGAAGGAGGCGTTTGTCGGAACACCTCCTCCCACCGCTCCAACCGACGTTTAAGTGCCCGGACCGAAAGGGAGTCGCAGTAAAAACAGGAGTCCCAACGGTGATCCGGACCCAAACACTCTAAAAACAAAGAGGATAGGGATCCACCCTCGCGAAGCATCAGTGGCATGATGAACAATCTGGAAAGTCTAGTTTGAATGACAGACAGACTAGTACACAATCGCCAGCGAGAGACAGAGAAGAAAAAGAGGGAAGAAAATCTTCTGAGGATGCAAGTATGTCCAGTCCCGAACGAGCGGAGAAAAGGACTGATGGGCGATACGCAGGGCGGCGCCAAGGTGAGCGGGGTTACGGCCACGTGCCAGGCCCCGCACAAGAAAGAGAGGAAGGACACATTTTTGAAAAAAAAAAATGTTTTGGATGCGTTTTACAAAGTGCTCCGGTCCCGTCCCACAGGACGGAGAGATGTCCCATAAATATGGAGGAAAGGGGACGGGACGTAGGAGTAACTTGGTTATAGGACCGGAGATATCTTGCACCAACCTAGTCATACCGAGGCAGTGATGCTAAAGGGCAGGCTGGACAGAGGCATTGTAGAGTCTGGATGCTAGGTTGGATCGGATCTTCGGTATGTAGTCGGGCAAGGTAGGAACGAATGGGTATGATCATTTTGATGGCTCGAGAAGCTTTTAGGCCTAAATTTTTAGAAACGGGAAGCGGATAGTCAGCAGTTGCACATCTGTCGGACACTAAGGTTGTCATCTGTGGCATACAGTTCCTAATTCTCTGAGACTTATTGGTCACTTCCTGTGATCTCTTCGCTTGGTATATATCCCCAAACATTTGTCGGCCGGCTGCAATTACTTTCCAATGTAATGTCATTGAAGTCATGGTTCCTGATGTTGGTATGTTTCAGCTGCCTTAGATGGTCCCAATCATGGTTTACAGAAAGAGCCAGGTTTTTAGAGCTTTGAGGAAGGCCATGTAGTCTTGGTTGTGTCGAATGTGCGGAGGGAGTGAGCGCATTCAACTATGGTGTTGATGTGCAATTGTGAGGTTTATGGACTAGGGAGTTCCCTTTAGGTTCGCTTCCCCAAATCTTTGAGATGGTAGGGTGCAAACATTAAATTGATTCTCGGTGTGTTTATGTGTACTACAGCTATCCCCCTAGTCCAGTATTGTGGCGTTGGTTATGTTGGAGGAGCAGAAAGGGAAAAGGGTTAATCGGTTGTAGAAAGTAATAACCTGCACTATATACAGGGATAGTAGATTTCATGCTCACGTAAACCAACAAAAAAAACAAGCCCAACATCCTAGTGTACAATAATAGGCAGGGCTTTGGGCATAATATACTTTACATGACACTTTCAACTGTCAAGGTGGTAGATGAACAGAATAGCTAAAGGAACCACATCAATGGAAGTGTATAGTGCACTAAAGTAATATCAGTACTTGCCACAGCATGCACCATATTAGAACGTAGGTGCCAACAACCTACATATTAAATACTTGAAAAGGTCATATGAAACCGTAAAATTTGATTCCTGGAAATCTGAAACTCCCATATAAGAGCTCCATTAAATTTAAACCAACAAATAATGAGTGAATGTAACAGAGCAGCAACTACATTCGTTTTTCATAAGCATTTTGTTTTAGTCCATGAGACTATTATTTAGATTGGATGGAGAAAGTTTCTTACCTGTAACTCCGGTTTGCCAGCATTGGTATCTTTCATAGAATCACATGCTGTGAATATTCCCCCATCGTCAGGCTGGGAATCCTTGGTTAATTTTTGATTTCCCTTACCCTAAGCAAGAACAACCTACACTTTGTAGCGCAACACCACTGTTATGTGTGTTTGATCCCCACCAATGGGACCTCGAGTAGCCCTAGACTAGACCCTCTTCCCCTCAAATTCTGACCCTGTGGTACCAGATGCCCCTGGGGTGCAAGAGGTTTTACACGACAGGCTGGAGGGCGCATGTGAATCTATGAAATATACCAAAGCTGAAGAACAGGAGTTACAGGCAAGAAGCCTTCTCCAGCATGGAACTTTCATAGATTCACATGCTGCGAATTAACAGTATACAGACACTGGAGGTGCATACAGAGAAAAACCGCACCCGCATACCTTATAGCCAATCCATATACTTACTGGAACATGCGCCATAGGACTGCTCTCCCTCTTCGCACTTCAGCATTCTGCTTCTCCAGGTTGTAGTGCCAGTGAAAGTATGCGGCACAGACCAGGTGGCTACTTGGCAGATGTCTGTGACCAGAACGCCCGACTCCCATGCCGCTGAAGCCGCTGTGGCTCTCATTGAATGTGCATGTGGGAGAGCCTGGAGGGGCTTCCCCGCAGACTTGTGGCAGAAGACAATAGCCAGCGCGATCTACCTTGCTATGCTTTGTTTGGATTAAGCATTGCCTTGATTCGTCGGGCCATACGCTACGAAAGGTTGCGCCGACTTCCTGAAGGACTGCATCCTGTCAGTGTAGCATTTTAACACTTGCTTTAGGTCAAGCAAGTGTAATGCTACCTCTGCCGGTGAGGAGGGCTTTCTAAAGGAAGCGGACAAGGATACTGTGGAATTTTTGTGAAAATACGTGGGCACTTTGGAACCGAATCGCAGATTTGTCATGAGAAGTACCTTGTCCTTTTGGAACCCAAGTATGGCTGGTTGATTGCAAGGGCTTGAAGCACTGACACCCTCCTGGCTGACATAATAGCCACCAGGAAGATACCTCCCAGGACAAGTATCCCAGAGGTGCAGAGGCCATAGGTTCAAACGGTTTCTTCATGAGCCCCGAGAACAGTGTTGAGGCTCTATTCTGGCGATATCCGTCTTACTGGTGGAAAACGTCTGAAAAAGCCTTTGAGGCAATGCTTTACTAGTCTGCGTCCGTAGAGGGAAGACTAGTTTCTCCCGCCTGGTGTAGCTAGAGATGGCGGCCAAGTGCACTTTAATGGATTTCTGGGCAAGGCCTTGTTTGGCTAGGACTAGCAGGCATGGCAGTACCTCCTCTGGCGTCACCCGGAATGGGTTCAGTCATTCCTGGTGTTGTTGGCATTGGGTTTCAGACCACTTGCAAAATTGCTTCCACTTTAGGCAGTAGGATTTCTTTGTGGTGGGAGCTCTTGCTGCCACCAGGACCTGTCTACACTCTTGCGATATGTTCAGGTTACCGTACTCCGCGAAGTTAGGAGCCACGCCGTCAGGCGCAGTGATTGAAGGTCGTGTTGCAGCATTTTATCTTTGCCTGGTCGATCGTTGAATCAGATGGGTTTGTTTTTGGAGAGCTGAGCCACATCGGAGTACCAGGTCTGGTGAGGCCAGACCCGCGCAATGAGAATCACCTTGCAGGAGTGCCGCTTGATCACCTGTATCGTTCTGCGCAGGATCGGGAACGCGTATGGGAAGTGCCGTCCCACAGAAAAGCAAACGTGTTTCCCATTGAGCCCTTCTGGGGCATCCTGCTGGCGTACCTGGCACACTTTGTTGTGGATCGTGGCGAATAGGTCTACACAAGTGTTTTGAGACACTTGTGTATAGGTGCATTACAAATGCTCCATCATACTGTTGGCAGACCCCAGCATTGGAACAGCGATAGCAGCGTCGAGGAGTTGAGCTCCCATTCGTGGCTTTGGGACATTTGCTTGCTGAGGCTGTCCACCGTCTAATTCTGTACACCCGGCAGGCGAAGGCCTGAATGCTGATCCAGTTTGCAATTGCTTAGTGCCATGTCAGTTGAGCTTCCTTGGACAATGTCCTGGATCTCTTTCCTCTCTGAATTAGCAGATAATACATTGTGGTGTTGTCTGAGGACTTGCACTGTTTGGTTCTGTAGTAGGGAGGAAAGATTTGCGTGCCCACCGAACCACTCTGAGTTAGAGTACATTTAAATGCAGAGATGACTCCCGGGGCTATCCATAGACCATTGGCACGCAGCTGGTCAACGTGAGCGCCCCACACATGGAAGGAAGCGTCGGTAACCAGGGTTTTGTCGGGTGTCGGATCCTGAAATGCTTTCCCCATGCAGACATTGGCTTTGGTTGCCCACCACTGAAGCTTTGAGTGCAGCTTGAGAGGGATTTGCACCTTGTCCCACGCCGCAACCGATCCAGTGGTCTGCGGCCAGTTCAGTGGTATGCAGGACACCATCGTCCCAAGTAGTTGCATGCACTGACGTACTGTTTTTGCTTTGCTCAGCGTGAACGTCTTAAGCTAGGCCGCAAGGGTATTCACAATGTCGCTGGAGGGACGCACCCCGGTTTCCTGGGTCGAGATCCCACCCCCAGAATTATGAGCCTCCTGGACAGCCGCAAGAAGGGTTTCTCACAGGCAAAGCGCAATGTTTGTAAATACCCACTGTTGCTGCATTAGAAGACTGTTCCCTGTTTGGATGGGGTTTGCACCAGCCAGTCTAAATAAGGATAGACGTGGTGCTGGGGAGTTGCTTGGCGGCCATGCGAGAGTGAGCGAGTCACTGAGAGCTCCCGGTGATCCGCTACATGATCCTTATAAACGGCTGAAAAAACGGCAGGAGACCCTGAACAAATCGAAGGGACGGCACCCGGAAGATCCAGGGCACGCACGGGCTAAAGCCCGAACAAAATCAGAGGTCGGAAAGACCCGAAACGAGGCAAGGCAGAGGCGTGGGACCACCACACACAAAATGGCGGCCGCGGCCCACTGAGGATCCGCCTGTGCTCCGAGGGGTAGCGGAAGCTGAGTTCGTGAGACGGCCAGGCGCAAGGGCACGGACGGTTGCCCAGCAGATACCCGCACACCACCCACGGAAGATCGAGAGAGGCGCCAAACCTGACCGCCCTCCCTAACAGGGACGAGAACATGGGGGGAGGAGGAGCAGGCAACCGAGGATAGTGGCAGAGGAGAGTGGAGGGCCGAGACACAGGAAGAAGACGGCACCTGCAGCCCGAGGCACCGACAGGGCACCCCCCAGCACACAGAAGTTCTACCGGAGCACGCACACGCTGTCCTGGCTCCCAACAGCGAGAGGCAGGCGGGCGGCCACAGCCCCGGAACAGCGGCGGTGCAGCAAGCAGCAGCAACCAGCAGAGACGCAACCGGAGCACCCGGTAAGGACGAGGAGGCGGAGGAAGGAGATTAGAACGACCCCCAGGCGAGGCTGCAGCTGGGTAGAGCTACCACAAAGAGACTTTAGCCGGTGCGCGCCGGTGAGCCTGCACCTTCCAGGGTCGCATAGACCCTGCAGAGCGGGGCCCAGGAAGGTGCTGGGGAGCGGCGGGGCCGACAAAGGCCTGAGAAGGACAGAGCCACGACTGGGATAACCCGCAAGAAAGGGAGAGCACTGACTACGAAGTGGAGGCCGCCCAGGGGCACACCGCCCCTACCCGAGCACAGACTCACAAGGCCACAAACATCAGCATGCCCGACAAGCGGAAAGGTAGCAGAGGGAGGCAAACCAGCATGGAGACGTTCGCCCGCAAGAGCGAGGACCCACAACCTGAGACGGCGGTGGCGGACACAGCTACATCATACGCCACGCAAGGGGAGCTCAAACAAGTGGAGGGTAGCATCCTAGAGGCCATAGAGGCGCTAAAGGCCTCAATAGAGGGCACGCTAGATGCAGTGATTGTAGAAGTGGGGCTTCTCAGGCAGGACACGAGGAACCTAGCAGAGAGTGAGAACGTTGGAACAACAGGTGCAGTGCAACACAGCCAATGTGACCACCTCTCAGTCACAAATGTTGGATGTGCTGGAACGGATCAGAACACTAGAACGCAGGGCGATGACGCGGAAGGCCGAGCCAGAAGCAACAATTTGCACATCGTAGGGCTGCAAGGCAGAGACCCCACAGATTACACAGAGAACTTATTGCTCCAGGAAGTAGGGACCCTGTCCCAGGGCTTCGTGGTGGAAAGGGCACACAGAGCACTAACCAGGAAACCCCGCCTGGGCGCGCCACCGAGACCCATGATAGCGAAGATCTTGAACTTTAAAGACAGGGAGAAAATCCTGACATTCGAGAGAAGGCAGGGCGATAACACGCGACGGAGCCAGGATAACCATCTACCCTGACTATACGGCACTTGTGCCAAGACAGCGAGCCCAGTTCTGGCCGATCAAAGAGCGCCTTCGGGCAGAGGGAGTGAAATGCATGTTAGTCTACCCGTCCAAGCTCAAAATTCTGCACAACGGGAGGACACAGATCTTTGAGACCACGGCAGACGCCCAGGAGTGGATGGACCAGCATGGGATCCAACAACTAAGAGGGTGTCGAGAGGAACCGTGAGCCACCCCGGCGAGGCAGGGAATGAGGGTGAGGACAAAACACTAAGGACGCCCTACCGAATCGGGATGCAGCAGGACAATCAGCAGAATGAGAACCAAAAGCTTAAATTAATGGCTAACCCGGGGACTCGAGGCCTCCAGCACCGGACCGCCAAGACCCACAGAGGGGACCCCCAAGTAGCGATAAGTTAGCAATGTCAGTTTTAAGGCTCTACGCGGCGACGAGTGCACCCGCGGAACGAGGGCAGCACCTGGAATGCGGCGGGGCCCAAGCAGGGGGAGGGAGGCTGGGCTTTGGTTTGTAGTAGTTGTAGTAGTGTGGTTACATTTGTTAAGAGAAGGCACGAGAGGAGGGAAACATAATGAGCGAAGAGGTCACGGACACGGCAAAGGCAACGAAAGGGCGCAAGTGAGGCTGCACTCAAACGTGGGAACCCGGCGAGGAACACCAAAGAGAAGAGGTAGTGAGAAACGCACACTGGTGGCAGGGCGTTCCGCCAGGACAGGGGGAGACAAAAGGGAAGGTGGACCCGCAAGCTACCAGGGGAATAACGAGGAAAAGACGATGGACGGACCTCCCAGGCCAGCACGCCAGAAAGGGAAAACTAAACAGGCCGATGGGAACGAGCGGGCCGCTGGAGTCTGTAAGACACAGGAACCGAGATGAACTAAAAGTGGTGACTTGGAATGTCAGGGGGCTAAACGCCTACGTGAAGAGACTGAGGGTCTACGCCGCATGGCTAAACAAAGCGAAAGTCCACATCGCAATGCTGCAAGAGACCCACCCGACGGCTGAAAAACAAGGCAAGATGGCCAAGAAATGGGGCAGCCAGATATGCAGCTCCACATACTCCAATTATGCGAGAGGGGTAGCGATCTGGATTGCCCCGGGCATCCCATTCCAACTCATCAAACAGGAGAGAGACGCCAAAAGCAGGGTCGTGATCGTCCACGGAATGCTGGAGAACCGGGAAGTGTGCCTGGTGAATACCTACGCTCCAAATCACGATGCAATAGACTTCTTTAAATCACTCACACCCCGGCTGGCCCCGTACAGGAATGCCAGACATCTGGAGTAAGGTACATGCGGCGAAAGGGGTTACACACACTATAGCGCCCCACACGGGACATTCACACGAATTGACTATTTATTCATGGGCAAAGAGACACTAGGCGAATTCAATGGGGCACAAATTCACGCACGAACCCTATCTGACCACGCCCCACTGGGAGCAACATGGGCACATACATACAGGAAAGCCCCCCATACCTATGTGGAGACTTAGGGCGGAAGCACTCCTAGAAGGGGACTTTGAAGACCATATCCAAACCACAATAGACTACTTCGAACACAACATGGGTAGTGTGGACAGCACGGGAACGACCTGGGAGGCCTTTAAGGTGGTGATCAGTGGGGCGGCGATTGGGAAAACGGGAGGCCTTAGGAGAGAAACCCTGGCTGAATTGGATGAGATAGAAAGGAAGATAGAGAGGGCTGAATCACGGGAGGGAAGGGGGGGAGAAACGGGTGACCTCACCACCCTGAGACAACAGTGCACGGCGGCCTGGGAGAGACTAGGGGTGCTAGACTATGGGAAGTATATACAAAGGCTGCACGCAGAAGGGGATAAGCCTAGTAGACTTCTCGCCTGGCTAACCAAACAGGAGACCAAGTGAGAACCGATAAACGCAATCCCAAACAGTCAGGGGGAGATCGAAAGTTCCCAGGAGGGTATAAATAGTGTTTTCGCAATTTTATGAGGAAATATATACCAAAGTACAGGAAGCAGAAGAGGAAGACCTTGAAGATGCACTTGCGGAAATCAAACTCCCACGACTGTCAGAAGAGCAGGCCCAGATGTTGGACGCCCCCCTTACTGTGGAGGAACTGACGGAGGTCATCACCCAGTTACCGACAGGAAAGTCCCCGGGGGCCTGACGGGTTACCAGGGGAATTCTATAAAAGATACAGAGATAGCTTGGCTCCGAGATTGTTAGAGATGCTGGAGGAGGCATACGAGAGCGGACGACTCCCAAGCAGTATGTCAGAATCGGTAATAGTCCCGATACTTAAAAGCAGGGAAGCCCCCCTCTCGAGTGTGGGTCCTACAGACCAATCTCTCCGATAAACCAGGATTCCAAGATATTGACAGCGGCATTGGCCAACCGGCTAAAAAGCGTGATACCCACACTGGTACATACAGACCAGACTGGGTACGTGCCGGAATGAAATACAGCATGGAATCTCCGGAGACTCCATCACGTGATTGACAAGACGAACCGAGAGGAGGGAGAATACACAGTGGCGTCATTAGATGCAATCAAAGCGTTCGATTTAGTGAACTGTGACTGGCTTATGGGGGCACTCGCCCACTTTGGGATAGGCAGGGGATTCCTACGTTGGATAAAGCTGCTGTACAACGACCCGAGAGCCAGAGTTAAGATGGGCAGGCATGTCTGAGGGGAGTGGAGCCTAGGGCGAGGTACGGAACAGGGGTGCCCGCTGTCCCCGATGCTATATATATTGGCTCTGGAACCGTTTGCGGCCTTCCTAAGGGCGGAGTACAGGGACACTGGCATAGTGATAGATGGGGACACGCACCAGATTTCAATATACACAGACGACATGCTGCTTTACGTCCAGGACCCACAAACCCACCTGCCAGACCTACTAGAGGCACTGGGAGCGTTTGGCAGGTTATCGGGAATCACCATCAACAAGGGAAAATCCTCACTGTTCCTCCTGGCAGGCCTGAGAGCAACGACATCAGACCATCTGCCACACCTAGGCCTGACATGGACTCCAATCACCTTCAGATACCTAGGGGTGGACATATATCACGACACCACGGCAACACACGGCCAACACGCAGGCAGCCCCGGACAAAATAGAGAACGCCATGCAGTTCTGGAAACCACTACCGCTGGGGATGATAGGCCGGACGGCCCCAATGAAGAGGATAGTGAAATAATATAGGAGTCGGGGTAAAACTAACATCCCCTATAACATCCCCGGATCCTTCTTCAGACTATTACACTCTATGACAAGGACCTTCCTATGGGGAGGAGGGAGGCTTATAGCACTAAGCACATTACAAAGGGGCTACGAATGGGGAGGGATTAAGCTCCCGGACTTTGAGCGTTACTACTTGGCCGCACAACTCCAATTCGTAGTCTGGTGGCTGGGGGGAAGACACCTCCACAGATGCAATACTGTTTCGACCATCGCTCTATTTTAAAGAACTCCTGTGGATAAACGAGACCCAAGCAAAAACCCTTCCCAGAATAGTCCAACTAGGCCGAGCGCTGTGGAAAAGAGCATGGAAAGTGCAGGACATGAGAGACCCCTGCTCATGGCACATCCCCCTGGCGGGACTGGTAGACACCAGTATAGCAAGCCTGGCAACATTCAGAACACAGTGGGAAGACAAGGGAGTGGCCCAAATAGGCGATCTGTGGCAAGGACGACACTGGGTAGACTTCCAGACCCTGGCAGAGGAGCAGAACATCCACAGTGGCCAATTTGTATTGTATAACAGCATGGTCCAAGGAATAAGAAAGAGGTGGGAGACTCTACCAGAAGAGGAAGACATGGGTGGGCCGCTGGACACCTGGTATGATGCATCTGAGGGAGGGACACACTGTGTCCAGACCTTACGAACAACTGCTGGGTTCCATCAACTCTAGGACACGGAACAATTGAACAAAATGGGAGGAGGAACTTCAGCGACCCCTCAAGGATGAAGAATGGAACAGGGCCTTTCAATACGCGAAGAAAGTCTCCAGGAACGCAAGGTTAGTCAGCTGCAGTTCTACATCATGCACAGGGCATACTTGACGCCTAAAATAATGTCGAACATGGGGGATAGACAAATACAGAGTTGCCCACGCTGCCAGGAAGAACAGGCAGATATGGTGCACATGTTTTGGACATGCCCGGGAGTGACAACCTTCTGGAATACGATACAGGAAAGAGCGTTGAAGGCAGGAATCCAAATGCGAGCCTGGTCGCCGGCGTCCTACATACTGGGCCTGTTCCCTAGGGGGGACAAGCAGAGGGTCCATGTAGCTAAGATGACAAACTTGATGACAATACTGTCACGATCTTCGCACAAAACCCCCTCTGGCAAACCCATTGGCCAGGTGGAGTCAGGACTCGGGCCTCTAGAGCCTGGCATCCTCTTCAAAAGCCCTCATGGCGCCAGGCTCATACACCATAACAACAATGTGCTTGGGAACTACTTTATTGTATTGTCAGCCAACATGGAGGCATCCACATAGCTTGGTTCCCAAGAACCAAGCTATGCGGTCTAGTGTTTTGGGTGTGGCAGGCCTGGAACTACTTTCCCTGGTACTACGTTACTTGGGCTATATAAACCACACCCTGACTGCAGAACATGCTTCGTGTTACTTTGCAGCTTGCAACGTGACGCTCACCGTGTCCAGCTATTCCCTCGAACCTCAGAGAAGCAGAACCTGCAAGGAGACAAAAGTAACATCATTAGCAGCAGCATCTTACCTGCAGTCTTCATCTTTAAACACTCGCAGCTACTGAGAACAGCTTCCTCGAATCTGCACGCCTCCCGGGCAGAACGACCTGAAAGAGGGAGATAGAGGCAACATTAAAGAAAGCTGTAGAAACATTTACAAATTACAAACTGCTCAAAAGGATTACCTGGCTGGTCGCCTCTCGGCTGCCATCACTCCGGACATTCCACTCGCGCTGAAGAACACCACGACCTACAAGGAAGGAAAACACAGGTTAGCAAAGGCAAGACTTTGCAGCGCTGCACATAGCACTTACTTACTGCACCAGCGCTCTTAATGCACCATCATTTACCAGTGGGGCTCAACCAAGCCAGTTCGCTGCGATGAAGCTCTGCATACCTAAGGGAGAAAAAAAAAAGAGACATTTTAAACAAAGAAAGGCATGCAGGATAGCAACAAAACTAAAGAACAGCAATAAGACCTACCTGAACAATATCAAACGGGCCGGCGTCCGTGAAGTAACTGGACCGCACTCGCCCATGAAAAAGAACGCGCCCATGCAAAGAAGGCAGGACGGAGAGCACGCCTAATTCTACCACAAGGCAGAACCTTCCCCGCAGACAACATCAGGGCAAAGCTGAGAAGCATAGCAGCGAGAAAGCCAGCTGGGTGGCGTCCCTGTGGATACCAGGTGAGCGTAACAAATACTGGCGAAATGCTGCATTGCAATGGCATGGAAAGCAAGCGCAGGACCCTCGATAGAAGGCTGGTGGGCGGTCCTACAAAAATGGGCAGTAGCAGAAACAACGGTCTAGACCAAAGCCTCACAAAGGGGAGAAAATAACAGTGGGGCCAGGATACTAGCGTGGAATACCCCGGTACAAAACTTATTTGGGAGTGACGAGGAAAACAGCACAACTGATTCAATCGAGCCGGGAGGAGAGGAGAACTGTCCTGTCGCACCCGTGCGCTGCACGCAGACTGGAATGAGGACATCATGACAGAGGAGGAGGGTGTCTAGCTGTGACCTGAGCGGATAACGCACATTGTGAACTCAAACCCGAAGTGCCAGAGCAAATGTTGTGAGTTGTTGATTTGTTTTGCGTTTGTTTGTTGTTAAATGAACATAAAGAAAATTGTTTGGATAGACGTGATGTCCCTGTTTGCATAGGCTGGCTTCCACTGGCGCAAGGCACTTTGTGAAGGTGCGTGGAGCAGACTTCAGGCTGAATAGCAGGACCCTAAACTGGTAGTGCAATTTTCCAGTTGTGGTGCTGCATTGCTTCTATGATCTGCTGTAATGTGATCATAGTGAACCTTTGGGTGTCCGGTTGCGGACGACAAAAACACTCCCTTTCCCCTTTGGGTCCTGGGGGCTTCCATGAGCTGCACTTCTCGTATGAGCCTGTGGTTGGTGGTTTGGAGGTATGGGAGGGCGTGTTTCTCTGAAATCCACATCCAGCACCCATTTGTACTTTGTTATTTCTCTCCAGTCTCGGGTGAGCCTGGAGAACCTCTCTCCCAGGGAGCTGTGGGATGGATTTTCACAGTTGGATCTTACCATGCCATCCGCTTTGAGATCCGGAGGCCTGCTTGCAGCGCGGATTATGACAAAAATCTTTCAATTTGTGCTACCCCTGGTAAGCTCTCTAGTTCCATTGGGAGCAATATGCTGAGCCTCTTGAGTATTGACGTCCCTTGTTGGATGAGGACGTGGATGTTCTGCCAGCTGCTCCCCTGAACTGACGAAAAGGACAGTTCTGCAGGGATGTTAATGACCCGATTGAGTCTGTCTTAATTGTTATTAGAGCTTCGTCGATCTTGGGTCCAAACTGCTCATTTACCCTCAAAGGGCATGTCCACTCATTTATGGTGGACAGTACATTGGAGCCACGCGCGTCTTCATAGGACCATTCCGTTGGCCCTGGTTTAAAACATGTTCCTGCCAGGGAAATTGACCTGGATTGAAAGTGCCCTCTGGAGGACCTTGCTGATCTTGCCTGCGATGTGGACCAGTGTCCGGCAGGAGGGGAACTTGCTGATCTTCCCCGTTAAGTAGACCGGGGTCTCAACGGAGATTGTTGTGGTACTGGTAAGGCCGGCATACCTGGTCTCAGAGCTGCATCAAGCTGGGTGATGACCCTTTGCAGGGACGAGAGGACCTGCATGGATAGCAGAGTCTGTGGGTTGGTTAGTAGGGCCTGTGGGTTGGTTAGCAGCGCCCTTACATCCCTTTGCTGAATTTGTAGGTGGGTGGAGTTAGGCCTGCATCTGCTTGTGGCTGTCGCAGTGCCGGACCTGCCTCCTCTAGCGGCTGTCGAACTGAATATGGCTCCTTGGCGCTGCCGGCCTAGCTGAAGCCTCCTCCTGCAATATCATTGACTTATCCGAGTCTGACTGTTGATGCTGCGCCTCAAAGTCTGTATCCTCCTCGTACTGTAGTATCTCCTCTGGTATAACCTTGGAGAATTGGCTAGGGGAGACCTGGCTGATGTGTTGCATTGGTCTCATCTCGTCCTGGAGATTGCACTTCCTGAGGAAGCTGCCGTCGACAGTGGTTGTAGTCTGTCCTTTATGTGGTTTATTTGGGATGGGGAGGTAGTAGAGGGTTTGGGGAAAGTGCTTCTTTTCTTTTGAAATTGTTATTTTTATCATTTTAACCTAAATATTCTGAATGGAAAACCACGGGACTCTGAGCTGAACACGCGGTTAGAATCTGAGGGTAAGAGAAGGGTCTAGTCCAGGGCTACTCGAGGTCCCATGGTGTGCACCAAAAACACTCATAACAAGGGTGTTAGGTAACAAAATGTAGGTTCTTGCCTAGAACAAGAGGAATAACAAAGTAACAAGATTCCCAGCCTTATGATGGGAAATATTCGCAGCATGTGAATTTTGAAAGATCAAATGCTGGAGAAGATCAATATATGAAATGGCCTAGTTTAAAAAAGTGCCATCAGCGAAAAACATGTGTCAGCATCAAAGAATCATGCAAATACAAAAAAGCATCTAGGAGGCGATATTAACCGAGACGGCGGGTTGACTGTTGGTAATTGCCTGCTGGCCAAGTTAAGGGCCAGGAAAAAGAGGGGGGCTCCTTAATTGTGGGAGGTGTCATTGGTCGGCCCGCCGGCAAGGTTATTATTGCAATTAGCACCCCTGAAGTTTGGGGGTTAAACATTATTACTACAACAAAAAAAACCACAAAAGAAACCTTTGCTATGCATCCCGGCGCTGCGCAGTACTGCTGACCTCCATGAAGTCCATTTTCAGTGTTGATGACTAATCAACATTGAAAACGGGCTTCATGGAAACAGCACTGCATGGTACCAGGCTGCGCTGCAAAGGTACATTTCTTTTTTTAAAGTACTAATAAAACACTCTTAGCACCAACAAAGGTGCGAAGAGGTGATGGGGGTAAGGTGAGCGTGGTGCTGGCTATGGGCAGATCGGAATGCAGGCTTGTATCATATAACACAGTCCGAGTATCTGGATTGGCCAGCACCTCCACCCAGGGTGCTAATGAAAACTGTAATAGGTCTTAGAGAAATATTTTTCTAGCAAGTCCGAGAGATCAGACTACCTACATTAGAACATGACAGCTGTGCCTTGTTCTTTGCTACTACTTCTAAAGCTTTGTTATGCCTTGCCTTCAGTTACCGCTGGGCTTGCCTGGTTATTCTTTGCTACCGCTGACTTGTTTGCACCCCTCCATTATCTGCTTATTAAGTTTTGAGCAAACAACAACAAATTACCCGCTATAAACCCACCCCCTTTTCCTCTTCCCCAACCCCCCTGGACTCCTGTTCTGAGTCAGTTACACCTCCGTGTGCCCTCTCTCAAATGTTCAAGGGGGAAGGTCATCCGGTGAAGTTTGAATGTCAGAGTAGGGAACCCATTGCAGTTCCAAGGCATCAGAGTCCTCCTCTGACCTTTGCCACCTTATTGCTTTTTCCGCAGTAACCTAGGTTAGGACGTCTTGTGACCATTATTGCAGTAAGGGGCCTTTAGGGCTTTTGCATGCGATGGCTAAGCAGCGCTTTGCTAGCACCAACAGAAAGGATGCCATCTTATTGGAGTACTACCTTTCATTCCTTCCTTTTCCCTCCCGGGAGCATCCCCAACAGGCACGCCCCTGCAGTGCACTCGAAGTGTATCCCCAGCAGGCAATTGACATTCATTTGCCCTGCTGCTCCCAGGTGCCGCACTATGAATCTGCCAGCTGAGATTTGCTCCATGTGTTCCACTGTACTTTTGCCCCTGAGGTTTTCATCTTTGGTGCCCCAAGTGATTTTGCCCCCTGGTATCCAATGCAATTAGTGCCCCTCCATGTTTTTTCTATCTGATGCCCAATGTAACTCAAGTGACTGGCTCTTAGAAATCTCAAATGGAGTTTATAGCCGGCTACTTTGTGCATAGGGACCCCACCAGGACTGCCCGTTCTAGAATCACTACTCTGATCTCTCCTCATCCACTGTACTCGATACCCACTTCTGTATGCTTCCTTCGGGTTGAACTACCCCTTGTTCACCCACTCTCACTCAGGTCCATCAACTTCACAATGTTCACTTCCATAGATACCAACCCACCCCAGGCACCTTGCAACATTTCCACACACGTACCTTACCCAAAGTGCACCAGTACCGAGACATCGCAATGGCAACACAGGATGGCTGCTCCAAGTTATCACTGGGCCCTCTACTAATTTCCTGCACAAACATTCTCAACCTCTATGCTCAAAACACACCAAGCATACCAACTAATGCGCCCAAACATGACAACTGATTAAATCTCCCAACAGACATTAAGCAATAGAATGCTACCCCTCAATAATCAACTAAGAAATCAAAGTCCCATCACAGCACCAATAGCCTTCTCTGTGGACAGTGGTGGGTGGCATAAATACCAGTGACATTATATATTCCAGCATTGCCACGAAACCACATGTTCATGATGTCTGTGCCTTAAACCCCCCGCCCCCCCATCAACAAAATAAGTTCACACAATCAGTGTTGCCCTGTAACAGGTTTTCATGCCCAAGGTGACCAGGTTTCTCCTCAGCATAGTGGAAGGCAGCAGGCACACCCAGACACCCTGTTCTAAGGCCTTTTCTTGGCATGGCTGAAATAACAGCCTTGCCTGAAGGGGAGAGGCTTAGCACAAGTTAACTTACTTCACCACACCCCCTCCCTGCTTCTGCACCGTATTTGCTAAAGGAGGTGCTTAAATTAAAGCCCACCGAGGCCATCATTTGTACCAGGCTTGTGGAGCACTGCTTCGCAAGCCAGGGACAAATCTCAAGTTGGTCTAAGCTCAGCAATCAACCCCCAGAGCACATACAGAATACAAATAGGCAATGCCAACAAGTTAGGGAAGCGTCCTGTAATTAGTGGAAACTGTTTTAGTGGCGTGTGAAAGGAGGGAGGCGGCGGGGGAGAACAGATCCCTCTGCCCTAATGGGCAAGCGTCACTGGCTTTCTAAACAACTGAATATAATAGTCTGTCAATTCCATGACTCGGCCTGTGAAAATATGGTGGAAAAGTGCCCCTGATAGATTTTAGTGCACAGATGCACCAGCATCTGCCACACATAATTAAGCGCCCACCATAGTGCTGGGTCTTCAAACCTGGAGGCCACCACAATTGTAAAACAGCAAATACTAAAAAGAGAAAAACACAAATGAACAGCAAAAGCCAGAGGCATCGCTAGGAGGGAGAAGTAGGGCTATAGCCCTGGGTCTTTTGGTTGTAGACCTGAGCCATGAATTTACGGTAGCCTTAGATCTTTTCCAGGCCTAGAAACACCCCTGGAACAACATGAAAACCCCCTTTCAAGTGTTAGCCGAAAGACATTCCATTTGCCAGCCAATGGGCATTGAGGTTGCTAGCATGACAATAAAAGGCAATGTTCCTATATAGCAGAAACAGAGACCTCTAGCAATTAGCTTTTGGTTCTTGAGGGGTTTCCGGCTGTGGATTTATGGGCCCCAAATCCTACACAACGACATGGATGTGAACTGCAACCTATTGGGCATTGTTGCGAGGGAAAAGGGTCTGTGCCCTTAAGAGATGAGGGGCAAGGTTGAAAGAGGAGGAGCCTTAGGGAGGAATAGGCAGTTAGAATGAAAATGGTGTTCATGATGTCATGTGTCCTCTGTTCAGAGATAGATATATGAGATACATTACTCACCGCAATCGTATTTCTGATGCTTGTATCTGCTTAGATTCACATGCTGTGCATAGGCCAACATCCAGTGGAAGCTGCGGAGTATTACAGTTTGTTGTTTGAAATTCGAAAATGGGCGTCGACACAGGGCATGCCAGTAATACTATCCCTAGTGTGACGTCCACTGTACCCATGATCCCTCACGCGTCTAGGACCCTCAGATTGTATTTTTTTGACATGAGGTAGCACGAGGAGTAGCGCAAGTACTGATAATCCAAGCAGATAGATAGAGCAGACTACAAGCATCCATGCGCCTTCTCTCAGAGGGGAGGAAGAGTGGGTTGCATGTGTATCTAAGCAGATACAAGCATCAGAAATATGATTAGGGTGAGTAATGTATCCCTTCTGAGGCTTGTGGAATCTGCTTAGATCACATGCTGTGCATAGATTAGCAAGCAGTACCTGAAGAAGGAGGTGGGATTTGAGAAGGGTCATGAGCAAATAAATGTCTTAGAACCGCTTGTCTCACTTGAGTATCTGTCTTGGAATGGGTGTCAATGCAGTAGTGCTGAGTAAAAGTGAATAGAGCTCCAAGTAGCCGCTTTGCAAATGGTGTCAAGGGGTACATTTGCAATGAAAGCCAGAGTGGCCCCAATGCCTCTAGTAGAGTGGGCTCTTGGCGTGAAAGGCAGAGTTTTTTCAGAAAGAGAGTAACAGCTGGATACAGTTCACAATCCACTTAGAGATGGCACCTTTAGAGATGCGATCTCCCTCTCTGCCTGTAGCTACGGAGACAAACAGCTGATCCGTTTTCCTTAGCGGCCTGGTTTTGTTTACATAGTAGAGGACCTCCCTATGCACATCTAGGGTGTGTAGTTTCACCTCAGCCGAGCTTTGTGGGTCTTGGAAGAAAGCCGGAAGCTCGATGGACTGGTTTACGTGGAATTTAGAAATGGACTTAGGTGAGAACCTAGGGTGTGTACGTAAAACCAGTTTATCTTTATGAACTGTAAAGAATGGATCCTGCACTGACAGAGCCTGAATTTCACTGACCCTTCTTATTAGATGTTATTGCTACTAAGAAGGCCGTCTTATAGTTCAGGTGTTTGAGACTGCTTTTATGCATGGGTTTGAATGGGGGGGGTCCATGAGTTTAGATAGCACCACGTTAAGGTCCCATCCTGGTGGTGGGTTTGAAATAGGAGGGTGAAGTCTCTTTACTCCTTCCATGAAAGCTTTAACCACTGGTATCTTCCACCACAATACCTTGTTATGGGAGGTGGTGTATGCTGACAGCGCTGCCAGGTGTACCTTCAGTGAGTTAAATACCAGTCCTGCATCCAGCAGGTGTAGCATGTATGTGACAATTGTGGAAGGAGTGCAATCAACTGGGTTGACTTTCTTATTCTGGCACCAGATTACGCATCGTTTCCATTTGTCAAAAGTAGCAGTGCCTCGTGTTTGGCTTCCTAGATTCTTTTTGGATGTCCATACATCTGTGGTAATTTGAGATGTCAGAACTCTATGGCAGCATGGCCCCTGAGGTCAGGTTCATTGAGTTGGGTTGAGGATGCACTGTTTGACCTTGGTGCTGGGACAGTAGGTTGTACCAGCACGGGAGTTTGATGGGTTCGCACACCGCTAGTCTGCGTAGGTGTGGGAACCACGATTGTCTCGCCCACATGGGAGCAACTAGGACGAGCGTCATTGATTCTCTGTTCATCTTGTTGACCACCTTCCTGATGAGGTGTTGGTGAAAAAGCGTACACAAACATCCCTGACCAGTTCATCCACAGGGCGTTCCCCTGGGAGTCTGGCTGGGGGAACCTGGATGCAAATTCTGGGCACGGTCTGTTTTCGCTTGTGGCAAATAGGTCTATAGTGGGGAAACCCCATTGAGAGAAGATATCTTCTACGATTTCTCTGTGTAGACACCATTCGTGTTCCTCTGGGAGGGGATCTCTGCTCAAAGCATCTGCCAGAGAATTGAGATCCTCTGGAACATGTTGAGATGACAGGAAGATGTTCCGTCTGAGTGCCCATATCCAAATTTTCTGGGCAAGCTTGGACAGATTTGGCGAATGAGTCCCTCCTTGCTTGTTCAGGTAAAACATGGCTGTAGTACTGTCTGTCCGGATCTGCACTGACAGATTCAGCAGGTAAGGCTCGAACGCTTGAAGCACTCTGAATACTGCCAGAAGCTCTAGCAGGTTGATGCCATTCTTGGCCACTGAGTGAGACCAGAGACCCTGAGCTGTGTGGTGGAGGAGGTGAGCTCCCCACCCTGTCAGGCATGCATTGGTTGCGACTACCGTCTGTATCTCGGGATCATAAAAGGGTTTCCCTTTGGACAGATTTTCTCTTGTCCACCAGTGAAGGCTTTGTACAAGTGTTGGAGAAACGACCACTAGATCGTCCCACTGACCACTTGCCTGAGACCACTGTTTTGCCAACCATTCCTGCATGGCACGCATGCGCAGGCGCGCGTGGGGACCAGGTAAATACATGACGCCATCATGCCCAGCAAACGCGTTGCTTTGCGTACCGTTATCTGGCGACCGGCCTGATATTGCAGAATTTGCAGCAGTATATTCCGAATTCTTTCCTCTGATGGAAAGGTCAACCCCTCTTGCGTGTCTAGGATAGCTCCTAGGAACTGTTTGGAGGTGTTTGGTACCAGACTTGACTTTTTCTCGTTTATTGAGAAACCTAATTTGAAGAGGAGGTCGATCGTCCTTTGAATGTTTGTTCTGCAAATTACTGGGGTCTCCCCCGTGATGAGCCAGTCGTCCAGGTAAGGGTACACCGGGATTGCCTCCCTGCGTAGGTGTGCTGCCGCTGCTGCCAGTACCTTGGTGAATACCCTTGGAGCCGAAGCTATCCCGAAGGGCAGTACCTTGAACTGGTAGTGCCGACTGTCCACCTTGAAGCGCAAGTACTTTCTGTGCGCTGGGAACATGGAAATATGAAAATAGGCATCTTTCATGTCCAATGTTGCCATGTAATCCCCTTTTTTAGGAGGGGGATTACCTCTTGGAGAGCAGGCATGCAAAATATTTGGGGCTTGACATACTTGTTTGCAGGCCGTAAGTCCAATACTGGGCGCACTGTCAAATTCTTTTTGGCACAAGGAAGTAAGTTGAATAAATACCCTTGTTTACCTGCTGTCCCGGGACGAGTTCTATCGCGTCCTTTGCTAGAAGATTGACGATCTCCTTGAGGAGGATCATCTGGTGGCCCAAAGTATGTATTTTTTGTCGTGGAGGGTGGTTTCGGGGACGCTCTAACAGTTCTATGCAGTATCCTGCGGACACTGTGGACAGCACCCATCTGTCTGATGTGATCTCTTCCCAAGCTTGGGTGAAATTGGAAATGCGTCCCCCTACTGGGGATGCGTGAGAAGGGACCCTGAACGGAGCATCACTGTTTTGGTGGAGGCGTGCGCCGCCTCTACTGGGGCTGCCTCTACCTTTACCACGTCCTCTTGGTAAAACAAATTGCCATTCCCTCCCTGGTTAGGGGGTCTATTGGTTAGTTGGCCAAGGGATTTGAGTGTCTCATACTCGTCCTTGGCATTTTTCAGCGCATCCTCGACCGCCTTTCCAAACAATAGATCCGGCTCCACCAGTTTATCTATCAATGATGTTTCGGCTTTGAACCCAGACTGCCGCAACCAAGCATGCCTCTTGATAATAGTACCTTCTGCCATCAATCTGCCGGCGTTATCCGCGGCATCAAAGGTTGCTTTTAATATGCAACTGGACACGGCTCTTCCTTCTGCCGAAACTCATGACAATTGGCTTTTTAAGGGTTCTGGGGCAGAATCTACGAGTGCCGCGACTTCTTCCCACTGGTGCTTCGGACGATGACAAGGGTGGTCCCACCCTCTTACGGGTGTTTGTAACTACCAGGGAGTCCGGTTTCAGATTCCCTCTTATGTACAGTGGGTCTGTTTGGGCTGCCCTGAAAAGCTTCTCAACTCTGGGGTTTACCGCCCTAGTGAGATTGGGATTAACAAGGGAAGGGTCTATCCTTCTTTGTATTGATTTACGGATAGGGATGGCCTGGGCAACAGGTCTCCTTTCTCCTACTAACTCCTCGACGAAGTCCCTCTCTTCCTGAGCA
This sequence comes from Ambystoma mexicanum, assembly GCF_040938575.1. NCBI lineage: Eukaryota > Metazoa > Chordata > Amphibia > Caudata > Ambystomatidae > Ambystoma > Ambystoma mexicanum. The sequence goes on from NC_090921.1 coordinate 180,371,481, forward strand.
CCCTGGGTGTCAATGTGGAAGTGTTCTGCCGCTCTGGACAGAACTTCATTCAAGAGAGGCTGGTTGTCGACAGGGGAGTCGGTAACCGGGGGTTCATTATCTACCGGGGAATCTACCCTGTAGGTTTCTGGGTCGTCGTCATCCTCCTCCTCTTGGTCCTCATCATCCCCATAGTAGCTCGTCCCAGTTTGTTCTTCCAACGTGCCCAAATCCGGATCCTCACAAAAGGATGATCTCCCTGATATTGAGAATAGGGCTGTATACAGAAGGGGTCTGAAGTAGGAGCTTCAACCCGGGGCTTCTTACTTGGGGGTTTAGGATCCTTAGAGCCTGAGGGTGTTGATCCGTCTGGGGTATAATAGAGAAAGTGTTCAGGGTTTTTGGCATAGAAATCTGCCAATGATGACATCCTTGACATGACTCTGTCTATGTCATCAATAGACCATTCTCTTGAATTGGGAATTATTCTTTCTTGGAGGGCTTTCCCTGTTTTATCTTGACTAGACCTACTGGTTTGAACAGGGGTCTTTGGGATAACAGAAGGCTGAGACTTGTCCAACTGTTTATGTGGAGTAGAATTAGAATATTTTTGAGGTGTGGAAGGAGGCTGAGACTGCTTCCTTTGTTGTTTTTCCCCTTCCCCGTGGGTGGAAGAGTGTTTACCCTGTTTTTTTCGCCCCTTCGGAGCCTTTCGATGCCTGGCGCAGAGGTTCGGGGGTAGTGTCCCTATCTCTCGAGTGTGGAGGTAGGGACTCGGGAACAGCCGATGCGCGGCCTTTTGACGCCGACTCCTGGAGTGCGGTCTGGGGATAGAGGTCGGCTTCGTCTTCAGACGATCGAACCTTCGTTACCTTGGGGAGCGAGGAACTCTTGGTAACAGTGGATGGTTGCCTGGAGTCATGCAGCGATCTAGATGTGTTTTGTGGAAGTGCTGTGGGTAGCACTTGTGTCGCCGGGGGTCGTCCCCATAGCTGCCTTGCCGAACGACCTTCCGAGGTCGGGGACTTGCGCTTGGCTGTCAATTGACGCCACGTTGCCCTCGCCATCCGAAAGCACGGCGTCACTGCCATCGCTGAAGGCGCCCTCCGCTGCCATGGCCTCTTGACGCCTGGCGTGGTGGGAACGGTCCTTTAGTGTTTTCGGTTTGAACCTAATACACGCTCTGCAGTTAGCCTCGGGGTGGTCCCTTGGTAAGCAGAGATTGCACGTGGCGTGTCTGTCAACCCAAGGGTACTTGCGGTTGCACTTGGGGCAAAATTGGAAAGGGGTACACTCCATACGCACCTTGTGGCAGTGGGCTAATAAGTGTGGGAATATATAAGAATGTACCTATATACCAAAAGAGTGTAGAGTATGTCCACCCCCCACTCTCCCTACTTGCAGGGCCGTGGCCTTCCGAGGCCCAAATCCGTCGTGCGGCTGTCGATAGTCGATTCTTTCTCCGGGCCGGCGTCGAGTGTGGATGTTCAGTGACTCGACGTTGGGGTGGAGAAATGGGGAAATGTAACAATATTTTTGCAAAAGTATGGCTAAGGCCAGGGAACCCCGCGGAATGCTTCCGACCAGTATGGCGGAAAAAAACAATCTGAGGGTCCTAGACGTATGAGGGATCATGGGTACAGTGGATGTCACACTAGGGATAGTATTACTGGCACGCCCTGTGTCGACGCCCATTTTCGAGTTTCGAAAAACAAACTAATACTCTGCAGCTTCCACTAGATGTCAGCCTATGCACAGCATGTCATCTAAGCAGATTCCACAAGCCTCAGATTATATATATATATATACACATATATATACACACACACACACACACACACACACACACCATAGCACTGACATAGCCGATCGGCCAGTCCTCAACGGTGTGCCTCCAAGCAGCAGTCCTTTTGCGGGCCACGGAGAGACCCACTCGCCATAAACCGGCATCCTTGCAAGCAGTCTGCTCGTGCTTTGCCGCTCCATTGAATTCCGGAGTCCTTTGCGTCCGAGACGCCTCATCGTTCATCACGGGAGATAGACTGCGTCACAGTGACCTGCTGCCTCACTACCTGCCACACCTCCAAGTCCACCTCCCTGCACCACGAAGGCCCGGCTCCCAATCAGGAGACACAGACCAAACGTAGAAAAAAAAAAACTGAGTAATATCATTAATAAGCAGGTGGCACATCCACGCTGAGCAAGGGCCTGCAGAGGAGCGTCCGACAACAATGGGCCATATCCACTGACAAGACCTGTGGCCACGCATTTGCAGAGTACTCACACAGGGATATAAGCAGGGGGTTCTCCCCCCACAAGGGACAACACAAGTGGGTAACAACCACGCCACCCACCCACCCCAGTACCACAGATCCTTCTAGTGGAAAAACAAAGAGGTCCAGCAGACCAGTCAACATGGTGGACCAGGCAGGAGACCAGGCATGGGCACGGCAAGGGACCGCAAACGTAACGTTCCCAAGGAAGCCCAGCCCATTCAGCAATCACAGCTTGACAGAGGTCTCAGGTGGACAGCGTGGTTTGAGGATTTTGTCAGTTTCAAAGCCACTCGAGAGGAGAAGTTGCCGGTCCTCAAGGACATCTTCACAAACCTCGCTGGAACGGAAATAATTGGCACCATTAGAACAATTCCAGCGGAAGACAAGACCACCTATGATGTACTTGTAGCTGCCCTAGACAAGAAACTAGCCATACAGCCGAACAGGGATTATGAACGGTATGTGTTTAATCAATGGAATGAAGCATCCCATGAGACTGGAGGAATTCATCACTCTCCTTCACCAAAAAAGGGTCAACTGCGAAGCGATCAGACTCCGCTTCAACGAAGGCTGCACGTCGTCCATATTGCGCAAGCAACTCCTGAAGAAACACCTAACAATTGAGGTTATTGAGATGGCGAGAATCCATGAGAGTATGGAGATCCAGGTATTCGCCAAGGAAATACCCAAGAAAAGACAGAAACACAACTCAGTGGAGGCCCTCACCGGCATCAGAGACGAAGGAAGAGGGGCACTTGACTACCAGATCCCACTGAGAGAACCACCAAGGGAATGATACCCACAGACTAGGCCAGGTCCCTGCCAACAAAAGCTCTGCTACGGTTGTGGCCAGATCTTCTCCCACTCGGGGGAAAGATGCCCAAGATGCAGCAAATAAGAACAAGGAAGGCTGTTCCTAGCAGGCCGACAGCCGCAAATGATCCAAAATAGCTGGCAGCAATCATACAGACCAAGCCTGCTACCTACGCAGTGGAGACAGCCACAGTTCTACCCACAGCATCCAAGCAGGACTGTCAGGGCAATGGAACAATGTCTGGAATACTGTGAGGTACAGAGCGACGACAAGCCGCCAAAACCGGACCAATACAGCTACCCTGGTGACCCACATGCAAACTGGGCCGAATGTTCATATGGACAGTACCCATCTAGTATCTAGACGAGTTTGTAAATTTGGTACATGGGGAGCAAGACGGCAGCAAAGTCCCGAAAGTAATGGTGCAAATGGACGTAGTCACCCACTACTTATGGATTGACACTGAGGCTACCGTCAAGATCATTGGAGGGGTGTGGGGAGAACAGGTGGTCTTGCTGTCTGAGAGTAGAAGAATCTTCCAATGGCGTGCCAGCGCACCGCTACCATCACTGGGACACTTCAGAAGGACACTCATTCAAGGGGAAGACAACCGGCACCGTCATCCACGTGCTCAAGAGCCCAGTCAGTGGGAAATGTCTGCTTAGCTACCGTACAGGACCTAGGCCTGATAGACATCCACTTTCGAGACAATAACGTAGTGCAATGTAGCAGGGAACGTGGTATATGTGGGACCATCTGCCACATGAAGGGAGCACCGGTGGACAAGGAGATGCTCAAGATTATATTTCCCAAGCTGTTCTGAAAAGCCGGTCCCAATACACCAAAGAAGGGTGGGTTTCCACGTGAGAACTGCAACAGCTACTGGAGAATGAAAGAATGCAACTGGCCAGACGCCATAGATTTCACCACTGATGGTAGTACCCAAAGAAGGAAACAAGCTTAGATTATGTGTTGACATGAGGGTGGCAAATACCGCGATTGAGAGAGACAACCAGGCCCAAAGAGTGAAGACATGATTGTACAACTAAACTGCGCGATGACATTTTCCAAGTTGGTCCTCAACCAGGGGTACCACCAGCTGAAACTGCAACCCAAATACAGAGGAATAACCACATTTGCCACCAGGATGATTTATTTCACTACAAGCGGCTACATTTTGGAATCTCTGCCGCTGCAGAGATTTTTCAGGAGACCAGATGACACCTGCTCCTCCCAGTCAAGTCGGCTTTCAACTACTCGGACGTCATTCTCATACAGCACCTCTCAGAGCACCTCTCAGACGTATGCAACATCCTAAAAGAAGTTAATCTCACCCGGAACAACTAGAAATGCAACATTAGCAAAGACAAGCTGCGGTTTTACGGACACATTCTCAGGCAAAGGTATGCAGCCGGACCCCGAGAAAGTATGCATCATCAATGAGCTGCAGGAGCCCGCCCATATGGGGAGGTCCGATCATTTCTGGGAATGGCCGGATACTGTGCTCGATACCTACTGAGGTATGCCAACAAAACTGAGCCCTTGAGAAAGCTACTGAGGAAAGATGAGCAGTTCAACTGGTCACAAAGCTGCCAGAGAGCGTTCAACACCATCAAGACCGAACTTGCAAATGTAACGCACCTCGCCTATTCAATCAGACTTGGCACATAGAACTTGTAGTTGACGCCAGCCCAGTCTGACTAGGGGCCATTGTAGCGCCACAGAGAAACGAGAGGCACCCACAAGCTGTATGGTGGCGTATGCAAGCAGGTCCCCGACCCAGACAAGTACGTATTCGCAAGCAGAGAAGGAAAGTTGGCAGCAGTGTGAGCTTGGGGATACTTCCACCACTTCATGATAGGGAAAAGGGTCACCCTTGTAATGGACCACCAGGCCCTAATGTCACTATTTGGCAACCCAAGGACCAAGATGCTGCCAAGTATACACCGATAGGGCATCCGCCTCCAGGAATAGGACCGATTATGCACGGACCCGTGGAAGATAGCAACCCTGCTGACTACATTTTACAGGACACCCGACAACAGGAGACCAGCCACCAAGGGAAGGAAATGCAGAATACCTGTGCTACATCACGGAACAGGCTGTACCGCCTGCCATCACCATCGAAGACCTGCCACGGGCAACACATCCACCAAGTGGACCAAAGAGCTCACAGCCTCCAACAAGTTGAGTGACTACAAGAGATGGCTACATCGGCATAAGGAAGCAAAACAGGCAGGAATTGGAACATTTGGCGAAGGTCAACTGCTGAGAGGCTGCCTCATCATCCCATCGTCCCTGTGGTGGGGGCTGCTGACACTTGCACACAAAGGACATGGGGGGATGGAAGCAAACAAGACATTGTTCTGACAGATGGCATGGTTCCCATTCACGGACGCTGTGGTGGAGGAAGTAGACAATAGCTGCTTACCATGCCAGTGCGCAGCCAGACGCGAGCTGCCACTCCCCATGCAGCCAACACACATCCCAGAGAATTTATGGCAAGGGGTTGCAATAGATATCCATGGACCACTAGAGTCAGGAGACCATCTACTAGTAATAGTGGACGGATTTTCCAGGATCCCAATCATCAAGCACACATCTACCATGGCATTCACCCAGGTAGTTGGGGTCATAGAGGAGGTCTTCATTGAGTGAGACATCCCCACCACCATCAAGATGGACAACAGACCGCCGTTTAACAGCCAGAAATGTCACCGATTTGCACATGGGGTTCACAAACGAGAGGATAACCCCACTATGGTCCCAGGCCAATGGCATGGCAGAACGATTCATGTCGTCCATAAAGAGGGCCAGTCAGAAGGCAACAATTGAGGGCATGCTGACCCAGCAAGCCCTGTGACGCATGCTACGACATTACAGAAACACGCCACAGTCGGTGACATGAGTGCTGCCCCGAGACCTGATGAGGGCATACCAAGCCAGGATACGACCCCCAAGGGGGCGGAAGGAGCCCAATGGCAACCCAAAGACAGACGCCCTAGAGGGCGAGGTGAGAGATGCGAGAGCAAAGGAAGTAACCAAAGAAAGGAATGACTGGGCCCGGAAGCGAGGATCAAGGAATCCGAGAAAGGAGACAAAGTGCTCGTGAAACAGCAAATGCAAAGGATGAATGATGCCAGGTATGATGGCAAAACCCTCAAGGTGACCAACGTGAAGGAGACAATCGTTACAGCCGCCAACCGGCAGAGGGCGATCACCAGAAATGCATCCTTCTTTAAACATCTTGTATCAGAGCAAGAACCTTGCACAGACGACAACCCAGTCCAGGAACAGAGGATGCAAGACGAAGTAGAGTGAGATGGCGTGAGCAGGCCCCACGTACAAACAGAAAGGAGAGAAGGAACCGACCCAGTGAGGCAGCACAGGCAGGCCGTCAGGAGAACCTGCCGACTCAAAGAAGTGCGACATAGACGTAAGAAGATATGAGAGGGGCAAGTGTTGCGAGGGGAAAGTGCCTGCACCCTTAATAGTTCCGTCTCACTTAACATCCCTTGTTATGTATTGCCCTTTTGTGAGTCACCTCATTCAATAAAGAACATACTCCTCCGTTTCCACCATACCCAGTTCTTCAAATAGACAATGCTTACTTGTAATCCATCCTTCGGTCTCACTCGATCAGAAAGAAAAAAAAGACCACAAAAAGGTCTATGCAATCTAACTGTTCTTTATTCGATGCACTGGATGCAAATGCAGACATGCCTATCCCATCTACGATCTCACACATTGCAGGACGAACATTTCTAACCCAGTGTCACTGCATTGAGTAAAAACATTCCCAGGCATTTCCATCTTATGATCTTACAGCACAGACTACGGAACACCCAAGACGCATCTACTGCCTATTATTGCATAATACAATGAGCACTACAGGCATTTCTAGCCCTTCCCACATCATGGCTCGAAGTAAATAACGTCAGATAGCTCCACCTCACATACTTGATCACTGCATAACATAAACAACATCCACAGACTTTTCCATCTGTTCCCACCTCACTGGTTCACTCTACTTAAGAAAACATACCCAGAAACGGGGCTCCGTTCTAATGGACCACTGCAAAGAATAAAGATCATTCTCAGGCATGCCAATCATTCCTTCTCACAACATTAAGGATTTTAAAAACCTATCCTGGTGAGGAGTTCTGAGAATCCAACTACATGATCCACACTAAAGCCTAAACAAACTCTAATGGAGGATTGTCTGGGCAGTCAAGCATAGACGCTGAAGGAGGTTGGTTTGTAATTGAAGTCCACACAGCAAAAATAATCAATTGATCAACAGGTTTCTTTAAACAAACTAAAGGTTAAGTGCAGACTAGTAACATATATACGCTCACAATGGATATAGTCAAATTGATCCACACAACTCAGTTTAGAGTAACAGTGTTGGATATTCAAGTCAAAGCAATACTTTTCGGAATTAAAGCGAGGGAAAAAGATATATAATCTGCATAAAGCCCATTTACACCTTATAATTCGAAGGCAGCACCAAAGTTATGCTTAAGTACGAAATTGGCACAATGGCCTGTTCCAAACAGGCCACATTTCCCAAGCGGTGGCCTGTCGGTAACCGTGCATGCCTGAAATCGCTCAACACAGCATGAACCCTGAAGTGTTGGTGGGTGAAAGGGAAGGAGCAGAGCGAATTAGATGGGGCTATGAGAAAGTGTGTGGGAGAAAGGATGACCACGGTGGGTGGAGGCAGGGGAGTTTGGGCAGGTGGTGAAGAAGGGGGCGGGGTCGGGGGGGTGGTCAGCTTGACAATCAATGGTTGCGGGAGGGTTCTCTGCTTGTCTCATGGGAGTTAGGTGGGGGAGAAGTGGGGCAGAATGCATTAGGGTTTGGAGGGCATGTCCCCAGCATCTGAAAAAGGGGGCCAGGAACCAGAGGCCCATGAGGTGGTCTTTCCCCACAGCGCTAAATCACAACCTGAGAAACCGCTATTCGAGGAAACTGGCATGTGGGTAATTATCATGGATTTCATAAGAAGACCTTCCCCACTTTACAAGCAGAGGTAATAGCATTCCAGGTAACATGTTCAAGTTTAGTACTTTTGGAGCAGTTTAATGCAAACGCATAAGTTCCCCACAGAAGTATTAAGTTCAGCAAAATAGATGTGATTTTGTGCTCAGTTATGTAAAAACGTTTTTGTACTGCATCAATCACCACAGTAGTGCTCTTAAGGCACCACTGTGAAGACAAGTTGAAGGAAACACATTTTCCCTTTAAGGGAAGTTTGTAACTCCCCATTTCTACCCACTATGGAGACTCCAGGGATTAATCCAAGACCACGCTTAGGGTTCCGTAAGGGTAATGCTGGGCCATGACTTAATGCACCATTGATCCCTATGGAACAGGGTGTACCTGAAACAGCTAGGCAGGCCACATCCTGTACTCTGATTCATCAGGATAAACCAATGGAAGTAAGTCATTTGTGATGCATTTTCCGAAGATTTATTTTCAAAGTACAACTATATTGTTGCTATATCAACAAGGTTTATTTGCAAACAGTGGACGATTGCAGATATCTGAGATTTTAATCAAGAATTCCTATAAGACATTACATTGTGAGAACAGCAGAATCGCCAGTTACTGAGCCTAATAAAAGACCCCCAAAATAGATTTCAAATACAGCGGCTATACTCAGAAAAATATAACACTATATGCTACAGAGATTGTGCCACAAATCTCAAATGCTCATGGATGCTTGGGAGAGACGAATCTAGAAAACCCTGTTAAGCCTTCCTAAGTCGACTCCTATCCAACTGCTAAGATTGGAATTGGGGATTTTACCCCTTTGTGCCCTGTGCATGTTAAGAAGGCTGAGATTTGTTGGGAAGGAGGGATGGATGAGGCAAGGCCTGGGTCTGTGCAGTAGGATAGTTGGGGAAGCTACCAGGGAGGGGTGGGGGGCGGGGGCGCGCTCGGGGAGGGGGGAATGGGAGGGGCATTGCTAGGAACATTATACGTGTAGTTTAGTGTACTTTAATGCTCTGGTATACATGGAGAACCAAATGCCATCTTGGATAACAGCAGCCTTATTAAAATTGATGCCTAGCGTTGCACTGCAGTTAGGACCGTAGGACCCACGGTACACATGGGGAAGTAAGTGATTGCATGCGAGAATACATTGTAGCATGGGCACCAATGATAAGGCCAGAGCTGCAGAGATTCATAACCATCCATTGTCTCATGCTGCCAGTGTTCGTATCCCAGAAAGAATGTGCCCTGCAAGGCCACAAGGGGGTTGAGAGTGCTCTGTAAAAGCGCTAACCTACGAGAGGGAGGTCACGAGCCTCCAACCTTCACAGTTTCAACTCTGAGTAATAGCATTTAAATTCCCCCATGCCAAGACCCTTAACATTCCAAAGTATCAGCCAGTCCCAGACCTCCGACCATAAAACTGTTAGACCCACAATTGATCGGAAAGCAGGGACCAGTTGCCTACACCATAGGTCACTTTATTTGTGCTGCGAGGTGCCGGGAGGAATAAAACATACCTAAAGCGAGGGTGGGAAGCTTTGTGAGGGAGCCAACTTGTCTGCAATCGAGTTGGTTAGTTAGAAGCGATGGCCTCAAACTAACCAACTCGACTGCAGTACTAGGTGCACATTAGGTCAGAGATCGAGAATGTATTGTTTTTCCTTTGCCCAATGAGCAATTAATTGTAACTTCGTGCCTGCAGACGTGTGAGGAGCCCACGTGGAATTAGATGGGTCTTGCATCCCATAGGGAGCATGTAGCCTATGCATACTTCGCACCAAACAGCCATTCAGATTTGCACACAATGTAAATTACATCACTGATGATGCTCGGTCTTTATAAAATGTTGCTCGTTCTACTTTTGGCAGAACGTTCGGTGGCAGCAGAGCTCTTTGCTTTATTTTTTGTAGCAAAACGGTTCTCCTTGCAAGAGGTCCACTGGTCTTTATTTCCCTAGTGGGTTGTAATTTTTCTGGTGTGAGCGTTGAAGTTCTTCTTAATTTTTGGTGACCCCACCGTGATATCAACAACCCACGCAAAGACAGAGGCTTCCAGGCTGCACGTCTGGAAGGGCTGCGCCCACTTACAGTGACCAGTCCCAAGCATGCAAACCTGCAGTGGTGTACAGGAGCCGGTTTTTCAGAATTCCGGTCTGCTCTTTGTAAGCGGGGCATGGCATGACTCCTAGGAGGGTGCAGGTCGTTTGCTGGGACCCTGTGATGGAGGAGCTTGGGTGAACACATTGATGTAAGTACACCTGTTGCACTTAACAGTCGAGAGTGAGTGGGGGGGGGTGGTGTATGGGTGGACAGAGAGTGTGAAAGACCATGCAACAAAGTTTTGTTTTTTAATTCAGAGAGGAGATAACTTGGAGGAAAGTTGGAGGAAAGTTCCTACAGGAGTGTAGGAACCTTCCCGAGTGAGGGCAGAAGATGGTGCCATTTTATTGTGAGGAGGCTACAAATGTAGGAGCCCCGTATAGTTAGAGAGCTGCGATTCCTGTGGAAGAAGGAAACTTAGTGGTTATTTTGGCTTGTTATTTTAGTTTATTGTTTTAGTGCATTGAATTATTATTGTGGATTTGCTGGTGGGGGCTAAAGGAGGGCCTGTGGAAGCATTGTGAGGAGTGTGGAATCGTGGGGAGAAGTGGAGAGTAAAACAGTGGGCGACTGGGAGGAGTGGTAGAGACGGGTGCACGAGTTATCAGGCGAGACTTATATTAAAAGTTTATTTTTTTTAAATAAAATTGTCTATGTGGGGGGGGGGGCAATGACTCAGCTGGAGTATATGTATAGGCCCTGATTCATGGTATTATTTGTGTGTAATACAGGTATTTGCGTTCCATTCTGCCCGCAAATCCCTGTATGAGAAATGGGGATTTGCGGGCAGAATGGCACGCACATCCCTGCTTTACACGCAAATAATTGCGTGAATCAGGGCCATAATGTTTTACCATTGTACAAAGATGTACTCTATAAGGCATCCTGGGATGTAGCTGTCTCCATAGAAGGCGCTCGCTGTAGAGCATTACTCTTGAACACATTACCTGAGCTACAGATGGCCCATGGTTCGCTTGTAATATATCTATTAAGGTAAGCCTCTCCTTGGGCTGAACGCGGATCAATTCCGCCTGAATGAAAATGATTCTAAATCCAGGACGCAAATATATCTGTTTTTGTGCACGCATCCATTACCATTAGGATCTGCAACACTGACTTCTGCTTCGTGAGCGTATATTTTGGAAGGAGAGAGACACTCTCCAAAATGACTGCATTGTATTCTAGCACCGGAGTGCTGTTGGATTGCACTTGATGCTGCTACGATTGGTTCCTTGCGCCTTTAAACAGGCCAATCAGGGAGCCAGCAGGCGAACGCCGGCCCCCACCAAAAGCCCACAATGAAGGCCCCTGTCTGAGCCTGTCCGTAACTGTCCAGACTGCGCCTCGCCGTAGCCAAGGTACTCCAACAGTTTATTTACTTTCAGGAAACTAGTATTACGACGTCCTAATACTTCTGGATCTAGCTGGGCCCACTGACACTTAGGTGTTCTATTGCGTGCGCATTCTACACTACCCAGCCAAATGACTCAAACCACTTGCACATTGATGTTGCCCGGTATCCCACTACCTCTATACCTCTCTATTCCCATAGAGTTAAACAGTATTATACCTGGATCCACCACTGTGGGTGGAATATGAAATCATTATTAAGTTAAATCAACTACGCTAGTCACTTGGCCCGGTCATCATGTGTCTCTTGTTAAGCTGTGGATTGCCACATCCTTACCACGTTCATCGTTACTGTACGCATTGCATTATTACCGTGGCGCTATTCACCCTCCTGTGACTCCCTTTGTTGATTGCTGGCATCATTGTACTATTCCATTGCCTCCTTGAAGTAACCGAATACATGGCACGTTACCACCATTGCTCTCATCCCTTTTGAAATGTTTGTGGCATGTAGGAGTCGTACCCCTTGATAATTGCTATAGTCCCACACCTCCATTTGCCTTAGGACACCATCCACCATCCAGGCCACGCCATATCTACCCTATACCCAAGTCACACACAATGCACAACACTACATGTATACTCTAGACTGCACACGCCTAGACACTGTGCGATAACTTTGGCTAATACATATTGCAACAACCTTGGCTGGTATTGCCTACCAGATGGGCCATCGCCTAAGCACCTCAAACCTGCACAGTAACCTGTGGGCAGGGACTACCCAAAGATGGACATCATGAGTCCAATGTCATCACCCACAACTCCACGACACCCCCACTGCTAATCTCTTTGTGACCTCAACAATGGCTACCTCCTTACCACACACACACACTATCCTGACCATATGGTTCCTTCCAGATTTACAATTTGAAAGCCGCAATCAAAACTCCTAAAAGAGTGGCGGACCTCATCACCAGTACTCTGAATGATACCAAGGAGGTCAGCAGCAGGGCAGAGAAGGGTTTCAAGAGGGCAGAGGGGGAAGCAACAAAAAAATTAAAAAATAATAATAAATCGGCCATGGGGTGGTATGGGACCTGCTCAGTGTTGGCGCTGTGGGAAGTGGTGACATTTTGCGAGCGAATGCAGAAATAGGCAGTGGGGAGGATACAACTCATAACCAACCCATCCCTACCCCACCACAACCACCTGCAGCCCAGACCTTGATGTTCACCTCTATACCCCAATAAATAGACCAGGCGTACACCCAGGTACAACCAAAACCTCCACCTAAGGCCCACCCACAGGTGGGCCAGCAGAATATAACGTATGTGGGACACATGCCCCCATCAAACAGTACCAAATGGAACAGTGGTGCCTTACAAAGGGTTAAACGTTATGGGAGGAACCCCTTTCACGTTCCCAGGCACCAATATGTACCCCGACAAGGACAGCCCACAGAAAGCCCTTGCTTTTCCATGACTACCCACCCGGATGAAGGAACCCTTGGTGGGTGCCAAGATGGGTAACAAGCAGTTCATCTTTATGTTAAACACAGGTGCCACTAAATCATGCATCAGTGAAGGAAACCTCCCACTATCAGGTGACACTCAACACACAAGGATTCTCTGGGGCCGTCGCAACGGTTCCCTACACCAAAGAGGAAGTTTTGAAATAGGAGGAAACGTGGTGGGTGCCCTGGTCCCTTGCTGTACTCTGAAGCATCCCCCATAAATCTGTCAGATGAGATTTGTTGAGCAAGCTGAATATGACCATCTCTATCTCCTTCACGGACAATGGGGTGGTATGAGCATGTGCGTCTTAAAGGAAATGGTCATCTTTCAGGCGTGGGGAGGTGGTGGTGGTCCGCAGCATTCTAGTAGACCCCGACAGGTTTGTCTATGGAATAATAGTACTACTTGATGCACTACCACAGATTGGCAAGGCTTACTGGCAGGTGTTCTTGGAATTCATCTTCCACCCTTTGGTGGTGACCCCCAAAGCTTGTGGTGGGTACAATACCACCCTTAGATTTACAGGGACAGATACACATAGGTGTGAGTGGGGGACGGTGCTGTTCATTGATCCTACATTGCCTTTTAAGGAGGTGACAGATGCAGAACGGTTTGTAGACAGGGATGATGGACAAATTGTAGTAGCAATCTGTTTCCCCTGTGAATTGGTACAATACTGTAAAGGGCAATGTTCCCGGAGGGATCTTGTGGCTCCGGCCCCTTTCATTGAAACAGACTTAGAGCAGGTCCCATGGACTACTAATGCTCATGATGTAGGGCTCTTGTAGGGGGTGGCACCGGTTCTAATAACACTCAAGCCAGGGGCAGTTTTACCCAAAGCTGAACAGTACACGTGGTCCAAAGAAGCAGAAGAGGGCATAAGGGACACCATTGCGGCACTCCTAATTCATGGAATAATAGTGCCCTTCACCTCCCCATGCAACACTACTATCCGATAATTTTTTTTTTTTTTTTTTTTAAAAAGACAAACAGGGGAGATGGGAGGATGATGATGATGATGATACAGGACCTCCGTCCTCTAAATGATATTCTTCAGGAAGAGTTTCCCGTAGTTACGAACCCTGCAATGATATTGTGTAGCATTCCAATAGAGGTAGCATTTCACCATGGTGGATCATAAGAACACCCTTTTCTCCATACCACTGCATCCCGATTTGCAGTACCTCATCACGTTCACGCATGAGGGAAATGCATTTCGAGAACACTGAATTGCCCCAAGAGTATTGCGAGTCCCCCAAAATCATCAAAAGGATCTTACATGCTGGCTTAGGGAATATTAAAGTACAAAGTAGCTTTGTTCAGTATGTAGACGATATGCTGATGTGTGGCAACAGAGCAGGCAGGATACCATAATACTCCTGCAGCTGCTCGCATACAAGGGGTAAAAAAATCGATAAGGCAAAGTTGCAATATTGCCCTGCGGGAAGTGCTCTTTACGGGCCAATTGATATCGGTCCACAGGAAGAAAATTATACCAGATAGCGCAGCCTCAGTGTGCAGCACTCCTCAGCAAAAAAAAAAAAATTCAGGGTAATACAACTATTGCCGAGCATGGATTTTATATTAAGCAGCATACACAAGACCCTTTTTGCAGGGACTCAAGGAGGCTCAGAATTTTTTATTTTTTTTTAAAAAAAAAGCTTACATGAACAGAAGTCATGCTCGCCAGCTTTAAGGATCTAAAAGAGGTCATATCTACTGCCCCAGTACTAGCTACACCTGACAAAACACAAGAGTTTTGTTTTCCCATTCTAATGGCCAACTGATGACTGCAGTACTAACACAAAAAAATCACTATGTGCCACAAGCCATTGGCCAACTACTGTGGGCTGCTAGATTCTGTGATGCAGGGCCAGTTCACATGCGAACAAGCACTTGCTGCGCCAGCGTTTTAGAAAAGCTCCACAATTGTAATAAGGTGCTCTGTAACATTGTACGTGGAACATGCAGTGTTCACCATTTTAGAGCATTCCAACCAACTCTGACCACGCAGAGGGCATATGAGATTATCCTGTCCAGCCAAACATCCACACTGTAAGATGTGGAACTGTAAATCCTGCTACATTCCTGACCGAACATTGCACGGAAGAAGACATTGCAACATACGATTGCGTAACTTTTGAAGGGGAGGAGGATGACATCCCAAAGTCAAAGGATAGTCCTCTTGAGGGAGGAGAGGGTACATCTTGTTGACAGTTCAGCAACTATCGATCAGAGCACAGGTTTGAGACATACTGGGGCAGCAGTGGTCCACCTAGTAGATGGGAACTACGAGGGATTGGTGCAAGAAAAAATAATTAAGACTACCCATGCACTATTCGGCCCAGGCAGCAGAACCTCCATCACTCATCGAGGCGCTTATGGCGTCTCAGTGGTGCTGCGTCACCATCTATTCCGATTCTGCTTATGTCACCACTACGGAACATGCAAGTCTGGCACAGTGGAAGAGGAGGGGATTCAGAAGGGCCAACGGGTCGGGTCCCCTGTACAACAAGCGATATGGTTAGACAAATTGACAACCTCTCCCAACCCTCGACAGCGGTGGTGAAATGCACCGCCCATTCCAACGATACAGACAAGGTCTCACTCGGTAACATGGATGCGTCAGCCAAACAAGCAGGATACTTACAAATGCAGAGTGTCTCTGAATAAGCAGTGATCGCACATGGCAAATAACAGCTGCCAGATTTTTACAATGCCTTACCTGTTGCACAGCTGAACTGCAGGGACAAGCTCTACAAGTAGAAAGAGACTTGTGGGTGAAACGGGGGTGCATGCAGTCCTCTACAGACTTCTTGTGGCGACAAGAAACGTCAGGCAAGGCAGTTATGCCGCAAGAGCTGATGCAGGTCCCCTTTGACAAGCTGCATCATCGATCCCACATGTCTAAACAGCATATTGCTGCAGATATACAGGGGGACTTGTTGGTCCCGAATATGTAGGAGGTGATAACTAAAATGGTTAACTGCATCACGTCAGACTTGCAGTACTGGTCTCACTTTAAGAACAATTCTTTAAGAGCCATTCCGCAAATTGCATATGGACTATGCAGACATGGGCGAAAGGTGTGGTGGATCACGATACCTTATAGTTATTGTGCGTCCCTTCTCACAATGGATGGACCTTGTGCACACCCAGATGCAAAATGGGAAGACAAATTCCTGGCCAAAGGTTTTTTAAAGGCTGACAATGGTACACACTTTCAATGAGCTCTTTAAAGAAGTCACTGTATATGGCTAGATGTGTACAATTCACCACCCCCAGGCCAACGGGATTGTAGAACGGATCAATGGACTTCTCAAAAGTAAATGGTCTAACCTGTGTACCACATTGAAGAAAAAATGGGTTCACTGCTTACCCCTTGCTCAGTTTAGCATGTGGATGCAATCCTGTAAGGATTTTCATCTATTGCTCCCATGAGGTGGTAAGGGCGGCAAATGCACATACCCATATCTCCAATTACGAGACCATCTGATGCTCACAGGGCTGAGTCTATTTTGGGGGATGAAATTTGGAGCTACTTGCATGCCCTAATCAAGGCCATAAAAATGATTTATCAACTAATAGCACCTCCAAAAACTGAAGAAACGACCAGCGCTGCATCTGATTCACAGATCACGTCACCTCCTACCCAGCTTTTTCCAGAGGATTTTGTTTTTGAGAAAAATGTTGTTCAGCGATGGAACAAGCCTAGGTACAACGGCCCTTTTGAGGTGGTCTATGCCACCCCTTGCAATAAAAGTTTGTGAATTGCGATATTGTGTGCACCCATCTGACGTGCGCAATGCACACCAGCCCACACACTGTGCCAAAGCTTACTGAAAGTTTTCAATTACATGTCCCGGAACAGCGCTTACTGACTATCCTCCTGATATTGCACACCGAGAAATAGGAGACTCCCCTGTTCTATGATTTTTGAAAGAAACTCCCCATTGTGTGCGTTTTGGTTTTCCATTTAAAAATAATGTAAACAATTCATAACGCAACTACCTCAACGATACATTAAGAGCTGCTACGTCTTGTTTGTACAAACCAAGCTCTGTTTTTTGTTCGCTCCTTTCTTCCTTTTTCCAATGGAAATGCAAGGGTCCAACAACTCAATTTATAAAAAGAAAAATACTCACTGGTATGAATATTCTCTTGTAACTGTGTATTCCTCTATGTTTACTTGTGTTATGTACTATTATAATTGGGATGTGATTTTATATGGGTGGGCACATAAGAGGGTGCATAACAAATACCACAACAAATGTAACTATAACAAATGACACTGTACTTAATGGTTCCTTTGGGCATCCAACTGCTGCAAATATACCTGTATTAACTAGAACAAGTGAAGTGAATTATACTGAGACCGCAGTCCAAAACATGCTGCCTAATGTACAGAAACACGGGTTCCACAGCGTGTAGGAAAACTCAGAAACGTTGAGGTTGTCCTTTTTCCTGTGCTTTATGATCTACGTGTAAATAATAGTTTTCTGCCTGGTGTCTCACATTTTAAACGTCTCAGAGCGTATGAAAAGACAAATTAGCAGTGTCAAGTATGACCAATATCAAGGGCTTGGATTAGATACTCAACTCTGGTTGTGCACATCCTCTATTGTAACACATGGTATGCAGACTTGAGCTCAGTTGTGAAAATTAAAGCTAATGGAAGTGGTTATGCGTTCCTCGATTGCACATGTATCATGCCCCCGAAAACCCTAGGAATTAATGTCACAGGAAATCCCTGCGGTAGAGGCGCAATATTTACTCCATCCGACATTGTGTAGGCTGCGAAGCATGTTGCAGGCACGAAGAGTGCGGTTAGATGTGGTGAACCTGATCAACTGCAATGTGCCCAAAACCCCAAAAGTGTGCAGTGCTTGCAAAGACCGTATTTACAGTTGGAAGGTATTAAGTTTGTGGAAAACAGACAATGAACCATTTCACAGAAGTGGTTGGATTCAGAGACGTGTTAGACAAAGTGAACAATGTATGTAGCGGATACTGGAGCGAGCAAGGGGAAAAACTCACATGGATCCAGGCAAAGGAGAAACCAGTGAAAGTGCAAAAGGAGGAAGAATATGAACTGTGTTTCTATAATGAAGGAAGTCTCTCTGTGGGGTCCAATAGTAGGTGCATAAGACTTTATGTATCCCTGACCTCAGGAAAGGGACAGCAGCTGTGATGGACAATTACTAGGTGTGCGGCCAGCAGGCCTTCTTGCACCTCCTGCCAACATGGAGCGGCACCTGCTCCACGGCGTCCCTACACTCAGCACCCATGGTGATCCCTGAAGAACATCCGCTAGTGGAACAAGGTGGCTTCTCAATCCTAAAATCTACACAAGTGCCCAAGAGGCCCACTGCAATGCCACAGCAAGAACAGTTATTCCGTATTCTCCCAGGAAAGGTCAAAAGAAGAAAAATTGCAGAGAAGAAGGTCAAACTACCTGTCGCAGGATTCTTCTGAGTTGCTTAAAGAGATACCAGATGAATATCAACTGTACAGCAGAGAAGGGACATGTTTTGCTTCCCTCCTGTTAGGAGTACAGACTTCCGCAAATGCCAAGTGGCTGCATATTGTGAGGTGGGAAGTGATCCAGGTGGCCAACAACACCGAACAGGGCCTCAACGCGATCAAAATGGAAATGTGTGCAAATAGGCTGATGATGTTGCAGAACAGATATGTGCTATACCTCCTCACAGCCATGGAAGGAGGGGTCTGCAGAAAAATCATGATGTTGCACTTACATACCCACCAATGACGCAAAAAACGGGTCTCTAACCAACATAATAGGAGCCCTACACGTCCTCGGCATCCACATGCAAACAGAAGTTGGCATCAAGGGACGGACATGTTTGATTACATTTTTTCTTGGGCAGTGTCTTGGATGGGGCCATCGTGAAGATGTTGGTCCCCGTAATCATGTTCGTATTGGTGATATTCTGCATGTGCTAGCTGGAACGTCAGTGCTGTGCCAAGGTAGTGCCTAGCTGAGCAATGATAATGGTCTCGAGTGGGGTAAAAGAGGCACCTTGTGGTACAAAGGATAGCGCAGTACACACTGATGACCCAAACAAGCCCATCTGGTTGTCGTGGAACAACGCCTTCACCCCCTCCGCCCCCAGGCACCACCACACTCACTCCAGAGCACTACACCAAACTGGGTAGCTTAGCGGGGGATGGAGGGTGCATTTACATGGTGTACTCCAGAGCAATATGCATAAGCAGGGGAAAGTTTGCGACACGTGTGCAGGGCATGGGTACCAAAAGGAAGGGTCGCCTCGATATTTAGAAGCTGAAAGATTAGAAAGGGAAAGAAGGGGTGAGGACAACAATCACACTTGAGTTCCTTAATGTAGTATTAACTAAAGGAGGGGGGGGAATGGTGGGACACTCGTCCATGGTCTGTGCAGTAGGGATTTGGGGAGGGTTCAGGGGAGGTGGGCGTTGCTAGGGACCGTTGTGGCGAGGGTAGTGTACTTTTTCTAA
The DNA here is from genome assembly GCF_040938575.1 of Ambystoma mexicanum. Lineage (NCBI taxonomy): Eukaryota > Metazoa > Chordata > Amphibia > Caudata > Ambystomatidae > Ambystoma > Ambystoma mexicanum. The sequence goes on from NC_090921.1 coordinate 180,391,015, forward strand.
TCTGCTATCGCATCGGGAACCAAACGTCATCTTGGATAACAGCAGCCATATTAAAATCGAGGCCTAGAATTGAACTGAAGTTAATGCAAGCCCCAAGGCACACATGGGAAGTAGATGATTACATGTGAGAAAAGGTTGTAGCATACACGGGGAGAACAAGTTACTTGCCCCCGCTAACGTTCTTTCAACTGGATATTCCTCCCACGTATTCCTTATCTTTGACATCTCCAATATCCATCTTTAGCTACTTCGGAAATGTTTTTCGGCAGAGAGCCGAGTGTCGATGACGGCGACTCAATGTCATCGGAGGTATATATAGCACGCACAGCACCCGTTACAGTTCTGTTTTTCGTGTCATTCTTACAGTAGAACTACCAGCATTAAACTGGTTTAGACCATACTAGACTCTGAAGGAACGTACAAAAGCAATAACATGGACATTCTACTGCAGGGTAGGCTGTGAGAGGCTATGAGGAATATGTGGGAGGAACATCCAGTCGAAAGAATGTTACCAGGGGAAAGTAACTTATTCTTCAAATGGATTGTGTCCTTCCACGCATTCCTCATCTTTGGTAGAATCCCAAAGTAGCATTAGTTTTGGCAGAGTGAGTACGAATTTTTGTCATCAAGAGTTGTTGTTAACCAACGAAGCACTGCTTTCCCAAAGCTTCCATCCTGACTTAAGGTGGAATCAAGGTAGTAATGCTTTGTAAAAGTGTAAATTGTAGACCAAGTGGCTGCCTCAGAATGTTTATTGGAACACCTCTTTGCAGAGCAGAAGTAGCCATGCCCCTAGTGTAATAGGCTCAAGCCTTCTGGGGGGCTCTTTACGGGCCACCCTATAGCATTCAGTAATAGCCAAAATAATCAATCTAGACAATGTTTGCTTAGTTACCACCTGTCTATGACCAGTGTATCCAAACAGTTGGTCATCTAAATGGAACTTTTATGTCATCCATGAAACTTAGAAACTCGGGTCAAGGCTGTGTAGCCTCTCCTCTTCCTTGCCAGGATGAGGTGGAAGGTAAAAAGTAGGTAATACTAGCTTTTGTCCCAAATGGAAACCTGAAAAAATCTTTAGGTATTAATGAAGTGTGACCTTAAACACGACCTTGTCCTTCAGAAAGACTGTAAAAGGTGGTTTAGCAGATAGTGCCTGCAACTCACTGACACTACGGGCTGATGTTAACGCCACTAACAGCAATGTTTTGAATGTTGTTAGTGTTAAGGGAAATGAATGGAGTGGTTCAAAGGGGGCACACATGGGAAGCTTAAAAGATAAAGGTCCCAAAGCAAAACCTGAAAGGAGATGGAGGGAACGCATTAGTAAGTCTTTTAGAAATGGTATGGCCAAAAGGAATTTTTAAATATGACGTTTCCTCAGATGAGCGCTTGAAGATGGAAAACACAGAAATGGTCCCAACCTGGAGCCCCAGATTGGCCAAATACAGCAGAAAAGACAACACCTCTGGTGTTTTGCATAGAAAATGGTCCACATCCTTCTCCCCTGGACCAGCTGCAGAATTCATTGCAATGGCAGCGGTACAGAGACTCCTTTGCTGGCCTTCTAGCTGAATGCAAAATCTCAATTAGGTCATCCGGGAGGTCCCAATCCTTGTACCACAGCATCTCAGAAACCATACATGAAGGCTCAGTGTCTTGACCTCTGGATGGAGAACCCGACCCTCCTCTCGCAATCAGAAGACGTATTGGAGGGCAGATGGACAGATCCATAAGGCCAGGCACCACAACCTCCTGGCCCAATCCGGGGAAATTAGGATCATGGACTTCCCTGAACTTTCTAAACCTCCTGATCACGTGAGGAACGACGGGGACTGGAGGAAACGGGTACAGAAGTGGAAACCCTCAGTCCACTACGAACGCATTCTTGGGGGAAATTCCCTGGAGTAGAACAGCTTACGGTTGGCACTGGTCGTGAACAGAGAAATTTGAGGGGTTCCCCAAAGGGCGAAGATGCATTGAAGAACTTCCTGAGCTAGTTCCCACCCATGGTAGACTGCTCTGCCTAATCAGAGCATCAGCCGCCGTGTTCTCCTCTACAGCTAGTTGAACTGCTGAAAGGGAGATTCCTTCTTGAATTGCCCAGAACCAGAGGTGCATTGCCGTTGTGCGTAGTGGTAGTGACCTTGCACCACCTCTCTTGTTGAGGTAGAACATGGCCACTGTGTTGTCCGTCTTTATCAGGACATTCTTTCCTGTGCAGAGGGCAGAAAAGCCTTCAGCGCAAGTCTGATTGCTCTCAGCTCCAAAAGACTGATGTGTAGTTTGGACTCCGATAAAGGCCAACGACCGCAGATTGTCAGAATGTTGGAGTGGGCTCCGCACCCCGTGCGGTAGCTACGGTTATCTCCGGCCATGGTTGCCAGAAAAGTTCTCCCTTCAGAATGTTGTCCTCGCAGGTCCACCACAGGAGATCCTTTGCGACCCCGTTTGGAACCTGAAGTAAGTCTGACATGTTGCCCGAGAACTGAGACCATGGAGTCCTGAGAGCCCATTGAAGGGATCCCATTCTCATACAAGCCTCCGACACCAGCAAAACGCAGGATGCCATGAGGCAGAGCAACCTCAAGAAGTTGAAAAATCGGGAAACATTGGGCACTCAAATTTGTTACCATCTGCAGAATGCCTTCAGCCCTCACCTCGGTCTTCCCCAAGGTCTCCCAAGGGTGTATTCAGGACCGCTCCAATGTACTGAGCTTTTGAGATGGTATCATGTGGAACTTCTTGTAATTGAGGGAAAAGCCCTGTCTGAAGTGAGTGGCGGGTCACGCCGAGATGATCCAGGACTTCGGGAAAACGTGCCCTGATCAGCCAGTCGTCCAGGTAGGGGTACATGTGAATCACTCTCCTGAGACTTACTGCCACCACCACCATCAGTTTGGTAAAAACTCTGAGGGCGGAGGTCAGCCCGAATGGCAGAACTCGTAAATTATGAGAACCGCCAATGGCAAACCTTAGGTACTTTCTGTGCTGGAGATGGATTGGTACATGAAATTAAGCATCCTGAAGGTCCAATGACACCATACAATCCTGGAGCTGGAGAGACTGAAGGAACTGAAAAAGTGCGACCATCTTGAACTTTTCCTTCCTCAGGAACTTGTTCAATTAGATGGGTCTCAGTCCTTCGTCCTTCTTAGGAACAGGAAATATGGAGAATACCATCCTTTATTCCTCTCCGTTACATGAACCGTCTCTACAGCACCCTTCTCTAGCAGGCTCAAAATGTCCTGCACAAGGAACGTATCTGGAACCTTTAAAGAATTGATTGTGAAACAAGCGCTATACAAATATCTCAAAATAAATCGAATCTGAATTTTGAAGTCTCTGAATAAAGGGGAGGCAATAACCTTGGGCTATGGTTTCTAATGCCCAAGCATCTGAAGTAACACCCTGCCATTCTTTCAGATGCTGAGACAGTCTGCCTCCCACCGGGGTGTTGCAAGTCAAGACCGCAGAGGTTTTGAGGCAGCTGAAGTAGTGGCCGATGGTAAGGATGCCGCTGCTTGGGCGGGCTTTGCACCTCTCCCCCACCCACCACGAGGGAAACTTCTTTGGCCTCTTTGACCAGCCATTACTCTTGCTCTTCCAACAGAGTAGTAGCAAAAGGATCTACCCCTGCAAGATGTTCCACTAGGGTGCAAGGGCTGAGGCTGCTTAATAGCGGCACCTAGAGACTTTGCTGCCGCCTTTGAGGTCTGCAGCTCCTCAAGGCTTTCGTCAGCTTTGCTGCCAAAAAGATGAGACCCCGTCAAAGGGCATATTAAGGAGTCTAGACTGCACGTCCAGTGAAAATCTAGACTTCCTTAACCACGCAAACCTGCTTATCACGGTGCTTGTCACCATGGCTCTGCCGATACGGTCAGCAGAATCCAAACCCGACTGAAGAGGCTCACACATGGCCTCCTTGCCATCTTTTACAATGGCCAAGAAGCCGTCTCTTTGTTCTCGTTTGGGAATAAGTTCAGCTGCCACAGATGCCGTCCCATACGGTTTTGGTAAATTTCGCAAGAGCACAGGTACAGTTGGCCGATTTGAGAGCCATGCTCCCAGCAGAAAAGACTATCCCGGTCTATACGTTCATCCCGATCTGGTGGGATGGTCGGATAGGCAGTCTGCTTGGAGGTAGCGTTTTCCGCTTGCACCACCAGACTTTCTGGGGTAGGATGTTTTCACACAGCTGGGGTCACTACTTGACGGCCTATTTTTTTTTTGTCAAATTTGTATTGACTGAAGGACTCTATTCAGGTGCTTCCTAATTTGCACTCTCTTTTGTAGGGCAACATGAAATGGTAGGATACGATCCTTTTAGGACCTTTGTCCAGGATATCCGTGAGATCATCCTTTTCGAATGGGAGGGCAGGCCTGCTCCATCCCATAAAATCAGTGACCCTAGTCATCAAATGTCTGTAAGATGCCTCTGCGTGAACATCTGGTTCTGGCTTACCAAACTTCAACTCTGGTGAAGCGTCCACTCCACTGCTGACTGTAAAACTTCACGCAGATCCTGCAACCTAGATTCCTCTGCTAAAAAGATATCAGGGATATTAGGAGTTCCATACTGCAATCCAAAAGTTTGATAATTGTCATCTGAAGGCTCATTGTCTTCATAAATGGATGTGAGCAATTTATAATAAATCATTTCTAGGCAGCGGTGTGAAGGTTTTCTTAATTACTGGTAAAGGTGTTGATGACTTCGAGCCAGATGCCGATGAGACACCGGTGGCTTCGACATCTCCATGGATCGATAGATTCTTCGAGGACGTCATCGTGTTGAAGCCTCAACTGCTCAATGTAAATCTGGCTTTCGTCCCGGGCTCGAGGGCGCGCAGGCTTTGGCTCGAGCCCTTTCCTTACCGGCTTCAGGCCTACTCGCTGCTAGGGTTTCTGGCTCTAAAATTATTAGCATTTCCTGCTGAATGATCCCATTCAGCCAGAGAAAAGGCCTTACTGGGGCAAGATCTAGTCCTCTCTGGGGAGGAGTTGGACGAGGAAAACAAAGAGGGCGATTTATGATGGCTTTTCTTCTATTTCCTCGAAAAGGAGTGGTGGGAGCCACTCAGTGACCTGGACCTTTTAGTGTTCCATCTTCTTCAGAGCTTTTCCGGTCATCGACTGACACTTCTGAGGTGGAGGTCTTGTGCTCCACACCAAGAGACCACAAGCGCAACCGATGTGGGTCTGTCGGCGTCATTTTTGTGTCACAGTCTTGAGATTTCTTTTAAACCTGGTCTTTGGGGTTCTCGGAGACGAAGACATAGTTCATCAATCTCTTAGAAATATATGCAGTGTGCTGCAGTTCACGAAGGACAAGCTTACTCGGATGGAACTGAAGCCAAAGGGCGCTGCACGTGCTAAAGCTACCTTTGCTTACATCCTCGAGACGGGGGCCCTCGGGGGATATTGAGTCGACCGCATCGCGCACATCACCCTCTGCCGAAATTCTTTCTCAAAGCAGCGGATATTAGATATATCAAAGATGTGGAATACGTGGGAGGACAATCCAATCGATAGGGCAGAGTTGCAGAGATTCATAGACCGTACATTGTCTCATGTTGCCAGTGTTCGTTTCCCAAAAAGAATGTGTCCTCCAAAGCCACAAGGGGGTTGAGAGCTTTCTGTAAAAAAGCTAACCCACGAAAAGGAGGATGCAAGCCTCTGAACCTCTGCATTTCAACTCGAAGAAATAGCATTTAAATTCCCCCACCCCAAGACCCCTAGCATTCCAAAGTACCAGCAGGTCGTAGACCACCGACTATAAAACTGTTAGACCCACAATTGATCAAAAAATAATCAGAAAGCAGGGACCATTGGCCTTCACCACAGGTCAGGTGATTTGTGCTGCAGGGAGCCTAAGGGATAAAACAAGGATGGGAAGCTTTGGGAGGTTGCCAACGTGTCTGGAATAGAGTTGTAGTTGGAAGCAATGGCCTCAAGGTTTATTTTGTCTGTAGTCCCAGGTGCACGTTCGGTCTTAGATAGAGAATGGATTGTTTTTTTCCTTTGCCTAACTGACTTGGAGGATAGCTCAGGGGCAACGTGCTCGCCTTGTTAGTGCGACGAAATGGCGCAACCCAGGTTCGATCCCCGGGTCTGCGCTTGGAAGCCTCTGGGTATTAAGCGCGTTATAAATAACCAATTACGAGCAATTAATTGCAACTTCGTGCCTGCTGACGTGTGAGGCGGAGCCCACGTGAAAGAAGATGGACAGACGGGGCTGGGACCAATGGCATCCCACATGAAGCAGGTAGCCTATGTATAGGGTCACACCAACCAGCCATTCTGATTTGCACGCTATGTAAATTACAGCACAGATGACGCTGTGCGTCTTTATAAAATGTTGCTTGTACTACTGGCGCATTTCTATTTTTGATGCAATAAAACTGTTCTCCTTGCAAAACGTGCGCTTTCCCCCTGGTGGGTTATATTTTTTCTGGTGAGCCTCAAGGGCTTCATCTACAGATTCTTCTAGAACTGCTAATTGCAAAACAGGATTCCATCATCAATGTCAAACATGATCACTGCAGGCAAAAGATGCCTTCCTAAAATCTTTGACAAACGTTTGGAATTCTTGATTATTCTTCAACGATCGTGAAGGATTCCAATTTATGGACGTCAAAAAAAAAACTGATCTTGTGGGATTGGAGGATGAATTCCTCCTAGACGGAGGACAAAAAGGTAGTCACAAGAATACATACAATGCATCCACAAACCCATGAAGACTCAGCAATATATCAAACTCTTCCCTGCACTACAATAATTTGCTCATATATGTTTTTTGTTTAGAGTTGATGTCATCAGAGAGGTTGTAGCTGCAAGAGATGGCATTGCACATCAGAAACATATGTAGATTTTGTAGGATGGATGGTTCTGTAGAAACCTTTAAAAAAATACGTGTTGAATGTCCTGGCTTGTCACTACTAATAAACCCATCATTTCTATACATTTTTACAGAACACAGTTTTTAGAATCCAATTGATTTTGGTCACGTCTGATGTCAAAAAACAAGGTTTCACCAGTTATTGACTATTGAGATACTGTGCACAAGTATCCTTCTAATCATCACTCTTAATCTATAACTTATATTGTCATGTATTTGCTGTTTATATAATAATGTTATCAATTTCCACTGAGTTCTGATTGCATTTCATACATTTTTGTATAGTACTGTATTTTGCAAGGCTAGTTATAAACCCACAACATGCCAATAAATAAAAACAGCTGCTCCCACAGTTGGTACCATTGCTAGATGTCGTGGGAACAGTGGTCGTTTCAGGTCTTGAATTTATGTCTGCCCGACAGCGGCTCCGGTAAATGCCAGCCTGGAGTCATAATTTATGTTGCTTCATCAACCTAGACCCTTCTGATTGGGACATCTTTCTTCCCATTACTGAATTCTGTTACAATAATGCACACAATGCTGCTTTTCTTGCTAGTCTATTCCTTTGCCTACCAGCCGTGTCCCATTCCTCTCGCTTCATCCATGTCCATATTTACTATCACAGAAGAATGGGGTAGCCTAGATGCACAGAGTACAAAAACGCGGTTTGTGAACAATTGGTCAGAGAAGGCTTACAATGCTTGCTGTGATTGCAACCATCCCAAACATCTCACTGGTGCAACTGGTTTGAATTTCCACCCGTAACCTACATGGGTCCTACCCGTCCTCCAAGCTACATCTGCAGTGCTATGGCCTTTCACTATACTTCGCATTTGTCAGCAAACCGCGTGTGCTCGACACTTGGACCATACACCCAGTGTTTCATGTCTTTAGCAACTGGCTGATCACCAGATTCGTCTCGATCATTTAACCTCTTCCCCGTCCATCCCTTCCTGTGATGTTATGTTGGGTTTAATCAATGGCCCAAATCAACATAACTGAAAGGCCCACTAGAAAAATGACCTGCCTCTCTTCAAAAACGTTCACACAGAAAACGGGCCTAGTAATGCAGAGGTTTAATTGCTGCCAACGCTATCAGTGCGTTTATAGGATCTAATGTAGGATTTTCAGCCGAGGCGGTTCTATTAATGTATACCGCGAAGGTTCGCACAATGGTTAAGTGTGCAATAGAGGCATGGGGCCATAGATGTTTGCCTCGCCTAATTAATCTGGAAGCCTTTATATTGAGAAAACTAATGCGCCTCCCTAGTAACACCTCCATTGAATACTTCTATCTTGAATTTAATATGAAGTGTATTAAAGCAGAATATATTAGTTGTTCTGTAATGAGCTATGTAAATCTGTTGCATCTTGACAATGACACCATTGCGGTAACTCATATGCGTGCCTTTTTGAAATTACAGAAGTGTAATAGTTTGGGAGTACTAGGAATTGTAATGTCCATGTATGAGCATTGGAAAACAGGTTTTCAAACGACATCAATGAATAGTCCTGTGAATTCATTTAGGAGGTGGCTCAAAAGAAAAATAGCAATTCACTGCAATGAGTTGCATCGAGTCTCCTTGGCCTCAAAAGCACATAGTGGACATTTTTGTCAGTATTGCATGTATTGTGTACAACTCCCCAACTATATCAAGGCATATCCTAGTCCATGTGTGTTTAGAACATCTCTTAATGAAGTTCAATCTGTCCATAGTTTCAGAGATAAAGGGAGCATGGCTTGGTATAGAGCGGAGTAGACGCCTCTTCAGACTGTGTGGATGTTTAGAGATTGAATCATTACACCATCTTCTGCTGTGCTGTGAAAGTCTAAAAGCGCTGAGATCTTTGTTTTTTAAATCATACAACAATCAGATTGATGTTAGGATGACAGTTTGTGGACAGCTTTTATGCAAGGTGATTATCTTAATTTAATATATTTTTTCGTAAAATTTTATCTGAGAATAAGTGAGATTTTAAAATGTATAGACTAATGAAGTGTAATGATTATAAGTAATGTGAATTGTTTTAAGGATTGTATGTTTGTCGTATTGCATGTGTTCTAACTGTTGTATATACAAAGCTTGATAGCTTTAAGTATATTAAATACACGTATAAACCTGTAATGCAGACGGTGTGTGTTTTTTGCAAGTAATACAAGGAAGACCTATGTGAATGGCCAAGCATTAGAAATCATAAGGCCAATCTATCATTAAAAAAGTAAATGTCGAACTGAAAAGCAGCCATTAATTCGCATTGGCAGAAGAAAATCAAAAAGGTCCCTTCGACAAGAAAAGTAGGGTTTTCAAACACTGAATCTACACTGTATTTGCATGTGCGTTTCAGTTTTAAAGCAAGACATTGTAAACATTTTCCCCAGCTAAAAGAGAACAGGGAAAATACTTGGGTGTGTGTTGACAGGATGCAGTGTATTAAATATATATCATGCTTCACATGCAAAATACCGGCAACAATGAAAAGGTCACCGTTTCAAAGGGTCACATGTAAATTTAATTTAAGCCCGAGGCAGACCCCTTTGCTTATTGTTGGGAAGAATTCACCAATGACCTCCCACTGCACGCATGTTGGCCTCCTGATCTGGAAAGGGGATTGTGCATACCAGTTATTTACAACTGCAATAAAGGGACATCAGCCCTGGGGGGGGGGGGGAATTAAAATAGAAGTTGGAGATAAATTGTGGTCAACTTCAGATAAGAGGACAAAGTGCCAGATGTCAGAGTGGCCTTACGGCATCACATGGCACAGGTGAATGGTCTGCTGTATGATAAGGATCTCCTCAGCCCACCAACTTTCAAACAACGAAGAGGCTGAAGACATTTACGCCGGCCTTAAAAAAATCATTCAGTCCAGGAGGCTCTGATCACATGCTTGCCAAGAAATTAAACTGGCCAGGAGAAATGAGAACTAAGATTTGAATACATGTGAAGATTTCCCACTAGTTTAAATGGAATATAAAAACTAGCAATTGTCTCAGCAACAATAAGTATCATTGCATCCATACTTAAGCCATTTGAAAGCTGCTAACAAGCTGGTTATTCTAATGCAAATCTGATTCACATGTGATTTTCACCTGAATTCTGTTTCTGGCTGCTCTGAAAACATCCAGAATTTAAGAATTGGTGCACTGATGGAGGGTAGAATTAGGTATATGTTGAGTAAAATGCATGTTCATTACTATTACACTTTTTGTATGAATGGCGAAAAATTGCCATGCGCCCGTGCAACATGGTGCGAACACGGCTGTTGTTTTATCAAATCCCCACGATTCGCTGAAGCGGAATATATGGGATACATTACTCACCGTAATCCTATTTCTGATGCTTGTATCTGCTTAGATTCACATAGGCCGACATCTAGTGGAAGCTGCGGACATCTAGTGGAAGCTGCGGAGTATTACAGTTTGTTTTTCGAAACTCGAAAATGGGCGTCGACACAGGGCGCGCCAGTAATACTATCCCTAGTGCGACGTCCCCTGTACCCATGATCCCTCATGTGTCTAGGACCCTCAGATTGTATTTTTTCTGACATGAGGAAGCATGAGCAGTAGCGCGAGTACAGATGATCCAAGCAGATAGAAGATATATAAGATAAGACTACAAGCATCCATGCGCCTTCTCTCAGAGGGGAGGAAGGGTGGGTCGCATGTGAATCTAAGCAGATACAAGCATCAGAAATACGATTACGGTGAGTAATGTATCCCTTCTGAGGCTTGTGGAATCTGCTTAGATCACATGCTGTGCATAGATTAGCGAGCAGTGTTAGAAGGAGGTGGGATTTGAGAAGGGTCATGAGCAAATAAATGTCTTAGAACCGCTTGTCCCACTTGAGTATCTGTCTTGGAATGGGTGTCAATGCAGTAGTGCTGAGTAAAAGTGTCAATAAAGCTCCAAGTAGCTGCTTTGCAAATGGTGTTAAGGGGAACATTTGCAATGAAAGCCAGAGTGGCCCGAATGCCCCTTGTCGAGTGGGCTCTGGGCGTAAAAGGCAAAGTTTTGTCAGAAAGAAAGTAACACAACTGGGTACAGTTCACAATCCACTTGGAGATGGCACCCTTAGAGACGTGATCTCCCTCCTTGCCTGTGGCTACGGAGACAAACAGTTGATCTGTTTTCCTAAGCGGTCTGGTCTTGTTTACGTAGTAAAGGACCGCCCTATGCACATCTAGGGTGTGTAGTTTAACCTCAGCCGAGCTTTGTGGGTTTTGGAAGAAAGCCGGAAGCTCGATAGACTGGTTTACACGGAATTTGGAAATCAACTTAGGTGAGAACCTAGGGTGTGTCCGTAAAACCAGCTTATCATTATGAATAGTAAAGAAAGGATCCTGCACTGAGAGCCTGAATTTCACTGACCCTTCTTATGGATGTAATGGCTACTAAGAAGGCAGTCTTATAGGTCAGGTGTTTGAGACTTGTTTTATGCATGGGCTCGAATGGGGGCCCATGAGTTTAGATAGCACCACGTTCAGGTCCCATCCTGGTGGTGGGTTAGAAATAGGAGGGTGAAGTCTCTTTACTCCTTCCATGAAGGCCTTAACTACTGGTACTTTCCACCACGACACCTTGTTATGGGAAGTGGTATATGCTGACAGGGCTGCCAGGTGTACCTTCAGTGAGTTAAAAACCAGCCCTGCATCCAGCAGGTGGAGCATGTAAGTAACAATAGTGGAAGGAGTGCAATCAACTGGGTTGACTTGCTTACTCTGGCACCAGATTACGAATCTCTTCCATTTGTCAAAGTAGCAGTGCCTTGTGTTGGGCTTCCTAGCCTCTTTTAGGATGTCCATACACCTCTGTGGTAATTTGAGATGTCCAAACTCTATGACCTCAGGAGCCATGCTGCCAGGTTCATTGAGTTGGGTTGAGGGTGTACTGTTTGACCTTGGTGCTGGGACAATAGGTTGTACCAGCTAGGAAGTCTGATGGGTTCGCACACCGCCAGTCTGCGTAGGTGTGGGAACCATGGTGGTCTCGCCCACATGGGAGCAACCAGGACGAGCGTCATCGATTCTCTGTTCATCTTGTTGACCACCTTCCTGATTAGAGGAGTTGGTGGAACAGCGTACGCAAACATCCCTGACCAGTTCATCCATAGGGCGTTCCCCTGGGAGTCTGGTTGGGGGAACCTGGATGCGAATCCTGGGCATTGTCTGTATTCGCTTGTGGCGAATAGGTCTATAGTGGGGAAACCCCACTGAGAGAAGATATCTTCTACGACTTCTCTGTGTAGACACCACTCGTGTTCCTCTGGGAGGGGTCTCTGCTCAGAGCATCCGCTAGGGAATTGAGATCCCCTGGAACATGTTGCGATGACAGGAAGATGTTCCGTCTGAGTGCCCATATCCAGATTTTCTGGGCAAGCGAGTCCCTCCTTGTTTGTTCAGGTAGAACATGGCTGTAGTGCTGTCCGTCCGGATTTGCACCGATAGGTTTAAAAGGTAGGGTTCGAAAACTTGAAGCGCTCTGAATACTGCCAGAAGCTCTAGAAGGTTGATGTGATTCTTGGCCACTGCGTGAGATCAGAGACCCTGAGCTGTGTGGTGGAGATGGTGAGCTCCCCACCCCGTCAGGCATGCATCGGTTGTCACTACCGCCTGTATATCGGGATCGTAAAAGGGTTTCCCCTTGGACAGATTCTCTCTTGTCCACCAGTGAAGGCTTTGTACCAGTGTTGGCGAAACGACCACTAGATCGTCCCACTGACCACTTGCCTGAGACCACTGTTTCGCCAACCATTCTGCATGGGACGCATGCGCAGGCGCGCGTGGGGGACCAGGTAAATCCATGACGCCATCATACCCAGCAAACGCATTGCTTTGCGTACCGTTATCTGGCGACCGGACTGATATTGCAGAATTTGCAGCAGTATATTCCGAATTCTTTCCTCTGAAGGAAAGGTCAACCCCTCGAGTGTCTAGGATAGCTCCTAAGAATTGTTTGGATGTGCTTGGCACTAGACTTGACTTTTTCTCGTTTATTGAGAAGCCCAATTCGAAGAGGAGGTCGATAGCCCTTTGAATGTTTGTTCTGCAAATGACTGGGGTTTCCCCCGTGATGAGCCAGTCGCCCAGGTAAGGGTACACCGGGATTGCCTCCCTGCGTAGGTGTGCTGCCGCCACCGCCAGTACCTTGGTGAATACCCTTGGAGCCGAAGCTATCCCGAAGGGCAGTACCTTGAACTGGTAGTGCCGACTGTCCACCTTGAAGCGCAAGTATTTTCTGTGCGCTGGGAACATGGAAATATGAAACTAGGCATCTTTCATGTCCAATGTTGCCATGTAATCCCCTTTTTTAGGAGGGGGATTACCTCTTGGAGAGTTGTCATTCGAAACTTTTGGGGCCGTAAATCCAATACTGGGCGCATTGTCAAATCTTTTTTTGGCACATGGAAGTAAGTTGAATAAATACCCTTGTTTACCTGGTGTCCCGGGACGAGTTCTATCGCGTCCTTTGCTAGCAGATTGACGATCTCTTCTAGGAGGATCGTCTGGTGTTCCAAAGAATGTATTTTTTGTCGTGGAGGATGGTCTCGGGACGCTCTAGTAGTTCTATACAGTACCCCTTGGATACTGTTCACAGCACCCATCTGTCTGATGTGATCCCTTCCCAAGATTGGGTGAAGCTGGAAATGTGTCCCCCTACTGGGGTTGCGTGAGAAGGGACCCTGAACGGAGCGTCAATGTTTCGGTGGAGGTGTGCCGTCTCCTTTATTGGGGCTGCCTCTACCTCTACCACGTCCTCTCTTATTACCCCTGCCGTAACCCTGGGTAGACTGCTGGTTATTATTGTTCCACTGTGTACCCTGCCCCTGGGAATAGTTAGAACCTCTTTGGGAATTTTGGCTGCTTGGGCGACGAAAATTGCCATTCCCTCTCTGATTAGGGGGTTTAGTGGGTAGCTGGCCTAAGGATTTGAGTGTTTCATACTCGTCCTTAGCGTTCTTTAGTGCGTCCTCGACCGCCGTACCAAACAACAAATCCGGCTCCACCGGTTTGTCCAATAGTGATGCTTGTGTTTCAGCCTTGAAACCAGACTGGCTTAGCCAAGCGTGTCTCTTAATAACAGTTCCTTCTGCTATTAATCTGCCTGCGTTATCCGCGGCATCAAAGGTTGCCTTTAAAATGCAACCGGACACGGCTCTTCCCTCTGTTGAAACTCGTGCCAATTGGCTCTTTAAGGGTTCTGGTGCGGAGTCTATGAGTGCCGCGATCTCTTCCCACTGATGGCAGTTGTAGCTGGCCAACAGGGTGGTGGAGTTGGCAATCTGCCTGGTAGGCGGAAGTGGAGGCCACTTTCCTGCCTAACCCGTACAGTCTTTTGCTCTCCTTGTCGGGAGGAGCCTCGGACGATAAGGGTGTTCCAGCCCTCTTACGGGTGTTAGTAACAACCAGTGAGTCTGGCTTCAGATGCCCTCTTATATATAGTGGGTCTGATTGGGCCGCCTTGAAAAGTTTTTCAATCCTAGGGTTCACTGCTCTGGTGAGGTTAGGATTGAGGAGTGACGGGTCTATTCTTCTTTGAATAGATTTTAGGATAGGGATGGCCTGAGCAACAGGCCTCCTCTCCCCCACTAACTCTTCTGCGAAGTCTCTTTCCTCCTGGGCACCCTGGGTGTCGATGTGGAAATGTTCGGCTGCTCGAGACAGCACCTCATTCAGGAGCGGCTGGTTGTCGACAGGGGAGTCGGTAATGGGGGGGGCCTCTCTTTCTACTGGGGAGTCTACCCTGTAGGGGTCTTCCTCCTCCTCATCATCTTGATCCTCATCATCCCCATAGTAGCCTGTCCCAGTTTATTCCTCCACCATGCCCAAATCTGGATCCTCAACAAAGGATGTCTCTCCCTGGTAATGTGAGTAGGGCTGGACGTAGAAGGGGTCTGAAGACCCTGTTGGTGTCTCAAAGTGGGACCTTGTACTTGGAGGTATAGGATCCTTAGAGCCAGAGGGTGCTGACCCGTCGGGAGTATAAGCAAGAAAGTGCTCTGGGTTTTTTGCATAAAAATCTGCCAAAGATGACATTCTTGACATTACCCTATCTATGTCAACACTGGTCCATTCTTTGGAACTGGGAATGACCCTTTCTGGGAGTTTTTCAAATTTATCCTGACTGGACTTGGTAGCCTGTGTAGGGGTTTTGGTGTTATTAGAAGACCGGGACTTGTCTTTCTGTTTTTGAGGAGTGGAGTGTTCTACGGGCTTGGAAGTGGGTAGAGACTGCTTCCTTTGCTGTTTCCCTCCCTCCCCGTGACTGGAGGAGTGTTTCCTGGGTGCTTTAGGGCCCTCTGAGCTTTTCGACGCCTGGCGTTGAGGTTTGGGGGTCTTGACCCTATCCTTCGAGCGTGGAGGTAGGGGTTCGGGATCTGTAGTAATTCGGTCTGCGGGCGCCGACTCTTGGAGTGCGGCCTGAGGGTGGAAGTCGGCTTCGTCTCCCGACGATCGAGCTTCCGTGACCTTAGGGAGCGAGGCACTCTTGGCAATAGTGGATGCTTGCCTGGTGTCGTGTGGCGATCTAGAGCGCCCAGAGGACTCCGATTCGGACCGTTCTCTACGTGCCTCTTTCCAAGAAATCGACGTGCGTTGAGTCTCGGTTGGACTTTGTGTGTTTTGTGAAAGTGTCATGGGAAGCGCTCGTGTCGCCGTGGGTGTTCCCCATAGCCGGCTTGCCGGTCGACCTTCCGAGGTCGGGGACTTGCGCTCGGCTGTCTTTCGACGCCATAAAGCCCTCGCCATCCGAAAGTACGGCGTCGCTGCCGGCGCCCTCCGCTGCCATGGCCTCTTGACGCCTGGCGTGGTGGGCCCAACGCTTGATTGAACGGTCCTTAAGTGTTTTAGGCTTAAACCTACTACAGGCTCTGCAATTTGCCTCGGGGTGGTCCCTCAGCAAGCAGAGGTTGCACGTGGCGTGCCTGTTGACCCAAGGGTATTTGCGATTGCACTTGGGGCAGAATTGGAAAGGGGTACCCTCCATACGCACCTTGTGGCAGCGGGCTGGTAAATGTAGGAATATATAAGTGTATCTATATATTACAAGAGTGTAGAGCATGACCACCCCCCACTCTCCCTACTTGCAGGGCCTTGGCCAGCGGCCCAGGCCCGGGCCGAGACGGAAGCCTCGAGGCCCAAAATCGCTGTGCAGTCGACGGTCGAAATCCTCTCCGATCCGGCATCGAGTGTAGAAATTCGGTATCTCGACGTTGGGGTGGAGAAAGGTGTAAAATTATCAATATTTTGCAAAATTATGGCTTAGTGCCAGGAACTCCGCGAAAAGCTTCCGACCAGTATGGCGGAAAAAAACAATTTGAGGGTCCTAGACGCGTGAGGGATCATGGGTACAGGGGACGTCACACTAGGGATTACTGGCACGCCCTGCGTCGACGCCCATTTTCGAAAAACAAACTGTAATACTCTGCAGCTTCCACTAGATGTCGGCCTATGCACAGCATGTGATCTAAGCAGATTCCACAAGCCTCAGATATATATATATATATATATATATATATATCACAGCATTTTAGTAAATTACAAAGCTTTGCCATGTAGGTACTTGTTGACATGATAATAAAAAAAAAATAATAAGTTGGAATTTCAGATGGGAGCTGCCATATTTCTCTTGTAGACTCCTGAACCAATCCTTAGCGAGAGGCCAGACATTCAGGGTGGAGAGAAACGTGAATGTCCAATCCTGGTTGCGAGATCATAAGCCAGCACCGCCTAATGTCCCCTTTCCGAGGGAGAGGATTCGAGAATAAAAAAGGTCTTGCAATATAGAAGAGGGTAGAGCTGCTAAAACGAATTACCAACAGACAGCTGCCAAAAATCACCAAAGGAGATCTGCTGAAAATGCATCTGGGTGGAGCTTGGAAGAGGGCTGTAGCGTCTATTTCTGGTAGACTGGAAAACATTGGCTGTGAGGCTTTCTGGGAATCATAGAGGGAGAATTGCTGTGGAAGTCGATTAACTGAAGTGCTGGCTAGAATCATGTTTTTCCCTCCGAGCAAAGTCACGCTCAGTCTCCATGAGTGCAGTGTCCAGAGATTTCCATAAGTAAGTAGATTGTGCAACCAAATGTCAAAGTGGGGATCCATTATTTAACCCATTCCCTTTCGTAGTAGGTTGGCTTCCCTTAGTGGGTGGGTTGGGGAGGTGGGTGGGGGCTGAATAGACCTGCCAAAAAGATTGACGCAGGAAAGAGCTAGTAAAAATTTGAAACTTCACCCTCCTTCCGTCCCTCCTAGCGGGAAGATACAAGATAAACATTTACAACTAAATGGGGTGCCTTGAGTTTCCTGTTCACTCCCAACTTCTCTAATGAGAAGGGGTGTCCCTTCCTAAAACTAAAATTACCAACTGAACCTCTTACCAAAACTTGTTTTTAAGCAAAAGATATACTTGCCACAAAAATGAATTGAAATTGTCACCATCCCCAAACTTTGCCTTTCAAACCAAAAGATACTGGTCCCTAAAAGGAAAATTCACAAACTCATTTTCTAAACTTGCTTTTAAATTAGAAGTATTTTTATTTTAAACAACGAAATTCCCAATTGTCACCACTCCTAACATTGCATTTAACCAAGGGGTGACCATGGACCCACAAACTTCCCCAATGCGGGCCTTGAAGTGAGAGGTGTTCTGGAAAACAAAACTTCTAAATTGTCCCCACTCCCTAGAGTTGGCCTTTGAACAGAAGGGTGCTTGCTGCATGTAATTGATGCTTGGGTTTTGGGGCTGGTGTAAGAAGTGTTTTTTAAAAAGCGAGACCTCATGTATCCAGCACTGAACGTGTAATGTAGGTCTTGTTTTTAAATTAGCCCTGTGTCTATTCCTCAACTAAATTTTGGTGTAAGATTTAGCACAGACATTTTTACAAATCTAATTTCAACTGCTGGCATTTGAGTGCGCAGGGAACTCCATATCCCAAGCCTTGAAAGTGAACTAGTTTCCACATAACCAAAATGATGCTTCTATTAGGATACAAAACCTCTCAGCCAGTAGTAGTGTAGAAGGTTATGTTGCAGCATTGTACCATATTATTGGAATTCGAGAGACAACGTGATCATGGGAAAATAGTTTTGACAGTTTGTAAAGACTGGAGGGGGGGGGTGTCTGTACTTCCGCTCTCTATATGGTAGAGGAGAGGCACAGTGGACCCCAGCCAAGATCCTCTATTGTGGTAGCAATGGACGAGCAATGAAGACCTAGCTTCTCACAAGGTGATGCGGGCTGGTTCTTAAGTACAGTGTAGTCCCCGAACCCCCACACAGTAATGTCCACACACTATTACTGAAAACACAGTCTTTATATAATTAATATTCAAACGTATGTACATGATCACAATAACGCATTTTGTACTTGGAAATCAACAATGATAAATATGTACAATTCGAATGTGGTACCACCAATGTGATCAAATCTCATTAAAGAAAACCAGCAATAGAGATAGGAAGGAATGCAAGATGGTTTGAAACAATAGGCAGAATACTGGCTCCTACCGATAGACACAGTTCTGTGTGGAGATCCCCCCCACCTGGGCAACCTGTAGAATAAAGATATATTGCACAAGCCCAGTCCATATATCGTTCAATAGCCTTATTTCCTCCTATAATGTCCCCCCCCCCCAATGTACCTGGTGGAGTAGAGTTCTTCGAAGATGCGTCGAAGGATCCTTCTTGAGTGGCTCCCTTTAAAGCAGGAGCCACGGATCGTCGAGAGGCATCGAAGATGGTGAACTTGGCGTCGACAATGGGAAGTTCAAGGGTGCCGAGACCCAGATGTCAATCCAGGCGGTGCTCGTCAGCGACGTCCTGCGAGGATGAGGTGTGCGGGGAACCTCGGCGATGGATTGTTCAGGACCGCAAAGAGTTTCAGAAGAACTGTGGCCCAGCAGGGGCATCGAGTTGTCAAAGTCTTTGTGGCCTTCAGGTGGCGGGAAACCCACCGGCGGATTCTCCTCGGCGCGTTGGTCGTCCTCAACTTTCCCCGGCGGGACAAAGCAGTCGACGTTGCGGACAAGGGAGTCCTTGGATTCAAATGTTCTTAGGCAAAGGAGCGGGCGGATCCGGTCGTCGGCGGCACGGCGTCAAGTGGACCCCACGGCTGGGCAACACAACTTCGACGGGCCTCCAGCGGTTACACAAACCTGCGAACCCTGGTCGACGGCAATAGACTTCGACAGTGGCGAAGTGCGGGTGCTTTGCTTCGTTCTCCTCAGCGGTCCGGTCTCGGGTCGGCAGCCTTTTCGAGGGTCTGACTTCCAGGGAGCTTCGCCGAAGGTTAGCACTGCTTAATGGTCCCTCGGAGCACGGGGAAGAGGGCGCCTTACCAGGTCCTCTCTCGGATTAGTCCTTGACAAGTTTGGCAGCTTTCAGATCAGGTCGAAGCAAATGCAACAGCAAGTCGTCTCCTTCCAGCTGGGCGTCGAGGATCAGCAGTTCCAGTTACTCTTAAAGTGTAGACACAGCTTCTGAACAATTTCCAGTGGTGAGAGGTCCCCAGATATACTATCTTGCAGCAATCATACTGCTAGGTCACTCTCAGCAGCCAATCATACAGAAGGGCATTCATGCAGTCAGTCAGCTAATCAGGCACACAGTGCATTCAGAACATCCTCCTCCCTCTCAGACACTCACAACAAGGAATGTGGATTGGGACAAGTACCCAGCCATTCAACACTACACACTGCATTCAGGCCAGTTTCAGTCAGGGCTGTCTCAGTCTTTGTCTCTCATACCAGAAACCAGACAGCCACAACAAGAAGTGCATTTTGGTCACGCACTCCATTCACCCAGGTCCCACCCACAGGGCGTACCCACAACATACAGTCACTGGGAAGGCTCCAGTCAGTCTGGACTGGGCTTCACAACAACACCATATATGGAACTTCCACCCAACAGCCAGTCAGGGGGAAGGGACAGAGTCGGGGCTTCCCAGGACTTTGGGAAAACAAGGTAACAGGCAATAGAAAGCAAGAGGCCAGAGGGGCCATCTTGTTTTCCTTCAGGAATCAACTGATTCCAATGGCAGGGCCTGGGTATCCCAAAATGGATGATACTCAGCGCACCTGTCAAATTCAGTATGGAGCCGACACCAACCCATACCCTGCTCTGCGGGCCACCCACAGGTGCCCAGAAACATACAGTAGGGGCACAGGGTTGTACCCCCACCCATGGGTGCCATAAGGGTATCCCACGGGCCGGTTCACCAAACCAAAAGAGAGCTGCACCGCCAGGAGTCCCACATGAACTCCTGCGCGGAAAACACAACAGAACACACGATAAAAAGGCAGTAAAGGGATACGGAGGCCCTGTCCCTCCGATGCATTTCCAGCATCACACAGTTTATCTAGCCTATGTTCCATGTTGGTGAGACAAAAGTAAATACAGAAAAGTGCGTTTTTTAATTGAAACTTTTCTGTCACAAGGTGGTGTCCACCTTTTCCAATTCTAAGCAATTGCTACAGGGGTTCCTTACTGTGGTGCAGCAACACTGCTCCTACCTCACACATGTCTGCACTGGACTCCTGATCACAAAAGATTGCAGCATTTCCTTGTCCATTTTTTAACGTGACCTGTGCAGCGACGCTCCCACGCCTCGGTTTTGTCCCGAGACAGTGCCAGCTCACTTCTCTGCTCTACAAACTCCCTGCTGGACATCTCTCATTGCTTGCTTTTAGTTTTCCAGTCTGCTCGGTTTGTTCTTACTTGCTGTTCCAGCTCTGCTATCTGGCAGACGGTTTCCATCCATCACTGTGCAATCCATGTCCGGATCTGACAAACTAAGAAGGAGGAGGAGGACGACGACGACTACTTCCACGAACTATCATTAAGGCACATTTTTTCTCCTTAGAACTATACAATGTTTTAATAAGCGATTTGAGTGGGATTGTTGGGCGTTAAGAAATTATGAGGGTACAGAACAAGCTACGTGACCTTACCATGCATTTCGTGTCTGTGGAAGAATTTGTGGTTTAATATTTGGACGCTTCCATTCACAATCATAGGGGGACAGTTTCCAAGTGTTTACTTCCACTTTTTATGCCTGCAGTATTTTGTACAATGAAGCAGGTTAAGTTGGAAAGCACATGCTCTTCCGGATCCCTCTGCCAAATCGGTTTTATTTTCCACTAGTATGTTTTTTTAGAAGAAAACCAACAGATACCTAAAGAACACATCTAGGTTTTACACCCTGATAAAAGACAGATTCCACACCCATGCTACACTGGGAGGCTGAAAGTCCACACCTGGGTTGGACACAGATAGAACAAGAGGCTACCAGAATTCCACTAAAAATCTTGCGCACCCTTCCACTGCAGCATCGACACGTAGGAGGCAAATTGTTAGAAACCACTAAAGTGGCGCGCAATAGCTGGGACAATGAGCTAAGAAGGAGGAGAATCCCACTTCGTCTGGGCCCACACTCCCCGGTAGCCTATAACCGGAGTTCACCCCGGGTCTCCAAAGTTTTGGGAGGGTTGGCCAATGCCTGGATCTCTGGTTCTCTCAGACATGTATCAAGACGGGAACCACTCACCTTTGAAGAGTGTAAATGGAAATTTCACGTGGAAGAGATCCAGATATACCAAAATAAGACATTGCATCACTCACCCAACTGTCAGAAGGGCTGCCAATAGACGCCGAACAAGCCTCAAATTGTTTATACAAGAGGGTGCTCCAAGAAGGGGAAGCGCTAGGCTCTATAAATTACTGGATAGGGCCTTGCCAGAAGACACATTGCAGTACAAGACGAGCTGGGAAAGACATCGAGGCCACCATTCCTGTGGAAGAATGGGTAGGGATATGGGAGAGAGCTCACAAAAGCTCGAGATGCACAGCAATCAGAGAATCGGCATATAAGATCTGTTACCGGTGGTACATGCCCTTCTCCAGACTGCATAAAATGAACTCTAGATACTCACCGCTCTGCTGGAGGAAATGTGGGGAGATGGGAGACTTCTTCCACATGTGGCGGACTTGCCCAAAGGCACAGATATTTTGGAAGGAAGTCCTGGGGCTTATAAAAGAGATGACGGGAACGGTGCTCCCATATGATCTGAAGGGCGTCCTACTGGGGGCAATAGCTGAAATTCGATATGCGGCAAAGGGGCATAAGGCTACGCTAATTACGCACCTGCTCTCGGCTGCAAGACTGACCCTAGCCCAAGGGTGAAAAACCAAACAAGGTCCAATAATTGTGTGGTGGTGTATTAAAATATGGGGGGGGGGTTTCTGGCAATGGAGAAGATCTTTGCATTACAAGCTGGTAGATCTCAAATTTGGGAACCATTTCGAGAAATGGTAAAGGACAAACAACCACATTATTTTAGACCCAGGATACTCAGAAATCCGGACTCTTACTAAAAAAGGAATAAGAAGGAACTGCTCGGAGCTAAATACCTGACTCCTCTCAATAGCAAGTAAACTTGGAACCAAATGAGTTGGGGGTGGGGAGGGAGTAGGTTGTTGGGTGGGCAGGGGCAGGGGCGGGGGCGTGGGGGGAGGGTTGAAAAGTTAAAACCCACAGAGCCAACAGAGACTACTAACGGGAATGTAAAGGTGTAAACGTCTGAAATTGTAAGATAATAGTCTATGCATCTGTTGAAAATTGTTCGCTGTATGAATCTGCGTAATAAATAAAACTAGATAAAAAAAAAGATTCCAAAAGAAATCAATTGCATACGTCGTCCACAATTATTAATTTTGGGCGGCGTTTACCCTTTTCCAGACACGAAGTGGAAAAGTAAAGAGTAAAGGCTTTTTCACTTGTGCGCTACTATTTACTTTTCCACTACTTGGTGTAAACAATTGCAACAAAGGGACTTTTTGCCCAAAAGCGTAAACGGAAGTGGTCTCTTCCATGCAATTTAGAATGCAAAGCATAATTAAGCCTGTGCTCTTCTTAATCAACAATGATATATACATTGTCAAGTTGGTTTATCGTGTGACTTGTACACTTTTAAATCACCTGTAACAAAATCAGGGCTTGCAAAATCTACTAGCACTGGCAAGTACTTTGTATGAAGTGCGAGTACCATTTACACGATACTCGACCTTGCTGGCGAGTATGGGATGTGCATGCTGGACAGCATTGCACCAAACATGAAGTGTGCGTAAAACAACATGCAACCATTTTACAAAAAGTAGTGGTAAATATTGTGGCACCAGTCACCTTGGGGCAAGTGCATTTCTCTTCGGTCGAGCATGTAAACTAAGGAACTCGCGCTGCAGGTATAGTGGGATTTTATAAAATTTGCAATCCCTGAAAATTAAGTACCATTTTAGGTTTTCAACCCAAGCATGAACACGTAAAAAAAAATAACTTGAGCTATGAAGATCCTCCATCAAGTAGCTACATTTCAGACAAGTCTCAAATACCAGCTTCAACACATAAATAAAGTATGCGATCCTGGGCAAATCTTTTAATCTTACCATGCGTTACAAGCTGAAATCTGGTGCCCCTAGAAATGATTCAGTTTGCAGTGTACACTATTCCAAAAAAGCCTCACTCTTTTTATATCGGGCAACACTAGCCTATTAGACCATAATAGTTGATTTATATATTCACAATACAAATTTGTGGATTTTTTTTGCAAATGTGTGTTACACCCTAAGAATTTTGGTTACCTTTCCAATTACTGTATCATCCAATCTCTCTCCTGCATATTAGCAATACCTCGCACACACTGCTAAAAAATGCGCTGCAAAAAAGAGAAAATAGGATAATAGTTAAAAAAAATGTTTTTAAAATTGCAAACTGTCCCATTCCATGCTGTAGTAATCTGAAGGAGGAGGGTCTATCTTTCATTACAAAATGCCAGGCCTCCTATACACTTCCCCTGCAGCCTGCTGGGAGTAGCCATTTTTCAGAGGGGCATTGTGTAGTTCAATAAATCTTAGATGGAATAAAGGCTGTGGTCTCCATTGCTCAGCCCTCGTAGAGCAGAGGTGTCAACCTTTATTCTCCCCAGCCAGACAAAGAGATGATCAGGGAGCTTCTACTGCACAGGAGCAGTAGCAAACTGGAATGGTGGTAAGAAGGAGTGGATGTAAATTGACTTGAGGGTACAAGCTGAAGGGGAGTGTGTGGAACAGAAAGGAGACAACCGATGGGTAGACTGATGTCATCCTACTGTTCTTGCTTCTCGCTCTGTGGTTGGACTGCTTTTATAGCTCAATTAATGCATATATTTTGAATAAAAGGTGCACACCTTTCATTCTCAAAGGCATGATTAAATAGAATTCCCTGCTCAGGCTCTTGTTCTGTGGTGCACAGTTCTCATTCAATGGCAATAGGTTTTCCTTCTCTTAATTTTGCTCCTTCCATCTCTCCTACACACACCCATGTCCCTCGTTTGTTTATCTCCCCTCTCTTGCCACACCACTCCTCATACCTCCCTCATTTAGACTTCTTTGATCACCTCTCTTCTCAAACCCACTTACCTTCTCCGGCCCAACCTACTTCTCCCCCACCCCCTCTACTATCGACATTACTCTTACGTCCTGTCCCCTTTCCTCCATACTGCATGGGCGTCCCTCCCAACGGCAGACCGAACCTTTTTCACCAGAAAAAACCTTCTTCCCTTTAAATGTAGAGGCGAGCGGCCCAGGGAGCATGCACTGCCC
The DNA here is from genome assembly GCF_040938575.1 of Ambystoma mexicanum. Classification (NCBI taxonomy): domain Eukaryota; kingdom Metazoa; phylum Chordata; class Amphibia; order Caudata; family Ambystomatidae; genus Ambystoma; species Ambystoma mexicanum. The sequence continues at coordinate 180,415,544 of NC_090921.1, forward strand.
TGACTCCGCCCTCAGACGCCACCCCTCAGTCCCCTTTTCCACACCAACGGAACGGCCCGAATTCACCAGCGCTCCTGGGTTCGGCTTCAGCCATGTAATTCCATGTGCCGATACTTCTTCTCTTTGTCTTCTTTTTTGTCTTTTTTATCATTCAGGTACTCGGTCCTCAGGCGCTACACTCCTCCCTGTCACAGAAAGCGCTGAAGAACAGAGTAGCCAGGTGGAGGGAGTTCTTCCAGAAGTCGCTTCCAGAGGACCTCAAGAACTTTGTGAAACATCGAGCCAGGCCCAAGGAAGAGCCACTATTTTCCATCGCACCCCACGAAGGAAACTCCTTTCTAAGGACTCTGCCGTGTGGGAGGGACCGTTCAGGTCCTTGTACCAGCACGTGCTGCTGCATCTACCGGCCATCGGGCTGAGGGATCCTCTCGGTGGCAGTGTTGAGGGACCAGAAGGTCTGGTACCGGATCATCTGAGGGGCGTAGCCCTTGTACCATCAATATGGCAGAGGGGCTACGTCCTAGTACCAGCAATACATCAGAGGGGGACACCTAAAATGCAGCTCTACCGAGCCCCGGGTGTCTCACCTACCGGGCCTAGGCCCAAGGAGAAGGGTAGGCCTCGTGATCCACATACAAGAGTCCTGGAGGAAGCTGGGCCCAGCGAGCTGAGCAACACATCACAGGCACGTGGCAGGCAGCTTGTCAAGATGGCCGCCGCGCCAGACAGGCACCCGTCCGACGCCATTCCAGGAGTTCAGCGGGGACCGTGTGTCAAGGTGGAACGGGCCTCAACCAGGTACGTGGCCTACAGCCTATCCGAATGCACAGGGCAGCTTCCCACTGCGTCCCTACGGGCAGGATATACAGCAGTTCCAGCAGCTCCTGGCTACTCTGTCAGTACCACCTACTACCTCATGCCAGTGAAGACGTGTTCTTCGAGAGGTTCCTCTGGGTCATGAAGTCACCTCGGATGGGGGTTATCCTCAAGGACGCCATCAGGAAATCCTCCCGACTATGCTAGCGGCACCAGAAGCACCCGCGCCGGCACCCCCGGTGCATCCGCAGCCTCTGGCTCCCCAGCCGACTCCTCAAGCGGTTTTGTACCAGCCTCTGCCGCCTCCACAGCCTCCGGCCACGGTCTCTGTGCCCCAGCGTCCGGCTACTCCTCCACCTCTGCAGGATCCACCTGATCCACATCTCCACCTCTGCAGGATCCACCTGATCCGCAGGACATAGATGAGGAGTTCTCTCGCACCTCTTTCTACAAATGGAACTGACCATGCTGATGCCTCTCCAGTTAGATAAGAAATTAAAAATGCCACCCTTGCTGTTCCTGTAGGAAATGCTTCTGGTCTACACAAATAATGTAATTCACATTGCATTAAAAATGTTTTTAACTTTCTATGATCTCCACTAAATCTTTCTGGTGGTGCTAATGGAGTTGATACCAAAGAAATTCCTGGTGTCAAATGTATATCTTTTTTCTCTTCTACTTCATATATTGGCCATTTAACTCCTAACTCAGGATACAACACTGGTGGTTCCTTTGTCTTAGAAGTTCCTGGTGTTTCTGATCTATGCACATAACTATTTAATTCTTCCATTTTAACTCCCAAAGTGATTGTCTCACTTTTAGCTAACTTCAATTCCTCTTTAATCTCCATTAACATTTTTCCTATGGCCCCTAAACTTAACTCTGATTCTGGCTCCATCATCACTCAGGCAAGATTTAAATACGTGGGCCTTTCATTCTGTCAGGTCCATATCTTGGATCTTCTTGCAGGAGTGATGCTGGCCCAACAGACCCCCTTGATATGCCTGATCAATAGTTCATAAAATATAAAACTACCAAACTGGCAAACCCAAGGGGAAAGGGGAATGGAGGAGAAAATAACTGCAGATCTTCACTTTTTCTTAAGACACGACACTGGTTCCCAGAATGTTAGACTCAGGAAATGATTACTCTTTGGAAGTGGATTGAGGAAGTGCCATCAGTAATGTGTCTCTGTGAAATCTAAGCACACAAATACACAGATTAATTACACTCTGTTCTGTATGTTGGCTTCTGCTATTTTAAATTTTAAAAAACTATTATCATATACCTGCTACCTATGCTTGATAGCTGATAGGCATTAATAGCTTTTTCTTTGGTATTATTTAGATGATCTTCTGATGACTTATAATTATTTACAATGACTGTCAATATTTTATATTCTTGAAACACTTTAAAATTCTTTGAATATAAGTTGCAGATGGTTTGAAAACTGACTTGCTTGAAGAATTAATGTTCTATATAGTTCTTAAGTCATTGACAAATTAAACGCTTCTGAATTTTTTAACTTTCAGCATTACTTCTTTGTAATCTGCACATGTAACTAGATGTCAAAACTGTACTGTAATTTTCTGATGCTCCAGGGTTCAATTAGGTGGCTTGATGCACAGTAAATGAAAAGTTCATCAGAATTGAGGAACGCGACGATGTGCGCGCAATCAGAGTGGAGTAGAATATGATGACACGACGCCAACAACAACTGCACTATAACACGGTCACTGAACTCACTGCAACACGTAATACTTAACCGCACTCTAAAATGGTCATTAAACTTACTGCAACACGTAATACACTTGTCCGCTCCACCAAGTAATATTTTCACTAGGAATTGCCGGGACTCAACTCGTTGCCAATAGAAAAGTTACTAGAAAACACTAGCACGTCAAACCAGGAAGTAAACATTAAAATGAAGCGTGCGTAGCATAATTAGAATACGCAACCGAATTCCTGACTGGAACTGACCAACAGTGAAAGCAAATATAACGAGTCGTGTTATACTAGATACTTCACAATACTTCTAGAAAATAACACGCGTACAATAAGGAGAATAATACTGAACCAATATTTCACAAGTAATGCGCTCACCAACTTGCATTATAATTTTACACCTAAATATCATTTCCAGCGCACGCAGCCGCGAAAGGAGAAAATAAACGCACGACAGTGTTTTTTCAAAAAATACGCGCGCTGTTGTATTCAATTGTTCATAAAAATTCATTGCCGACAAGTACAGTTCTTAATAATTAAAATTAAACTTCTTCTTGAGTAAAATCGAAGATATGGACATTTCACTTTCAGAAAACTTAGCTCGCTTCATCTGTACGTAGATCTTCAAGTTGAAACACAGACTTCTTCTAACACGAACTTCTGTAGAATCAAAACTCACTGGATATTCTTCTTCAAAAAGAAATTTTAATACTGCTTATTATACTAAACATTATCAGAGCTAAATAAACTGCAACCTTCCTCTAAAGATACTGGAATGAAAGGCAGTTTGGAATGTTGGTAACTGTTCCAAACTACCTCACAATTATTTTCCACCAATCATTGGTGTTGAACTTAACCTCCATCTTGGTTTGGGGAATTTGGTACTTCCTGTATATAGTTACATTAAGGAAACTTATTACAATATTGACATATGTAAAACACTGAACCCAAATTCAACATCACTAAACCAAAACTCTTACTAATAATGTAATAATGAAGTTTTAAAAATAAATGTTTACTTAATTCTTTTTAATGCAGATTTTCTATAGTAATTTCTCCTTGAATATTTAGAAATATGCCATGGAATCCTGACAGGATATACAGCAGATCCAGCAGCTCCCGGCTACTCTGTCAGTACCACCTACTACCTCATGCCAGTGAAGACGTGTTCTTCGAGAGGTTCCTCTGGGTCATGAAGTCACCTCGGATGGGGGTTATCCTCAAGGACGCCATCAGGAAATCCTCCCGACTATGCTAGCGGCACCAGAAGCACCTGCGCCGGCACCCCCGGTGCATCCGCAGCCTCTGGCTCCCCAGCCGACTCCTCAAGCGGTTTTGTACCAGCCTCTGCCGCCTCCACAGCCTCCGGCCACGGCCTCTGTGCCCCAGCCTCCGGCGGCTACTCCACCTCTGCAGGATCCACCTGATCCGCATCTCCAACTCTGCAGGATCCACCTGATCCGCAGGACACAGATGAGGAGGAGGATCCGGACACGCCATCCTCAGCCATGGCCTTCCACGAACGTCTTGCAGGGCTGGCGGAATACCTGGTGGCGGAATACCTGGGCCTACCTCAACCTGAGGTTGAGCAGCCAGCAGAGGGGGTTCTGGCTGAAGTCCTCGAGTGATGCCCCTCTGCCAAAACAGAGATTCTTCTGCAGACCGATGTAGTCTCCCTAGCCAAGAAGGGTTGGGTCAAGCCAGTCAATCGACGCCTGGATGCCAAGTACAGGAAGATGTAGGGGGATACACTCTTGCTCTCGGCCCATCGTCAGCCACACTCCTCAATGGTCGCTGCAGCATCACTATACTCCAAGCCTCAGTCGTCCTCAGCCTCCTCCTCTGCAGCGCTGCTAGGCAAGGAAGAGACGATCTTGGAGGCGCACAGGAAGAAACTATTCCAAAGCGTCCTTGCATCTTCGTCAGGCCAATGCTGATGCCATGCTAGCTGCCGCTAACCAAAGGTTACGTGGAAAATTGCGGACCTACGCAGAGCCAATCACGTTTTAAGGCAGGGCTGGCTGAGGACAAGCTGGTGACGCAGGACCTCATGGAATACACCTTGGCCTATATTGACACCTTTGGCCGTGCCATCTGTATCGCCACGGACATGAAAAGGACAGCCTGGCTCCAGCCCATGAAATTCAACCCGGATATCCAGGAACACATTAGATCTACCATCCCCTCTTCCACTCCACCAGGACGAAGAGCTGGACAAGAAGAAAAACAGCTCACAAATGGCCAAGTCTTTATCCATCTTGACAAAAACCACACCCAAGTCGTACACCCAGTCACAGTAGCGCTCTGACAGGAGGTGTACGTATGGAGGGTTCCGCGGCTTCCATGAACGGAGACCCAGGCAGCCGGACCGCTCACTGTCTCAGAACCGGCGCAAGCAACAAAAAAAGGGTGCGGGGGGTAAGGGCTTTTTCCAGTCCCCCTCCTCAGCGACAGCCTCTGAGGGAAAGAAGGCATGACATGCCCCTTTGGGTCCACGTGTCTCCGGTGGGGGGCAAGCTTGCTCTCCATGCACATTTCTGGTGCCAGAAGTTCGGACCCCTGGATCCTCTGTAGTTTCCATGGGGTACTGCCTACCCAGCCTCCACTCCACTCGGGACCGCAACTCTTCGGGCGGTGTTCCGGTCACTCGTAGAGAGCCAGGCAGTAGAGGCGGTGATCCGGTCACTCGTAGAGAGCCAGGCAGTAGAGGAAGTCCCAGCCTCCCAGCGAGACTTGGGCTTTTACTCCAGGATTTTGGCCATTCAGAAGAAAATTCTAGCGGGCCTGAGAGTTGTGCTGGACCTTTCCACCCTCAACCTCTCCTTACCCCTACAAAAATTCAAGATGGTTACGCCAGCTTTTATAGCTCAGACATTGTGCATGGCAGATTGGATGTGCTCCCTGGATCCGAAGGACGCGTACCTACACGTCCCAATTTGGCAGCCCCATCGTTCTTTCAGGATCATAGGCTACCATTTCCAATACTAGGTCCTCCCTTTTAGCCTCAACTCGGCCCCCAGGGTCTTTACCAGGCTCATGAATACAGTGGCTGCCCTCCTCTGAGCGCAGGGCCACCACATCTACCCATACCTCGACAACTGGCTCATCAAGGCTACATCTCCGGAAGCGGTTCACCACTCTTCCCATGCCCTTGTGAATACACTGCAAGATCTGGGCTTCTCACTCAATCTCAAGAAGTCGCAGCTGCAGCCCACGCAGACTGACATTCTTGGACCTCATCTGGGACACGTGCTCCGAGAAGGTATTTCCATCGGAGGACAAGATCTCAGCCATCAAGACGGCCACCACCCACTTCCTCAGCAGAGAGGTGACCTCGGCATGGTGGTACCATCATCTCATGGGTTTCTTGAAGGCGGTCCCATTAGCCGACACACACACACACACACACACACACACACACACACACACACACACACACACACACGAGATTGAGGACGAGGAGGATTCAGCTGCACTTTGCGGCCTAATGAAACCAGGAGCAGGGCTCTCAATCCGAGATGATCAATGTTCCTCCATCTCTCCACCCGGACCCAACATGGTGGTCCAGGCACAGCAATCTACGAACGAGCAAGCCATTTCGGCTGCCCACCCCGCAATCCACCATCACCACAGGCTCCTCCCTCGAGGGCTGGGGAGCCACCCTGGATGATCTCTCGGTCCACCGCACACAGACTCTACATGAGCAATACCACCACATTAATTGGTTAGAGCTGAAAGTCATCTGGCTAGCGCTCAGAGCATTCCTACCACTTCTCAGGGGAAAGTTTGTCCTCATCCAGACAGACAACTCGACCAGCATGTACTACATCAACAAGCCAGGAGGCACCAGATCCTCCACCCCCCCCCCCCCTCAACCCCCCACCTCTGTGCAGACTGGCAATCAGCACGTTGGAGTGGGCCCTGTAAAACGACATCTACCTCACGGCAGTCCACCTCCCGGGGGAATCCAACCTGGAGGCGGACAGGCTCAGCAGGTTGGGAGCAGACAATTATGATTGGCAGCTAAACGACCTTGTTATTCAGGAGATCTTCAACAGGTGGGGTTATCCCCAGGTGGATCTCTTTGCTACCTGGCACAAGACAAGCCCTCAGTTTGCATCCTGGCAGGGACAGGGTCCCTGCTCCCTGGTTGACGCATTTTGGGTTGAGAGAGATGGCACGACGGCTTACGCCTTCCCGCCCACTCCGCTGATCACTGCAAGATCAAGGAGTCTCACCAACTCAACTTCATTCTAATAGTTCCATGGTGGCCAGCCAGTCCATGGTTTTCGGAGCGGCTCAGCCTCTCTGAGGTGCTTCCTATTCACCTCCCGACCGGCCCAGAACCTCTTCTGGTGCAGCAGGGGAGACAGGGTCATCCACCCCATGCCTCAGAAAGTAGCCCACACAGTGTGGTGCCTGAGCAGGTAACGCTGCAGCATCTCAGCCCCTCCAAGGCTAATCTGGAGATCATGCAGGGCGCTAGGAGCAAGGCTACCAGGGCCCAATATAAAAGTAAATAGACCAGGTTCTGCCACTGGGCAGACTCCAGGAAATCGATCCCCTGGCATGTACTTTGGATGACGTGCTCTCCTTCTCGGACACCTGCCGTACATACCTCGCAGCCATCGGGGCTTACAGGAACTCGGAGGAGGGGCAATCATCTCGTCCGCCAATGCTAATCGTTAAGAAACATTTGACGGGGCTCGCAAAGCTCTACCTGACCATCAAGAGGCCGTACCCAGTGTGGGACCATAACATAGTCTTGGGCGCCCTGGCGCACAAACAGTTTGAACCAATGGCGTCCGAGGACATCAGGCTGGTCACCATCAAGACAGCCTCACCGGTCGACCTCTCCTCAGCTCGTAGAATCAGCGAAATCCAGGCGCTGGTCACCTCGAAACCATATACTACCTTTCACAGGGACAAAGTAGTCCTGCGGACACACCCAGCATTTTTGCCCAATGTGCCGTCGGCTTTCCACTTGAATGAGGAAATAGTCCTTCCTACGTTTTTTGACGATCCTAAGGACGAAGCACAGAGAGTTCTGCACTGGCTGGATGTCAGGCGTGCCCTGAAGTTCTATTTGGACAGGGCCAAGGGCTTCCGCAAGTCGGATGCCCCGTTTGTCACCTTTGGAGGCTCAAGACCAGGCTTTCAGGCCCCCATATCCCGCTGGGAGGTCTCGGAAATCAAGGAAGCGTACAAGGACCAGCACAAGCCGCTGCCAGCCAACATGCATGCCTACGCAGTCAGGGCCAAGGCAAAGGTCATCGCATTCCAGCGCAATGTCCATTAGCAAGTCATAAGCAGGGCGGCCACTTGGGCCCCTCCCTCGGCTTTCTGCAAGCATTACTGTTTGTATGCCGGCTCTAGATCTGACGCAGCTTTCGGGGACAGGCGGTTCTCAGGAACCTATTTGCTTAAGGAGGGTCTCCTGTCCACCCTAGGGCTACATTCAGTTGTAATCGCCCATGCAGTACCAGTTGACCGCCCTGCTTATGATTTGCCGATGGACATGGCGCTGGAATGCGATGGCCTATGCCTTGGCCCTGACTGCGTGGGCATGCCTGGTGGCCGGCAGTGGCTTGTGCTGGCCCTTGTATGATTCCTTGATGTCTGAGACCATTTTTTGGTCTCTGGCTAGGACGGTGACTGAATATCGTATTGAATTGGATTTCTAAGGAAAGGATTCGTTTTGGCTAAATACTAGGCATGGAATAGATTTATAGAACCTATTGCAAGTGTTTTTAGAAACTGGATTATTTTAACAATAGTTATATTTTAAATTCAGTTTTAAATTTGTTATTGTGATCATATAGTGCGATTCACTACTGAACTAGTGCTTGCCATTCGCGCTGAACCAAGCGTGGCCGGGAGGAAAACACTAATTCAGAACTTAAAACTACATTACCCACAATTACTGTCTGAGTCGCGGCTTGGAACGCATCATTCCAGCCCGACACAGACCTTAACTGACTCGCGTCAGCGCAAAGCACTGACACAAAGTCTGTTTAGGCCTGTTGATTGCCGGCAGATGGCAGGAAACGCTCCAGGTTTCTAAGATGCTGGATTTAAACTGCTTTTACTATCTGGAGGTGAGCATTACTCTTAACCTCATATTAACTAGTAAAGTATGTATACTAGAATAGATTTGGAGGAGTTTAATAATGCAAGGGGCAACATTGACCTTAGAACATTAAATAAAACCAGATCCCTGCAGATTGATATGAGAACAACTATAAAAGAGGGGATCTATGTCAACAAAGGGGAACCTATGATGATTAAAGCAGCACTAGATAATGCGCGGTCAGCTGTAGCCCATGCAGTAGAGATGAAAGAACTGATACTGGAACATGATTTGGAACTATTGTTACTAACAGAAACATGGTTCTCAGAGGGAAGTCAAGCAATGTTCCATATACTGGTGCCTGATAACTATTTGATTCAGAAAGTTGATCGAATACATAAAATGGGAGGGGGCATTACAATCATTTACAAATCAACAGTGACACACTCTCATATGGAGGTACTAGACTGGGGGCAAGAAGTACAAATGGGGGATTTTACCATTACATTGTCCAACTCAACTTCTATTAAAATAGTATTAGGCTATAGACCCCCAGATACGTTAGGTGCATTTTTGGACTCAATGGATCTTTGACATCCACAGGAAGTACATATAATAAACTCCTTTGCTTAGGAGATTGGAATATTTGGATGGATAGTCCAACTAGTCCAGACTCCATGGCCCTGAGGGAAATTTGGGATAGTCATGGACTAACTATGCTGACAACAGCACCATCCCACACTAAGGGACATTGTTTAGATAGGTTAGCAACCAGAGAAAAAGTTGCAACTTTTAAAGAAACACAACCAGTATTATGGTCAGACCACTGTGCCCTACTCTTTACGTTTTCTTGTAAAGATCTGGTTAAGAGTTAAGGGCAGAGAAATGCCAGTAATATGGAAATGTGCAGCCACTGACCTGGATAAAATTCCAGGAAAAATTGAATGCTATTGATAATTCACTGACATGTGAGGAATTTCTTAATAAAGTTATGGACATATTGGAAGAAATATGCAGTAAGTATTCTCCCCTGAAACAAAAACAAAAAAAACAAGAAATCTAAATCCTGGTTTGGTCCCGAACTCGCCTTGCCCTGTAAGCAATTACACAAAGCTAATGATAACTGGAGATATAGGAAGAACAACAATGACGCAGTTAGGGCTAAGGCAGTATTAAAGACATATAAAACTGCCCTATTTGTAGCAAAACAGGACTATTTACATAATGAGACCACGCAAGCTGAAAATCAGTCTAAAGCCATATATGATGGGGTCAGAGAAATGTTGTAAACCAGCATGTATGGACTCAACCATAATAGCATCTCAGGAACAGGCTGATAAACTTAATGCCTTTTTTAAAGCTAAAAGTCACCATATTAAAAAATATCGAACGGGGAAGGGACCCTAAACTAATGAGCCGAATGAAGAAGATGAACATGAGAAGGAAAAACAAAGGGAAACAGTTTTTCAATTCCAAAAAGTGGAGAATAAGACAATTTTAACCCTGTTAGAGCAATTGAAACCCACTAATGATTCCTCTTGTTGTACAATGCCAGCATATGCTGCCAAACGGTTAGCGAAGGAACCAACACCATTCATTGGGACTTTCGTGAATAAGTCATTTCAAGATTTGCAAGTCCTCTAGCTTTAAAAAAAAGCACTAATTAAACCTTTGTTTTTTTTTTTTGTTTTTTTTAGCAAACAACTTTAGACCCAGAAGTAATGAAGAATTATCGACCAGTGGCTAACCTAATGTGGCCAACAAAAATTGTGGAAAAAGTGGTGTGCACTCAGCTCCAGGCCTTTGTGGATGAAGAAATTCTGTTGGATGATCTTCAATCAGGTTTTCGCCCGAACCATGGCACAGAGTCGGCCCTTCTAGCCGTGCATGATGATTTAATGGAGGCAGCCGATAGGGGGGATCCACAGTGTTATTAATGTTGGATCTCTCCGCGGCCACCGATTCTGTAAAACATCAGGTAATGGCAGAACGGATGAAGCAGGTGGGGAAAGCTTCTGATCAAGTTGTGAAGTGGTTCGAGTCATTTCTTAAAGACAGAACCCAAAGGGTCATACTTGACGGTTTCATCTCACAAATGGTGGCACTGGATTGCGGGGTTCCACAGGGTTCCTCTCTATCTCCACTTATTGTTAATCTCCATTTTCACCCAGTTTTTAGGATATTTAGGAAATCCTGTTTGTTATTTCATTCATATGCGTATGATACGCAACTGTATATTGAGTTACAGAATAGTGAAGAGGATTTTGAGAGAATCAATGTATGAAGGAACTCAATGATTGATGCACAACCACCATTTGCAACTTAATGCAGCAAAAACGGAAATTATATTATTCAGCCCAAAGGAAAGAAAACATCGGAAATTGAAAGCTCCTCCCCATGATCCTAGGAGAACAACTGCAATATGCAAAAAAAGTGAAAAACATAGGCTGCTGGTGGCAAGAGAATTTGAATAGTGAGGCCCAAGTATGGGCCAAAGTGAAAATAATTCACTTTGCACCCCGATCATTACGGAAAATACTCCCCTATATTCCGATGGAAGACAGCAGTCGTGGTGGGGGCAATGACTAACCCCCACTTAGACCACTTTAACAGTCTGTTGGCAGGGATTCCTCAGAAGCAAATGATGAGACTTCAGAGAGCACAGAATGCAGCAGCGAGAGCAATTGGAAACCTAAAGAAAAGAGATCATGCGTCATCAATGCAGAGATCACTCCACTGGCTGATGGTGGAAGATAGGATCACATTTAAGATGGCATGTCTAGTGTTTAAATGCATTAAATGGCTTGTCCCCGCATATTTAGCTGATAAAATTGTATTTTATCGGCCAAAAAGGAGTTTACGTTCAGAGGATAAACTCTTACTCTGCATCCCACAAACAAAATGTACCTCAAGAGGTGATGGAAACGTTTGTGCTTATGGCCCTGAAGTTTGGAATCAACTCCCACTTGAAATTAGAAAGTGTGAACGTTTGGATCTCTTTCGAAAGAGACTGAAAGCTTTCTTATTTAGATAAATGTAAACAGTTAAACTAAGGCAGACTTCTAGTCATCCTCTCTTTTTTCTTACGAAATCCACGAGTTTTATAGTTCTCATCTGCGCCCGAATATGGTTGATTCCGTCTGGTGCGCGTAATAATATATTCAAAATCAAATCAGTATGGAGGAAAGGGGACGGGACATAAGGGCCCATCTCAACAGCATCCGCCATTGATGTCCATGAGGCCTCTGCATTTTCAACATGCCCGACATCTTCCTTCTTGCCACTAATGCCTGGTGAGCAGCCGAGTCCAGAACTGCTCCGACTGGCTGCTTCTGCTTTCTTCAGCCAATCAGATCTCGCCGGCAGGCGAGCCGGCCCTCGGAAGAAGGCATTCGGAAAAGGGCTCCTGTCCTGAGAGTGACCAGAGGCCAAGGCCAGAACTCTTGCTCCTCGGTCCTCACCTCTGCCTATTGGTCCGTGTGTATTGCCTAGGGAGCTGTGAAATCACTCTGATGACCTGGTAAGCGCAACAAATACACTCCTCAATTGCGATTGATGTATACTCACCCCATGCTCTTCACGCTAATCTTTGGCCAACATAAAGACTAGAAAGTACCGCCTATCGCAACAGCTACTGGTGTCAACATCAGTAGCTACCCATGGCTACTTTATACCAAACTGTTCACAAGTAACCCTCCACTACAATCATCTGTCTCCGGCGCCCCCTCCTCAGAGATATTATAATGAGAAAAAAAAACTGTATGTTATCCAAACAACGTTTCATGCCTGCTTAGGAGCTTTTTGCAACAACAATTATCTCGCTACTCAGTCAATGCCAGAATCTCACTGCCCGCCTACCTTAACTGTTTGTGATAATGCCCTGCATTCCAGCCTGATAGAATCCCTATTGTTGCCATTGCCCATTAACTACCTGCTGTATTGTGCCAATTACTATCTTAGCCAATACTAAGGAAACGGAACCTAAGTTTAATATAAAGTGACCCACCCCACATTTTGATGTGTACTTATTACACTAGTTTAAATGGTGCTTGCAACTTACGCAAACTTGTTTGCACACCGCATTTTTAGCCTTTACTGTGAATCTTGAATTTAGGTGAACCCTATTGCTACAGTTGGGCCTATCTGTTTGCACATTGCATTTTTAGCCTTACTGGGAATTTTGAATTCAGGCGAACCCCTATTACCATGAGTAAAAACAAATACCCAGAGATACCTACTGACGATTGGACTCTTCACCATCATGGCCTTTGCTACCTCCAACACAAGCCCACCTATAGACAGAAACATGAGACTTAGGGCAAGACTACCCCGCATTTATGAACCTAAAAGAAATAACAAATAATACCACTGACTCCTCTCTACCAGTGACTACCTAACTAAGCGTGCACAGGCAACCAAACCAGACATCCCAAACTTGCCATAACAGAGACTTTGCTCCACGTGGCGGCAGGACCTACCCTGATGTTAGCTGTACCTGACACCTACCATATCCTCAGAGTAGACAGACCTAATGCTAAAGGCGGTGGGCCTAGCCATCATCTCTAAAACTACCTTGCCTATTAGGCTTGCCACTTCACCTCCTTGCTCATCCTGTGAAATACTCACAGCTAAATTGCTGTTATCCAATAACCGCACGTTGACCATCCATTTGATTTATAGGCCCCAAGAACCACTAGGAACCTTCGAAGATGACCTTACCAGCCTTATAGCAAATACGCAAAAGCACACCCAAACCTTGCTGATGGGCGATTTCAACATCGGCCTCAATGGCCCAGACAACAAGCATGCCCACTCTATAACAGCCCTACTTAATGACCACAGACTCACCCAAAAAGTCCTCTCACCTACCCACAGCAAAGGCAGAACCCTCGACTGGGTATCCGAACTTAACTGTAACATTGCCATCACCGACATCGTCCCACAACCTTGGACAGACCACTACTTAATCAACTTCACCACCACACTCGATCTCCCCCAAAACTATCAGTATGATGCCCCCCACCTACTAGAAGCAAAAAGGATATCACTGCTGAAAAACATATCCCGCTCCTCCTCCCAGCTATCAATGGCCTGCAGAACAACACTGACCCAGACACCTTAGTGGACACCTTCAACAAAGCTATGACCACGGCACTAGACACCATTGCTCCAACTAAACTGCGCAAAGGCAAACAGGAAGCACACTTGAATGCCTGGTTCACACCTCAACTTAATGATCTAAGGAAGCTACAAGTTATCTGGTGCAACTCGCCTACCGACAATAACAAAGCCAAATTAGCCCAACTATCCAAACGCTATAAGAAAGAAATTAAAAAAAAAAAACAAAAAAAAATACACCTATTTGACGACAGAATCACAAAAGCCAAATCAAACACGAAGGAACTCTTTTTCCATCCTCCGGGAAATGGAATCTCCCCCCCCTTACAACCAGTAGACACTGTCCCAAAGGACAAGATATGGTGTACCAACATTCAAAATGCCCTATCAAATAAAATCCATCCCTCCGACTCAAAAACCACAAAAAAAAAGTTCTGCCCCTCTCTGATCAACAAATACCACCGCCCACTTCGCACAATACTATTCCGCCTTTCAGTTTCAAAACTATCTCAACCATTGATACTGAAAAGGTCATTCTCTCCTTGAAACCCTCCAACTGCAATGGTGACAGCTGCCCAGCGCAAATAATAAAGGATGCAGCCAGAGACTTTGCCCCTTTTATCTCGAAGCTCATAAAATCCTCCTTCAAACCAAACAGTACCTACCAACCTGAAAGAATCCTGGGTCCTCCCCTTACTCAAGAAACAAACCCTCGATCCATCCATCCCCACTAACTATAGACCCATCAGTACCGTACCTTTCCTACTCAAAATTGTTGACAGAGTAGCCTATTTACAAATTCAAAACTATCTGGAAGCTAATCATCTGCTAGGCTCTTGGCAATCGGGATTCCGCCCTCTCCATGGTACTGAAACAGCCTTGCTAGACCTTAAGACAAAAATTGGGGAGTTAATGGATAGTGGCAAAACAGCTTTGCTACTGGACTGGTCAGCAGCCTTTGACTTGGTGGACCATGCAGTGTAATGCAGCCACCTCAGGCTCGCTGCTAACTTCACAGGAGATGCCATAGCCTGGGTCCAATCGTTTCTAGCCAACCGCACTATGAGAGTTTTCTCTACCTCCACCTGTGCTGATCCTATACAAATAACATGCGGAGTCCCATAGGGATCCTGTGTCTCACCCACCATGTATAACATTTTCACCAAGCCACTATTTGACAGGTTGGATAGACTGGGTGTCACCTACACTAATTATGCAGATGACACCCAGATCCTCATACCCCTTTCGAGCTACTATGACGCGGATCTGGCCTTGGTGAATAAGATATACATCCTCATTCAGGCATGGGTGGCGCCACACGGCCTCTGCCTGAACGACGATAAAACTGAGATTCTGCTCCTCGGATCTGACTCTAACCTAAAAAAAACTATCCCCAAACTAGACATCCTTCAATATTGAGAACAATATCATTAAGGCTATGCCTGAGATAAAAACTCTAGGATTCCATCTGGACTCTTCTCTTGCCCTGAAAAGCAAGTTAACTCCCTCTCCTCCACAACAATTTACACTTGTAAACTAATCCGAGCTGCCAGACCATTCCTCTCCAGTGCTAGCTGTATCACCTTGGCTAATGCTCTTATGTCTAGACTAGACTACTGCAACGCCCTCTACTCAGGAGACAACAAGTATGTCACTGACAAACTCCAAAGACTGCAAAACAACGCCCTAAAAGCAGGGTTGAACATCCCATATAGAGAGCACATCTCTAAATTCTGGAAAGCAGCCCATTGGCTAAAAATACAGGACAGAATCCTCCTCAAAACCATATCTATTACTTCCAAATGCCTAAACAATCTAGCACCTCCTTATCGGAAAAAATGTCCAGGAAATCCCCAACCCAACCTTTGAGATCTGCCAACACATTCTTGCTCGAAATCCCTAGATTTAAACAGACCACGGCTGGAGGAACTAGCTTCCCAGCCAAAGCCGTGCAAGTATGGACCACACTCCCAATAGACCTCAGACGTCCCCTATCCTACGCCAGACTTAGAATGAATGCTCTCAAATGGCTTCGCTCCAATGACCCATAACTACCGCTCTCCCCATTGCCACTACACCCTGACAACCATCGCACCTAACAGTACTACTGCGACTTACACACCGGACCTGCTTGTCCATGGTCGTAGCCACTCACTAACTTACGCAATGTTAAGTTTGACCCTTGTTTCTGTATCTGATTAGCTATACCTTGCTCCACGAAAAGCAAATATCTATACTGCCTCACTTACTGCACTCACATGGTATTCACCTGTATACACGAATGACAAATATATGTACTGTTTCATTTACTGTACTACACACTGTATCCTCATGTATACACTAGACTGTCAGGCACTGTAACTAAGCTTTGAGAATTCTTGTACTGTTGCACCCAGCTGCCCAAGGGCTTGGTGCGCATTATTAAATTAATAAACAAGTTAATCACCGTAGTGACCAACTTACTCTTAGTCCATAGTCCCTTTTCCTCCATATGTCACACCAACCTCCCCCCCCTAATACTAGTGTTATTAGGCAATGTTCAATCTATTGTTGATGCGTCAATGGGGACCGAGGTGTGGCGCCGGATGGCGGCGTCAGGGCAACGCATGCTCCCTGGGCCGCACCCCTGTGCACCTCTAAATTTAAAGGGGAAGAAGGATTTTTCTGGGGAAAAAGGTTCCATCTCCCATCCCTTGGAAGGGACGCCCATGCAGTCTGGAGGAAAGGGGACTCTGGACTAAGAGTACGTTAATCATACTCTCTCCCTGCAACTTTATCTCCTTGTCTTTACCCACCTTCCTCCCTCTTTTTCCTTTCTCTTAATCTTTCCCTCTCTCTAGGGCTTTCCAATTCCCACTCCCAATCTTGCAGGGAGATGCAACCTCTTTTGCACGCACCTCGCTGATGCAGGTGCGTTAACATGCCAAACTATATTATTGGAATTTAAACCGGTGGCTTCCGGGTTAAAACAGATCTCTGGAACTAGTGCTCACTTATATTAACATGCTGAGCTTTATTCCTACTGGTGGCTGATCCCTGTAATTTGTAGATAAGGTGAAGATCCTTGCAGCCTGCTGCAGACATAATACACTACCTTACCGGATGGTAATGACAATGGACTGAGGCATCGCGTCCTGGTAATGTGCTGTGTTTCCTGTCCTTGGTCCTCATGCAGAGTGAGGGCAGGTGAGACTTCTGCCCCAAAATGCTGGTTGCCAGATTCATGATGCACGGGAGGGTGCACTGCAGCCAAGCGGTGGAGAGCAGGGGAATGGCACTCTTTCATACTGCACAGTATAAAACATGTAAATCTGTAGGTGGTGCATCAATGATCCTTATCAGGGTGCTTGCTGTCTTACCACTGCAACTGAAGAGGTTGGCACCAGAGTGAGGGAAGCAAGAAGGCTCGATGGAGAGTTGGTGAGGATTTGGAGCAGAGGATTGTCCAACTCCCCGTTCCAGAGAGTGTAAGGGAGACAAACTGACAAATCGTGGAAGTTCAATGAATGTAGCAAAGAAGTGGGTGTTGAAGGGTGTGATGGAAAAAAAAATCAAAATGAAAGAAAGGACGCAAAGAAAGAATGCTAATAAAGTGCAGAATGGCAAAGCAAAAAAGAACATAGAAACTACAGATTGAACTGAACATAAAAGCTATTAAGTAAAACCTACAATATTTCATCATTAACAACTGCCCATAGAAATGTGTAGATTTATTTGAATGAAGCTTCTGAAAAGACAATATTATCCCTAAAGATTATATTATTACATAAACCAACTTTTCCAGCGAACATACCTTAAGAGTAGGACAGCAGGGGCCCTGGAAATAACTGGAGATGCAGTGTACACTGTTGTTCACAGGTAACTGCAGCTGCACAGGCCATTGGAAGTGTAGGCTTCAGCTCTTTGAAATGAGCAGCCCTTGCTAATTTTGCAAGATGCCCAACCCTTTTCGAAGCCTGCACCCAGCAGGAGAGGAGTCAGACGTCCTGCCGCCCAGCTGCCGCTAAAGCTGACACTTTTCTTTTATTGTAGCACCATGGGAACAAAGACACACTCCTGACCCCGTTGTTCAAGGACTACGGGGGCAAGTGCCCACTTTGCCCCTGTGTACTCAGCGCTTAAGATCCCTGTCACTAACTCCATAATCCAGACTATCTAGTTTATTTATTTCCATTTATAAAGCGCACAACAGCCCTCGGGCATCGTGGCGCTGTTACAAGAATATTTACTTAGGTGCTGGTTACATGGGAGCAAGTCTTGGTATTAGGTTAAGCATAAAGTGCATCTGTTACATACATGCAGTTTACGTGTTAAGTACTTGTTGGTTAGCATACATGTTATACAGTAAAGTAGTAAGGTTACAGGGCATAACAGCGTAGATTATGGTCTACTTAAAAAGAATGGTCTTCAAGACCTTTCTGAAAGCCATGAGAGAGGTTTCTTTCCTAAGTGAGAGCGGAAGTGTGTTCAAGGATTTTGGTGCTAGCACTTAAAAACTAGAGCCTCCTGCTTTGACTCTATTAAAGGCAGGGATTTTGAGTTGGTGCGAGTAAAAGTCATGTTTGGGTCTGATGGTAGGTGCTTGGTGTATTTGTTCGGTGAGATAAGGGGGTTCAGATTGTGATAGGCATTTGTGAGTGATAGTCTTGAAAAGAATTCACTCTTTAATAGGGAGCCAATGGGTGTCTTGTCTAGCCTGAGAAATCTCTTAGGGATGCCGAGAGCCTTGTTTTGGGTTATTTGTAGTCTATTAATGTTTTTGGATGAAGTACCTAGAAGGAGGGCATTACAGTAGTCCAATTTTGCACCTATGGTGGCTCTTACAAAATTGAGGCGGTTTGTGGATGAGAGGTGAGGTTTGATGGCATTAACGATTTTAGTTGCGAGTGCTGCTGAAAACGCAATATAGCTGACTTGTCTATCCATGGAAAGGGTAGAGTCCAGGAAGACTCCTAATGTTTTTACTGCGGTTGAGGCAGGGATTATATTACTTTCAATTTGGAAGTTGCAGTATTTGGTGTCTAGTTTTTTTAATGTCTCCTTGGGGCCTACAAGAAGGATTTCAGTTTTGTCCCCACCGAGACAAAGGCTGTTAGCTGCCATCAGGCCTGGATGATAGCGTAGATATGCTGTAGGGTTTTCAAGTCTTCCTCAGTCACCGGATAGTGGGAGAAGAATTTGTGTGTCATCGGCATAATTGGTGAAGGTTATGCCGAATTCTTCTAAGTCCTTGAACAAAAGGTAGGGTGAAGAGGTTGTAGAGGGTAGGAGAGGAGCATGAGCCTTGTGGCACTCCACAACCAATAGGGGATGGGTTGGCTGAAGCCTGGTCTGAGAAAACCCTTATGGCCCAGCCCTTCAGAAAGGATGTTATCCAGATGGTGGCTTCTTGGGAGAAGTGGGCAGAGTGTATGAGGTGTCTTGCTAGGATCTCGTGGTCAACCAGGCCAAATGCTACAGAGAGGTCAAGGAGCAGGAGAAGTGCAGCCTTGCCTTTGTCCATGTTTTCTAGAAGCTGATTTTGTAGGTCTAGCAGAGCTAACTCTGTGCTGGGGGACGAAATTTTATCCCAGGATGCTATGCATTTCCAGGTAAGACTGGCTCTGTAGGTATGCAGCCTTGTCCAGGATCTTCAACAGGAAAGGCACCGTGGTGATCGGCCTGTAGTTGTTTGGGGAGTCTGGGTCTAATGTAGGCTTTTTCAGAAGAGGACAGACCCATGCTTCCTTGAGGGATGCGGGTACAATGCCAGACGTGAATGAAGCATTAATAAAAGGCTGCGATGAAGGGGGCTAATGCACAGTCTTTGAATACGCTTGCTGGGCAGATGTCATCTTTGCACAACAATGGTTTTATGAGTTTCATGATTAGGTGGACCTCACTTCCCTGAAAGTAAAAGGTGTTGGTTGTTTCAAGTCTTGATGGGTAGGTAAGACTGGTTATGGGTTGTTATGTATTGGGAGCGTAGCCATGGGCAGGTTGTTGAAGTTAGCTTTGATTTTATCTTGCAATAGGTCAATTTTGTTAAGCAGTGCATGTTGGATGTCGTTGCACCATTTCTCATCTTTTTACAGTTTGCTGTGTGGATGAGGGAGGGACGCTCAGTTTCTTGTAGATGGCAAATAATTCCTTAGATTGGGATTTTGCATTGTCAATTCGGATATTATAGGCGGCAGCTTTAGCAGTGGCAATGGATATTTTGTATTGTTTGGCTATTGTGAGGTAGGCATCACGTGTGGGGCCAGAGGGGCTAGATAGCCATTTTTTCAGGGCTTGCTTGTTGATGGCTTTCAAATCAAGAAGGTCTTGATTATACCAGCAGTTTGTATGTTTAATACTTTTAGCTCTCTTATTTTCTAATGGGGTGATGGCATCTGATTCTCTAAGAGTTGTGTTACAGAGCTCGATCAGTTCAGTCGGGTTGTTGGAGTGTGGAAGTGCTAGCGCTGATGCTTCGAGGAGGGGGAGAATTCTGTCCTTGGTGAGCAATTTTCTAGATCTGGCCATAGCGGCCGGCATGGGAGGCATTTGTTGAATTTTTACTTTGGCAGGTATCTGGAAGTGGAGGAGGTGATGGTCAGTCCAAGGGCGTGGAGTGTTGTAACTGATGTCAACGCCACAGTTGTGGTCCACTAACCAGTCAAGTATGCGTCCTTTAATATGAGTTGGGGAATCTACTTTTTGAATGAATCCTAGTTCGAGGAGAGACTTCGCAAAGGTTTTTCCTCGTTAGTCTTTTGTGTCGTTGAATCCAAGGTTAAAATCCCCTAAGAGAATGGCTCTAGTACTGGTTTTAAGGTTATTACCTAGGAGATATAGGACATTGGCTTGGAAGTCTAGTAGAGGGCCCGGTGGGCGATAAACTAAGTGAAGTGTCATGGTGTCATTGGGTGAGAAGGATATTTTTACTGAGAGAGCGTCAATATTGTTTGAGTGGCTGACTGGATTTGTCTGGCCTTGAGAGTTTCTTTAAGTAGGAGTGCAACCCTGCCACCTTTGCGAGTGGATCTGTCCTGGCGGAGGATAGTGTATCCTGGTGGAAGGGATTGGCATATGGCTGGACCGGAGGCTTCGTATAGCCAGGTCTCAGTAATGGCTAATGCATCAAGCTCTAGGTCCGTGATCAGATCATGGATTTCTGTAGCGTGGGCTTGCATAGATCTGGCAGGAGAGGGCACATGAGGTGCTTTTTCTGGGCACTTGTATGCGGTGGAGGGGGTCCTGATGGAACGAGATCCTAGTCTTTGGTTCCTTAGGTATAGAGATTTGTGTTGTAGGGGTTTGCACTCCTAGTGTCCAATAGTGAGCGAGGGGAGCTATGGTGTGGGCAGAATCTTGTGTGGTAAGAGGCGATATGCTGGTAAAGGGCCATTTTGCCAGTAGGTTTCTGGGTGCAGGAGCGTGTGGTGAGCTCAAGTACAGTGTGAGTGAAAGTTGCGTAGGCTAAATGGATGTGGGCACCAGCTGAGGTGAGGCGGGGGATGGGGGGAAATCAGGTCTTTGCAGGTTAGTGCCGGTAGGCAGTTAGAACAATGGTGGCATAGGAAGATTGGTAATGTGAATAGGACATAGGTGCAAGAGGGCTAATGCAATTGAGTGGGAGAATGTGGTAGGAAACCCAATGAGACAAGCAAGCAGTCCTTAGAACCCGTTATAGATGTCCCATCAGCCTTCCTCTACATTAAGCAACCTTTTAGATCTGTTCTCTTGTGATGTGCATCCAAGTACGAACCATCTTTTACCAAGAAGGCGATTTTAAAATTACCTTGTGCGCACAGATCACCTTAACCATCTTTTCCAATAAAGATGCTGGGATCCCCAAGAGAAGGAATTACAAATGTGACTTAATTTCTAAAGCTCAAAGTTTGGTTGTGCCAACAAACAAAACTTTCTCGAGTTTGTCTTACACGCTCTTCATAATTGCGTCTTTGCACAAGATATTAGCGCTGCTTTGTAGCTCTGCTTCTGTTCATGCCTTGAATGTGTGTGAAGATCTTTTTGTCATTGTGGTATGCAGGCTGTATCCCCTCTTCCTGTTATATTGTCACAGTGCCAACATGATATCCAGTCCCTGCTCCACCAGAGTAGGACACACAGGTCCAGTCCTGAACGATTCCCGAAACCCCCTAAAGAATAACTATTTAGAAACAACCAGGTCCCAAACAAACAGGGTATTCAGGCCTGCATCTCCCAAGATGCATCAGGTTTAAAGATGCAAAACTCTGAGTTGACTCCAGTATTTTTCAGGGAAATATGTGCTATGGGAAAACACTAGCACAGAGAGGGATCCCATGGTCAATAGGTGATTATGCTCAAAGCGAAATACTTAACCCTCCACACATTCCTCCCCCCATCCCTTTCAACTGACGGGGCTTGTGGATCAGAGTAGATTTCTCCCTCACCTGCAGCATTTAAAAATACATTCTTTCTTCCCCATCCCAAAGATAAAAACGATTTTGGACAGGTGGGCAATTATGATAGGGTTGCCTGGCCAAATTGATGGTCTTGTAAAAGACACCCACAAAAGAAACATCTGTGCAGGAGGGAAGGCAGAAGACAAAAACTAGCTCCGGGAATGGAAGCACACTAAAATAAATCCAAGATGGCAGAGATCCTTTTTTAAAGACATCCTTCCCCTGGCTTGGAATATTAACGTAATTCGCGAATGAATTCAAAGAATAAGTTACTTACTAAACTGGTAACATTCTTTCGACTGGATGTTCCTCCCACGTATTCCTCATCTATGACATGTAATGTCCACAGCTATGCTGCTTCGGAAATGTTTTCGGCAGAGTGCGTCCTTGCGTCGGGTCGATGTCCATCGAAAGCCTCCGTTGAGGGTGACGTCATCGAATGTTATTAAGTAGCATGCAAGGCGCCCGTATACTCAGTTCATGTTTTCTTTCCCTCACAACGTGTGGCACACATGCCCAGAACACAGCATCAACTGCACTTAGACTTGTGGGACGTAAGTTGTAATGGCATGGGAAATTCTTGAGAGGGGTAAATTTGGAGGGCGATGAGTTTAGTTTAGTTTGTTCATTTATATAGCGCAGCTAAACCCTGGGTTAACTGGGCGCGTAGACTTAGGAAAAGCGTATGTTACATAAAGGTTGCACATACAAAATACGATAGAACATTAGACAATGTTACAGTACAGTGAGTGGTATACGGGACCATGTTACAGAGTGGTCCATAAGGTGGCCTAAGGTTCAGTGGTAAGTGGACCAGTTACACGATAGTCCATTGCAGAGTCATTAAGCATTAGGTACAACGATACAAGATTTTGCTAAGTGCAGTTAATAGGCTATTGGTGCGGGGTAAGTAGTTACTTTACCTTAGCTCTGAATGACCAAAACGAGGTATCTGCTCTGATTGTCACGGGCAGAGCGTTCCAGTGTTTCGCTGCTAATACAGGGAAACCTTCTCCCCCTGCGGTTTTCAGATTGAACTTTGGGATGTTGAGTTGGTGTAAATATGGGGATCTGGTTGGTCTGGTAGAGTGGTGTCTGGTGAATTTGTCTTAAAGTTAGCGTGTGGCTGTCAGAGGCATTTGTGCGTGATGACAAGTGATCAGAGTTTAATTCTCTCGCGGATAGGAAGCCAATGAGACTATTCTGAGCGTTGAGATTTGGGCCTTGCGGGTGAGATTGAGTGCACATCTCAGGCCGTTATTTTGTATTATCTGTAGTCTGTTCAGGTTGTGGTTGGTCGTGCCAAGGAAAAGTGTGTTACAGTAGTCCAATTTGGACAATGTAAGTGCCCTGGGCAGTGCAAGGCAGCTATTGGTAGATAAAAAAAGGTTTGCAGGCATTGATAAGTTTGCTAGTGTATGCTGTAGAAGAGATGGTGGCATTAATGTGTTTAAGTGAAAGGGTGGAAACAAAGTAGACCACCAGCGTTTTAACTTCTTTAGACACTTTTATGACGTTGCCATCAATGATAAAGGATTGATAGCTAGGGTCAAGTTTGTTAAGGCGGGTCTGGGATCCGACGAGAAGCAGCTCAGTCTTGTCGTCGTTTAAGCAGAGGCTGTGGGTGGCCATCCATGCTTGGATTTCAAGGTAGATCTTGTTCAATTTTGCAACATCTTCCTCGTAGCTTCCTGTGAGTGCAATGAGGACCTGGGTGTCATCAGTATAATTAGTATATGTAAAATCCAGATAATCAAGATGGTCAAAGAGGAGCTTTGTAAAGACATTGTAAAAGCGTGGGGGGAGATGCAAGAGCCTTGGGGAACTCCACATTAGATGGGGACAGGGTCTGCTGCGGCGCCGCCTGATGGGGCGAAGACTCTGGTTGTTCTGTCCTCGAGGAAGGACCGAATCCAATAGGTGGCATTCTGGGAGAATGTGGCAGCCGAGGAGAGGTGGTTGGTAAGAATTTGGTGGTCGACCAGGTTGAAGGCTGCAGACAAATCCAACAGGAGCAGGATGGCCAAATTGCCCTTCTCTTTGCCTTCATCCATTTGGATTAATAGGTCCAGGAGGGCCGTTTCAGTCCCGTGCCTGGATCTAAAGCCAGATTGTCGCAGGCCAAGAAGGTTGTTGTCTTCCAAATGACGTTACATTTGGAGATATGCTACTCTGTCTAGTATTTTTAAAAGAAAGGGTACAGTTGTGGTGGGTCTATAGTTGGTTGGGTTTGTTAGGGTCAAGATTAGGCTTTTTAAGAAGAGGAAGGACCCATGCCTCTTTCAAGTTGCTTGGTACAGTGGAATCTTTGAACGAGGAGTTGATCAGAGTGGTGATGAAAGGTGCAAGGTCTTTGGCCCCATATATGAGGAATACGTTGGAGGAACATCCAGTCAAAAGAACGTTACCAGTAGGGTAAGTAACTTGTTCTTCGAATGGATGGTGTCTTCCAACGTATTCCTCATCTGACTCCCAAAGAAATAATAATGAGTGGAGGAGGGAAAAGAATTTAGACATATCCAATTAAATGGCAGAGTAAATAAAGCACTGCCTTACCAAAGGCAACATCGTAAGCATGGGAAGTATCCAGGGAGTAATGCTTAACAAACATGTGTATAGAAGACCATGTTGCAGCGTTAGATATTTTTTACTGGCACCCCCCTCTGGAGGGCTGTTGAAGTAGCAATGCCCCTGGTGGAATGAGCCCGTAAACCCTCAGGAGGGTCCTTATCAGCCAACCGGTAGCATTCTGAAATAGTGAGGATAATCCACCTAGACAAGGTCTGCTTAGAAACAGCCCGTCCTAAACGGTGCCCAGTATACCCCCCACAAATAGCTGGTCGTCCACTCTGAGTTTAGCCATCCTTGAGAGATAAGAGATAAAAGCTCAAAGCTCTTCTAGGATCCAACCTATGGAGCCTTTCCTCTTCCTTACTAGGATGAGGAGGAGGATAGAAAGCGGGGAGTTTCACCTTCTGACTCTAATGAAATTCTGACACAAGCTTAGGTAAAAAGGACGGACATACTCTCAACACATCCCTGTCCTTGTGGAACAAAGTAAAGGGTGGCTTTGAAGAAAGTGCCTGCACCTCGCTCACTCTTCTAGCAGATGTTACTGCAACTAAGAAAACAGTTTTAAGTGTCAATCTTAATGGGCAAGAGTGCAAAGTTTCAAACGGAGCACCCATCAGAAATGTTAGAACCAAATTAAGGTCCCAGACCGGTACCTGAAATGGCGATGGCGGGAACACTTTTGTGAGCCCTTTAAAAAAACGGAGTGATCAGTGGAATTTTAAAATAAGAGCATTCTTCTGAAGAGCCCTTAAATATAGACAGCGCTGCCAAATAACCTTAAATGGTGCCCACTTGAAGACCCTTGTGGGCCAAAGATAGCAAGAAGGAGAGAACCTCCGAAATCAAGCACTGAAAAGGATCCACATTCTTTCCTCTGCACCAGTTGCAAACCTTAGGCCAACGGCAATGGTACAGGCACTTTGTTGTCGGCCGCCTAGCCGAAAGCAACACCTACAACACGTGATCCAGAAAGTCCCAATCCCTGTATCTCCACCTCTCAGAAACCATGTGTGAAGGTTGAGATAATTGACTTCTGGATGGAGAAAGAGGGAGAGAGAGAGAGAGAGAGAGAGAGGGGGAAATAGGGAGAGAGAGAGAGGGGGAAAGAGGGGGAGAGAGAGAGAAGAGGGAAAGAGGGAGGGAGAGAGAGGGGGGGAAAGAGGGAAAGGGAGGGGGAAAAGAGGGAAAGATGGGGAGAGAGAGAGAGAGAGAGAGAGAGAGAGAGAGGGAAAGATGGAGAGAGAGAGAGAGAGAGAGGAGGGGGGAAGAGGGAGAGAGAGAGGGGGAAGAGGGAGAGAGAGAGGGGGGAAGAGGGAGAGAGAGGGGGAAGAGGGAGAGAGAGGGGGGGGAAGAGGGAGAGAGAGAGGGGGGAAGAGGCAGAGAGAGAGGGGGAAGAGGCAGAGAGAGAGGGAGGAAGAGGCAGAGAGAGAGGGAGGAAGAGGCAGAGAGAGAGGGAGGAAGAGGCAGAGAGAGAGGGAGGAAGAGGCAGAGAGAGAGGGCGAAGAGGCGGAGAGGAGGGGGGAAAGGGGGGGAAGAGGGGGAGAGAGGGGGTGAAGGGGGAGAGAGGGGGTGAAGGGGGAGAGAGGGGGGAAAGAGGGAGAGAGAGGGGGGGAGAAAGAGGGAGAGGAGGGGGGAGAAAGAGGGAGAGAGAGGGGGGAGAAAGAGGGAGAGAGAGGGGGGAGAAAGAGGGAGAGAGAGAGGGGGGAAAGAGGGAGAGAGAGAGGGGAGAAAGAGGGAGAGAGAGGGGAGAGGGAGAGAGAGGGGGAGAAGAGGGAGAGAGAGGGGGGAGAAGAGGGAGAGAGAGGGGGAGAGAGGGAGAGAGAGGGGGGAGAAGAGAGAGAGAGGGGGGAGAAGAGAGAGAGAGGGGGGAGAAGAGGGAGAGAGAGGGGGGAGAAGATGGAGAGAGAGAGGGGGGAGAAGAGAGAGAGAGGGGGGAGAAGAGAGAGAGAGGGGGGAGAAGAGAGAGAGAGGGGGGAGAAGAGGGAGAGAGGGGGGAAGAGGGAGAGGGGGGGAGGGGAGAGAGAGGGGGGAAGAGGGGAGGAGAGAGGGGGAAGAGGGAGAGAGAGGGGGAAGAGGGGAGAGAGGGGGAAGAGGGAGAGAGGGGGAAGAGGGAGAGAGGGGGAAGAGGGAGAGAGAGGGGGAAGAGGGAGAGAGGGGGAAGAGGGAGAGAGAGGGGGAAGAGGGAGAGAGAGGGAGAGAGAGAGAGAGGAGGGGAAGAGAGAGAGAGGGGGAAGAGGGAGAGAGGGGAAAGAGGGAGAGAGAGAGGGGAAAGAGGGGAGAGAGAGGGGGAAAAGGGGAGAGAGGGGGAAAGCAGAGGAAGAGGCAGAGAGAGAGGGGGGAGAGGCCGAGAGAGAGGGGGGAAGAGGCAGAGAAGAGAGAGGGGGAAGAGGCAGAGAGGGGAAGAGGCAGAGAGAGAGGGGGGAAGAGGCAGAGAGAGAGGGGGAAGAGGCAGGAGAGAGAGGGGGAAGAGGCGGAGAGAGAGGGGGAAGAGGCGGAGAGAGGGGGGAAGAGGCGGAGAGAGGGGGAAGAGGCGGAGAGAGGGGGGAAGAGGGGGAGAGAGGGGGGAAGAGGGGGAGAGAGGGGGGAAGAGGGGGAGAGAGGGGGGAAGAGGGGGAGAGAGGGGGGAAAGGGGGAGAGAGGGGGTGAAGGGGAAAGGGGAGAGAGGAGGTAAAGGGGGAGAGAGAGGGGGGAAAGGGGGAGAGAGAGAGGGGGAGAAAGAGGGAGAAGGGGGAAAGAGGGAGAGAGGGGGAAGAGGGAGAGAGGGGGAAGAGGGAGAGAGGGGGAAGAGGGAGAGAGAGGGGGGAGAAGAGGGAGAGAGAGGGGGGAGAAGAGGGAGAGAGAGGGGGGAGAGAGAGAGAGGAGGGGGGGAGGAGGGAGAAGAGGGGAGAGAGAGGGAGAGAGAGAGAGGGGGGAAGAGGGAGAGAGAGGGGGGGGAAGAGAGAGAGAGGGGAAGAGGGAGAGAGAGAGGGGGGAAAGAGGGAGAGAGGGGGGAAGAGGCAGAGAGAGAGGGGGGAAGAGGCAGAGAGAGAGGGGGGAGAGGCAGAGAGAGAGGGGGGAAGAGGCAGAGAGAGAGGGGGGGGAGAGGCAGAGAGAGAGGGGGGGAAGAGGCAGAGAGAGAGGGGGGGAGAGGGGGAGAGAGGGGGGAAGAGGGGGAGGAGAGGGGGGAAGAGGGGGGAGAGAGGGGGGAAAGGGGGAGAGAGAGGGAGGTAAAGGGGGAGAGAGAGGGGGGAGAGAGGGGGACAAGGGGGAGATAGAGGGGGGCATAGAGGGACGAGAGCAGAGGGGGAAGAGGGAGAGAGGGGGGAAGAGGG